>NW_024712529.1:82500-125000 GCF_018991925.1 Homarus americanus | reverse complement strand
CCCTTCAGTTCTCTCCCAAGCCCCTCACAAGTGATGATGAAAATAAACTGTTTTGGTTCTCTTCCTTTATTTAAATGTTTACAATCATCAAATATAATGCACATTTTGTTACAGTCAATGGGATGGGTGACATTGTTTCCTTTCAGTTAGTCGACTGATTCGAGGTTGAGTCACTGATAAAGCACATCTCATGTCTGGGTCCACATGTAACCGGTTTCGGCTTTTATTCTTTATTTGGCAAGAAGACTCGAAGTGCGATCTCACTAACTTTTGGATATGACTGATACATTAAGCACCAGAATACAGTCAGAGATTTTTCTTCATAGAGGTCTCTGGCAGCAGATTCGTTCTGAGATCAAGGAATTCGTCTGAACAAGAACTAGAATCGTGCAATCTGAGCGAATCCGTTGGAAATGAAAAACTAGCTGCTGCACCATACTGTGTAAACTGTACCGTCCGGGTATTAGGATTACACACAATGACCAAAAAAAAAGAGAAAAAAAAAACTTTTCTCCCCTAACAAGGCAAAGTAACAAAGAAAAAGTTGAATCAGAGTTTCCACATTTTCTCCAAACATACACTACTTACACTAGCCCGCCATGTCCCCCCTAAAATCTTGCTGTGGCCCCCTTGGGGGTCATGGCCCCCAGTTTGAGAAACACTAACCTAACCTAACTTATTAACACAACATAACATAAGCAAGTCTTCCCATGTCACACTTAGCCTAACCTAACATAACATAATTATTTCAGACACCAACACAAAGACAAAAATATAATCATGCTAAGAATAATATTTTTTCCAGTTGATATTTTACCATTACTATTCAACCAACCATTTTCAAGTCTAATTACCTCATTATCGATCATGTGGAAATACTTTGTAGGAAGGATAATTGTACGCAGGTGAAATTTAAGAAACAAAAATACCTTTATGATATCACTGTAATTAGTATTTTTTTGTTCCCGTGTAACGATGTAGGGAAGTGAATGTCAACAACGAGGACACGTAATGGTTATTTTCACCGTGTGTTTTTTTTTGGGGGAGACGATGTTGATGATGTAGTGTAATTCGGAATGTTGTAATGATGTTGTAGTGTAATTCGGAATGTTGTGATGATGGTAGTGTAATTCGGAATGTTGTGATGATGGTAGAGTGTAATTCGGAATGTTGTGATGATGTTGTAGTGTAATTCGGAATGTTGTGATGATGGTAGAGTGTAATTCGGAATGTTGTGATGATGGTATAATGTATAAACTAAGCTTTAACAACTCAGGTCTTTTAAGAGGGGAATCTAGGTTAGTACACACACACACACACACACACACACACACACACACACACACACACACACACACACACACGTCATTAACAAGTAAGAAAAGAGGAAAAATATTTGGGTTGAATATTTACTGAATTTGATCTAAGGAAGTTAATAAGGTAGAGACTGATGGTGCCATAGTTCCTCCTGATGGTGCCATATTGCCTCCTAATGGTGCCATATTGCCTCCCTGATGGTGCCATAGTGCCTCCCCTGATGGTGCCATATTGCCTCCCTGATGGTGCCATAATTGCCTCCCCCTGATGGTGCATAAGTACCTCCCCTGATGGTGCCACTGTGCCTCCCTGATGGTGCCATATTGCCTCCCTGATGGTCCATAGTGCCTCCCTGAAGGTGCCATAGTGCCTCCCTGATGGTGCCATAGTGCCTCCCTGATGGTCCATATTGCCTCCCCTGATGGTGCCATGTGCCTCCCTGGTGGTGCCATGTGCCTCCCCTGATGGTGCCATGGTGCCTGATGGTGCCATGCCTCCCTGATGGTGCCATATTGCCTCCCTGATGGTGCCATGGTGCCTCCCCCTGATGGTGCCATAGCACTCCCTGATGGGTGCCATGTTGCCTCCTGATGGTGCCATATTGCCTCCCTGAAGGTGCCATAGGTGGTGCCTCCCTGATGGTGCCATAGTACTCCCTGATGGTGCCATCTGATGGTGCCTGGTGCCTCCTGATGGTGCCATGTGCCTCCCTGATGGTGCCATATTGCCTCCCTGATGGTGCCATGTGCCTCCCCTGATGATGCCATAATTACTTGCCCTGAAGGTGCCATAGTGCCTCCCTGAAGGTGCCATGGTACCTCCCTGATGAACCATATTGCCTCCCCTGATGGTGCCATATTGCCTCCCTGATGGTGCCATATTGCACTCCCTATTCAGGTGCCACTGTGCCTCCCTGAAGGTGCCATAGTGCCTCCCTGAAGGTGCCATAGTGCCTCCCTGAAGGTGCCATATTGCCTCCCCTGATGGTGCCATGGTGCCTCCCTGAAGGTGCCATAGTGCCTCCCCTGAAGGTGCCTGTAGTACCTCCCTGATGGTGCCATAGTGCCTCCCCTGATGGTGCATAGTGCCTCCCCTGATGGTGCCATATTGCCTCCCTGATGGTGCCATAGTGCCTCCCTGATGGTGCCATAGTGCCTCCCTGTTCAGTGCCATAGTGCCTCCCCTGATGGTGCCATAGTGCCTCCCCTGATGGTGCCATAGTGCCTCCCTGATGATGCCATATTGTGTCCCTGATGGTGCCATATTGCCTCCCTGATGGTGCCATATTGTGTCCCTGATAATTTGCCATAGTGCCTCCTGATGGTGCCATATTGTGTCCCTGATGGTGCCATATTGCACTGATGGTGCCACCAGGTGCCTCCTGATGGTGCCATGGTGCCTCCCTGATGGTGCCATGTGCCTCCCTGATGGTGCCATAGTGCCTCCCTGATGTGCCATATTGCCTCCCCTGATGATGCCTTGGTGCCTCCCTGATGGTGCCATATTGTGTCCCTGATGGTGCCATATTGCCTCCCTGATGGTGCCATAGTGCCTCCCTGATGGTGCATAGTGCCTCCTGATGGTGCCATATTGCCTCCCCTGATGTGCCATAGTGCCTCCTGATGGTGCCATATTGCCTCACTGATGGTGCCATATTGTGTCCCCTGATGGTGCCGCAGGTGCCTCCCTGATGGTGCCATATTGCCTCCCTGATGGTGCCATAGTGCCTCCTGATGGTGCCATATTGCCTCCCCTGATGGTGCCATATTGTGTCTGATGGTGCCATGTGCCTCCCCTGATGGTGCCATAGTGCCTCCCTGATGGTGCCATAGTGCCTCCCTGATGGTGCCATGGTACCTCCCTGATGGTGCCATAGTGCCTCCCCTGATGGTGCGCCATAGTGCCTCCCCATTGACCATAGTGCCTCCTGATGGTGCCATATTGCCTCCTGATGTGGTGCCATATTGTGTCCCTGAAGTGGTGCCATAGTGCCTCCCCTGATGGTGCCATAGTGCCTCCTGATGGTGCCATGTTGCCTCCCTGATGGTGCCATATTGCCTCACAGTGGTGCCATAGTGCCTCTAAATGATGCCATATTGTGTCTGAGCGTTCCATATTGCCTCCCTGATGGTGCCATATTGTGTCCCTGATGGTGCCATAGTGCCTCCCCTGAGTGAATTATAGTGCCTCCCCTGATGATGCCTTATGAGAGTGCCTCCCACAGTGAACCTGTTGTGTCCCTGATGGTGCCATAGTGCCTCCCTGATGGCTTGCCTCCCTGATGGTGCACAGGTGCACCCCTGATGGTGCCATAGTGCCTCCCCTGATGATGCCATATTGTGTCCCTGATGGTGCCATATTGCCTCCCTGATGGTGCCATATTGTGTCCCTAGTGGTGCCTGGTGCCTCCCTGATGGTGCCATAGTGCCTCCCTGATGGTGCCATATTGCCTCCCTGATGGTGCCATGTGCCTCCCTGATGAGGTGCCATATTGTGTCCCCTGATGGTGCCATAGTGCCTCCCTGATGGTGCCATATTGTGTCCTGATGGTGCCATATTGCCTCCCCTGATGGTTGCCCTGTGTGTCCCTGATGATTATGTTGCCTCCCTGATGGTGCCATATTGTGTCCCTGATGGTGCCATAGTGCCTCCCCTGAGTGGTGCCATAGTGCCTCCCCTGATGGTGCCATATTGCCTCCCTGATGGTGCCATATTGCCTCCCCTGATGGTGCCATATTGTGTCCCTGATGGTGCCATGAGTGCCTCCCCTGATGATGCCATGGAGGTGCCTCCCTGATGGTCCATATTGCCTCCCTAGTGGTGCCATATTGTGTCCCTGATGGTGCCATATTGTGTCCTGATGGTGCCATATTGGCCAATCCCTGATGGTGCCATGAGTGCCTCCCTGATGGTGCCATAGTGCCTCCCCTGATGCCATGTTGGCGTGATGGTGCCATATTGTGTCCCTGATGGTGCCATGGTGCCTCCCTGATGGTGCCATAGTGCCTTGCCCTGATGGTGCCATATTGCCTCCCTGATGGTGCCATGGTGCCTCCCTGATGATGCCATATTGCCTCCTGATGGTGCCATATTGTGTCCCTGATGGTGCATATTGCCTCCCTGATGGTGCCATGAGTGCCTCCCTGATGATGCCATATTGTGTCCCTGATGGTGCCATGTGTGGCCTGATGGTGCCATAATGCCTCCCCTGATGGTGCCATAGTGCACTCCCTGATGGTGCCATAGTGCCACTCCCTAATGGTGCCATAGTGCCTCCCTGATGGTGCCATATTGCCTCCCTGATGGTGCCAGTGCCTCCCTGATGATGTAAGGTGCCTCCCTGATGGTGCCATATTGCACTCCCCTGATGGTGCCATAGGCTCCCCTGATGTAGTGCCTCCTGATGGTGCCATAGTGCCTCCTGATGGTGCTATAGTGCCTCCCCAGTGGTGCCATAGTGCACTCCTGATGTGGTGCCATGGTGCCTCCCTGATGGTGCCATATTGTGTCCCTGATGGTGCCATAGGTGCCTTCCTGATGGTGCCATGTTGTCTCCCTGATGGTGCCATAGTGCCTCCCTGATGGTGCCATAGAACACTCCCTGATGGTGCCATATTGTGTCCCCTGATGGTGCCATAGTGCCTCCCTGATGGTGCCTGGTGCCTCCCTGATGGTGCCATATTGTCTCCCTGATGGTGCCATATTGTGTCCCTGATGGTGCCACTTGGTGCCTCCCCTGATGATGCCTTGGTACCTCCCTGATGGTGCCATATTGTGTCCCCTGATGGTGCCATAGTGTCTCCCCTGATGGTGCCCATGGTGCCTCCCTGATGGTGCCATAGTGCCTCCCCTGATGGTGCCATGGTGCCTCCCTGATGGTGCCATATTGTCTCCCCCTGTGATGGTGCCTTAGTGCCTCCTGATGGTGCCATAGTGCCTCCCCTGATGGTGCCATAGTGCCCACCCTGATGGCACAAATTGCCTCCCTGATGGTGCCATGGTGCCTCCCCTGATGGTGCCATAGTGCCTCCCTGATGGTGCCATTTGCACCCTGATGGTGCCATAGTGCTTCCCTGATGGTGCCATAGTGCCTCCAAATGGTGCCATAGTGCCACCTGATGGTGCCATAGTGCCTCCCTGATGGTGCCATAGTGCCTCCCTGATGGTGCCATAGTGCGCCTCCCTGATGGTGCCATTTGCCTCCCTGATGGTGCCATGGTGGCTTCCCCTGATGGTGCCATGGAGTGCGCACTCCCTGATGGTGCCGCCAGGTGCCGCCCTGATGGTGCCATAGTGCACTCCCTGTTGAGTGCCATAGTGCCTCCCTGATGGTGCCATGGTGGCTTCCCTGATGGTGCCATGGTGCCTCCCCCTGATGGTGCCATAGTGCCTCCCCTGATGGAGTGCCATAGTGCTTCCCTGATGCCCATAGTACCGCCCTGATGGTGCCATAGTGCCTCCCTGATGGTGCCATAGTGCACCCTGATGGTGCCATAGTGCTTCTGATGGTGCCATAGTGCCTCCCCTGATGGTGCCATAGTGCCGCTGATGGTGCCATAGTGCCTCCCTGATGGTGCCATAGTGCCTCCCTGATGGTGCCATAGTGCCTCCCTGATGGTGCCATAGTGCCTCCTGATGGTGCCTAGTGCCTCCCTGATGGTGCCTGAGTGCCTCCCTGATGAATTATATGAACACTCCCTGTTAGGGTGCCATAGTGCCTCCCTGATGGTGCCATAGTGCCTCCCTGATGGTGCCATAGTGCCTCCCTGATGGTGCTGCCAGTGCCTCCTCCTGACTTGTGACAGCAGCCAGTAACCAGGAAGGAAGTAGAATAGAAGAAGAGAAGAAAAAAGACCGAAGAACAATTGAAGGATGAGAGGAATAAATGAGAAGGATGTTAAGAAGAAAATGAGAGAAAACGAAGATAAAAGTCTTTTGTCTGTCTATGTGCCTGCCTGTCTGTCTGCCTGTCTCTCTGTCTGTTTGTCTCTGTTTATGTGCCTTGTGCCTGTCTCTCTGTCTGTCTGTCGCTGTCTCACACACAAAAAATAAAGAATATTATAGACGCCACTTCATCTTAAACACACACACACACACACACACACATCAATAACGAGAGGGATTCTACAAACACTCCAAATTATGTTAACTTAGGACCAAGAAGTATTTGCTGTAGATAAGAATTTTGTGGCCGTAATCTGGTTATGAGAGGTTGAAAAGTTGCGGTTAATGAGCTCTCTCGGGATGGTTAAGGAGCCGTACTAAAGCCTTTACCAGGCGCCTCAATCACCCGTCGTCTTGGTAGTGTCAACAGCCTGGGTGTGGGGGAGAGAGGTGGGTGGGGGGTAGAGAGGGTGGGTGGGGGGTAAATTTATTTTTATTTTTTATTTTTCTGTGTAGAAAGGAGGGTGAAAGAAGATTAGAGGTGGGGAAGGAAGTTATAGTTCGGAAATTGAAGAAATTTAGGAGGAGGTAAGAGGGGGCGGGCTGACCGCCTAGCTAAGCTAATGGTGTATTAGGGTTGTGTCATGGGTTAGTTATTGTCTGTCGGTACAGGCACTAGACATCTACCTGTCCCATTTATGGGTGTTTTGAGGGCCTTATTTCATATTCCGCCAACCCCACTGGCGGATGCTGGTCTAGGGAGGTTGTCTATTGCCTGGCCGTGTAGATCGGGGGTGGTAATGGACCTTTTGAGATTTGGTAACTTTTTGGGGAACCATGTATGGTGATTGTCGTTATCTGGTGGGAGTCTCTGAAGGTGTTCTTGCTCCGATCGTTCTATCTTTTGCCAGACTCTGCTGGCCAGGGTGTGCAGCTGCTGGTTGATGGGTTTTATTCTCAGGTATCTGTGTATCTCGGCTGTGGTTCTGGTGAAGGGGTATCTTTCACCTGTGACGAATCTTTGGGCTTCATTTTGGACCACCTGTAATTTTAATATTTAAGTGGTGCTCAGAGTATGAAGAGGTATTGCTGGGTAAGTTAATATCGGTATGATAAATGATGTCATCAGGCGGAGTTTTATTTTCTCAGGAAGCGCTTTAAAACGGTATAGTTTTCTCAGCTCTCTTCTTGCATTTTCCTTCCTAGTGTTGACATGATGGGAGTAACCTGTCGTGGATATATGTAGGCTCAGGAGGGTGCCTCTGCTTTTGTATTCTCTCTGGGCATTATTGGTTACTAATGGGTGGGTTTTCCTTCTGCATAAGGGTATCACTGTAATTCCGGGGGACTGGTTTGGATTTTCCATTGTTTTCGTAATTATTTACCCTTTCTAATTCGCCTGGTGTTGTCGACCTGTAACGCTCGCGATTTTCTTTGATGTGTTGTTATTTGGTGATGTCATCTGCATACAGAATATCTTCGTTACCTATTCTAGTGTAGATAATATATAGGGTGGGGGAGAGGACGCTGCCCTGAGGGATTCCGCTCATGAGTGGGACGGTCTCTCCTGTGTGTTGTTCTACCCTCAGTCTGGCATTTCTGCCGTCAAGAAAGTTGCAAAGCAACTTTTCAATGTTGGCGGGAAGTCCGAGTTGGAGGATCTTATATGTTGGGTGAGGTAGAGGGGTTGGGTGAGGGGGGTTATAAGGAGAGGGTGGGTTGGGGATGGGAGGGAGGGAAGGTGGGTTGGGATGGGAGAGGAGGAGGAAGGTGGGTTGGGGATGGGAGGAGGGGGGGAGTGGGTTGGAGATGGGAGGGAGGGAAGGTGGGTTGGGGATGGGAGGGGGTAGGTGGGTTGGGATGGGAAAGAGGGAGGGTTGGGGATGGGAGAGAGGGAGGAAGGAATGGGTTGGGGATGGGAGAGGAAGAATGTTTTATTTTTCTGGCAGTACCAAACACGCACACACATAGGAGGTTTGTGTGTAAATAATATATATTTATATCCGTAAAACACACACACACACACACACACACACACACACACACACACACACACACACACACACAACCGCATCCAGCCCATACCAGTACGTACTGATCTCTATAAAACAGCCCAGTCCCAACCATTGTAAAAATTATCAATAACTTGTAATCAACCAGTGTGTTCACTCCCAGTCAATCTTACCTTTTTGCACTGTCACTATGTTGAAATGCCCTGTAGTATGACCTTCTCCCCACCTAGTTATTATATATCATATTTGTATCACTTCTGTTACTTATATATTATTTGTCAACCAAGACACCCATTCCCCAATTATGCAAATGTATAATAATAATATTACGTATTGTACACATAATAATACATAAATGATGCAGCAGAAATATAGTAGTAATAATAACTAAAATCACATCCTTCCACGTCCTTACCTGCCTCTGGACCAGGTATAAGAGAGCCACACCTTCAACTCTCCGTACCACGACACACAACCAAGCCGTCGTGGCACTGAAGCTGAGGCAATCTTAACATAATTCCAATAACTCGGTACTGTATATCTCGGTATGAATAAGTCAACAACAGTTTTTCTCAGCGTAGACAATAAAGCCTCTGTGTGTTGCGTCTTTCCTGGGCATAATACTGTACACTGAATCTCTTGTTGGTCTCGTGGATGTATATGACATTGTTTACAGCCAGTGAGGAGCTCCCAGATAAGTGTTTCCGATACGTCCCTAAAAGACCTTTTAAAACATCGAGTTGGGAGCCTCTTCTCTCTCTCTCTCTCTCTCTCTCTCTCTCTCTTTTCTCTCTCTCTCTCTCTCTCTCTCTCTCTCTCTTCAAAGTCGTGATACAACACTTGGTACGTCTTGTATGTGAACTGATAAAGCTGATGTTGTGTTGGAATTTTTACAAGTTATGGAAAATCATTATTTGTTTATTTATTAATTAATTTATTTAGGGAGGAAGAGGCAGCTGTAACAATTGTCTGGAAAAGTCAGGTGAAGTGCTGTCAGTTTATGGGTCAAGTGATCTAAAATTTTGACCTTGTGACCTCCAGGCAGCTCAGGCTGTACGTGTATGAAGGATAATGATGATAATGATGATGACAACTACTTTACCGAGTTTGAAGTCGGTCCGTGCAATATAAGACTAGATTCGTGAAGGAGTGTTGTGTTTAACCGAGGCCAAACCGCAACCAACAGCCAGCAACCCAGCAACCCAACCAGCCAGCCCAACCCAACCCAACTACCCTAACCAACCTAACCTAACCTAACCTATCTCAACAACCCACAACCCAACAGCCAACCCAGCCAACCCAACGACAATCAACCAACCAATCAACCAACGACAATGCAATACTAATACCCAACCCAACCCAGCACAACCCAACCCAGCACACAACCCAGCCAACCCTAGCAACCTAACCCAACCAGCCAACTAAATCAACCCAACAACCCAACCCAACCCAACCCAGCAACCCAGCCAACCCAACCCAACAACAGCAACCCAGCCAACAACCAACCCAACAGCAACCTAACCCTAACCTAACCTAACCTATACCTCACTCGCCAGGTAACGTTAATAATCAATCATGAGGTGAAATAAACTTGATGGAAGAGGAGACGGGAGGATAAGGGTAGGGTAGGATAGGGGAGGATAAGGGAGTAGGATAAGGGTAAGGGGGAAGGGGGTAATCTTGTAGTTATCCTTCTTCCTATAGGACATAAATAAATATACCTGTTATCTTTATACCTTGTGCTGACTGAAGGTAGTAGCAACAGCAGTGAGGGATGGACCTAACTTTTCTCCGATGGTCTCCTTTCTCCATGAAAATCCTATCAGTGTCGGCCTCCGCTCTGACCTAAGCTTATGGTGTGGTGTTTTTTTTTCTTTTTGTGGTCTGTATTGTGATGTGTTTTTTCATGCATCGGTGCTCCCTCACTCACTCACTTACTGCCAACTGGAATAACTTTGTGTGTGTGTGTGTGTGTGTGTGTTTTGACTCTTATCTCCGCATCTATCTCTGTATCTGTCCCTTTATGTCTGTCTCTATCTCTCTCTCTCTCTCTCTCTCTCTCTCTCTCTCTCTCTCTCTCTCTCTCTCTCACACACCTGCCATATCTACCTACTTTCCTCCTCCCTCCCTTCCCTCTCCTCTCCCCTCACACCTCCCCTCTCCCCTCACAACTCTCCTCTCCCCTCACACCTTCCCTCTCCCCCCACCTTCCCTCTCCCCTCACCTCTTCTCTCCCCACACACCTCCTCTTTCCCCTCCCACCTCCCCTCTCCCCTCCCACCTCTCTCTCCCCCCCACACCTCTCCCTCTCCCCTCCCTCTCTCTCCCCCCCTCCCACCTCTCCCTCTCCCCCACTTCTCCCCTCACACCTCTCTCCCTCACACCTCTCTCCTCCACACCTCTCCCTCTCCCCCACCTCCCTCTCCCCCTCCACCTTCCCTCTCCCCTCACACCTCTCTCCTCTTACCTCCCCTCTCCCCTCCCCACACCTCTCCTCTCCCCTCACACCTTCCTCCCTCCCTTCTCCCCTCACACCTCTCTCCCCTCCACCCCTCTCCTCTCCCCCCCTCCCCTCTCCCCTCCCACCACCCGTCTCCCACATCTCTCTCCCCTCCCACACCTCCCCTCTCCCCTCCCCCCACCCGTCTCCCCTCACACCTCTTCTCTCCCCTCACACCTCCCCTCTCCCTTCACAACTCCTCTCCCCTCCAGCTCCCTCTCCCCCCCTCCCCACCACCCGTCTCCCCTCCTCTTCTCTCCCCTCCACCTTCTCTCTCCTTCACCTCCCCTCTCCCCTCACACCTCCCCTCTCCCCTCACAACTCTCCTCTCCCCTCCACACCCTCCCCTCTCCCCTTCACACATCTCCTCTCCCCTCCCACCTCCCCTCTCCCCTCCACCACCCCGTCTCCCCTCACACCTCTTCTCTCCCCTCACACCTCCCCTCTCCCTTCACACCTTCCCTCTCCCCTCACAACTCCTCTCCTCCCACCTCCTCTCCCCTCACACCTCCGTCTCCCCTCCACCCTCTTCTCTCCCCTCTCCCCTCTCCCTTCCACACCTCCCCTCTCTCCTCACACCTCTCCTCTCCCCCACACCTCTCCTCTCCCTCACACCTCCCTTCTCCCTCCACCACCCTCTCCCTCCATCTCCCCTCTCCTCCGCCTCTCCTCCCCACACCTCTCCTCTCCCCTCAAACCTCCTTCTCCCCTCACACCACCCTTCTCCCCTCATCTCCCTCTCCCCTCCACCTCCCTTCTCCCTCACACCTCTCCCCTCCACACCTCCCTTCTCCCCTCACACCTCTCCCCTCACACCTCCCTTCTCCCTCCACCTCTCCCCTCCACCTCCTCTCCCCTCAAACCTCCCTTCTCCCCTCACCACTTCTCCCTCTCTCCTCTCCCTCCTCCCTTCTCCCCTCACACCTCTCCCCTCACACCTCCCCTTCTCCCCTCCACCTCTCCCCTCACCTCCCTTCTCCCCCACACCTCTCCCTCCCTCCCTCCTCCCTCCTCCTTCTCCCTCACCTCTCCCTCTCCCCTCACACCCCCCTCTCATCGTCCATTCCGAGTCTTCAGTAGAAATTCTCCTTCGTCGTCACTTTCTCTCAGTCGACACAAGACTCAGGGAGATGTGTAATTTATGTTCCCTTTCTCTTCATTCTCCCCTTTCTCCCTCCTTCTCTTCCCTCCTCTTCTCTCGTTTCCTTTCCTCATCCTCATCCTCCTTTCCTTCGTAGGGCGGAGGAGAGGAGGGAGGAAGGAAGAGAAGAAGGAGGAAGAGAGAGAAGATGAGGAGGAGGAGGGGAGGGGGGGGGGGGAAGGAGGAGGAGAGGATGAGAGGAGGAGAGGAATGAGAGGAGGAGGAGAGGAATGAGGAGGAGGAGAGGAATGAGTTGAAGGGGAGAAGGAAGGAGAGTGGTATGTCGTGTTGTTTATTCTGGCACGTTTCCTGTCGTCCACATCGCCTCCGTCACCGCTACCGCAGCAGGTTATTGGCTTGCTGGTGGGTGTGCTTGTGGTGGTGATGGGCGTGGCTGTGGGCGTGGCTGTGGGCGTGGTTGTGGTCATGTCGGCGAGTAATGTGTATATGTCCCTACTCCTCCTTCTTGCCGTCCCCCTTCCTTTCCTCCTCCTCGCCGCCCCTCTTTTCCTCCTTTTCCCCTCTCCTCCTCCTCATCTTCCTCCTAACTCCCCTCCCTCCCTTCCTCTCCTCCGTCTTCGCCCTCATCTCCTCCCTTTTCCCTCATCTCCTCCCTTTTCCCTCATCTCCTCCTTCCTCCCCTCACCTCTTCCTTTCCTCACCTCCTTCTCCCTCCTTCCCTTCTCTACTCCTTTCCTACCCTTTACCCCATTCCTTCCTTTCTTGCCATTCCAACCTCTCACTTACCTCCCCCTTCCCCTTCCTTTCCCTTTCTCTCCCCTCCCTCCTCCTCCTTCTGTACGATTTCTACGTCAACAGCATTATTTAACAAATATTATACAAATTCCGACGACAGATGGCATTTACCTTGGCGTCTCGGAATGTTCAGGGGGCGCTGGTGGTAGAGCGATACCGCTCTTGCCTCCAGCGTGATGTCACTGGTTAGATTCCCGGGCCGGTGGAAGTTGTTTGGTCATACTTCCTAGCCCCCATTTGTCCCTGTTCACCTAGCAGTAAAGTAGGTACCTGGTGTAAGTCGAAAGTTGCGAATTCGTATTCAGAGAGTTGTTGGAGCTTCCAATAACTTGATGACATAAACCACTGACTCTTCAGGCTTCTACGCCTTTGACTCTTCAGGTTTCGCCTTTGACTCTTCAGGCTTCTACGCCTTTGACTCTTCAGGCTTCTACGCCCTTAACTCATGAGACATAAGGCAAGCATGAACTTAGCATGCTTCCCTGTTGGGCGCTGTAAACGCTGCTCTTCACCTTACAAGGATGTAGGGGAGTGCCCAATAAATAAAAAAAAAAAAAAACATTTAGAAACTACTGTGTCGTACCTATAACGTGTGTGTGTGTGTGTGTGTGTGTGTGTGTGTGTGTGTGTGTGTGTGTGTGTGTATTTGTGATTGTGTTTGTGTATATGTGTGTGTGTGCTTGTGTGTTTATATATGCATGCCTGTTTATGTGTGTATATATGTGTGTGTGTGTGTGTGTGTGTGTGTGTGTGTGTGTGTGTGTGTGTGTTTGTGTGTGTGTCTGTCGTCCGTCTTAATCTATCAGCTTATTTACCTCCACCAACAAATTGTAAACAAAAAAGCTAAAACTTTACCGCCTTGAATAGTAACGACCGCGTCAACGAGGGAAACTATTATCTTGTGTTGCCAGATGTTGAAGTTAATGGAGTCAACATGTCGTACTGGAAACCTGAAATAACAACAGGGGAATGTTTTGTTTCAAGGACCCGCCAAGAACTCTCAGGTCAAGAACAAGGACAAATAACAAGCGGCTCAAGCACTACCTGACGGGGGGTATTTGTTGACGCGTTAAAAGCGGCTTTACCTGTAAGTGTCAGTAATCATGTGTGTGTGTGTGGTGATTGTGACTGCTGAGAGATTCTTCATGGACTATTGACATGCAAGGCGTGAGATGACGTATGTGTTGCTGATTGGTTGACTGACTGACTGACTGACAGGTGTGTGTGTGTGTGTGTGTGTGTGTGTGTTGTGTGTGTGTGTGTGTGTGTGTATTTGTGAATCTTCAGATCATCATAATTACAAAAGATAAGAAAAAAGATAGATCTCAACTTACAACACAACAGAAGGATGGTGGACCGGTGGTGATGGTGGTGGTGGTGGTGATGATGGTGGTGGTGGTGATGGTGGTGGTGATGGTGGTGGTGGTGGTGGTGATGGTGGTGGTGATGGTGGTGGTGGTGGTGGTGATGGTGGTGGTGGTGATGGTGGTGGTGGTGATGATGGTGGTGGTGATGATGGTGGTGGTGATGGTGGTGGTGGTGGTGGTGATGATGCAGAGGTCCACGAGTTCATCACAGTCTTAAAACACCACAATATTTATTATATTATCTTGAGTTTTAATGGTTGTTGTTCGGTTTATGAAGACCTTAGCTGTTGATGACCTTGAATACATCTTAAAAAAATAAAATACTGTGGGTGGGTATGGTGTGGTGTGGTGTAGTGTGGTGTTGTGTGGTGTAGTGTAGTGTGGTGTGGTTTGCGGGTCATTAAGTCTATGCAAAATGTTGTCTTGTTGTTGAGAGTTTGCCTCCATCAGTCAGCCGAGAGATTAGCTCCAATATTGTCTCTTGAAGTAATGTTGTGTATCCTCTCAACACCAGACTCTGAAAGGAACAACAGGAATATATATATAGAGACAACTCGGCTAGATTCACTGGTACATTGTATATCCCCACAAGAGAAAGATGAACAAATAATTGATCAAACTAAGAGTGAACATAACCGGTGTTCAAACTTTGGGTCGTACAAGTGAGGTTCTTATTGTAGAAACTTATGACGCAGGAACCACAGGCCAAAGAGGCAGCTAAAGACTTCAGCGTCACACAGCATCACAGTGAAGGACATTAGCTAATGACTGGCAAATAAAAGCGGAGAGGAACTTGAAATAAAAAAATATACTTCCTTATGATGAACACTTCAAAGACCTTCGGCAGGAGAAACATGAGAGAGGTGGTCGGTAAACAAGAGCAGCGGAGGTGAAACGAGCCGCCCCCGTGTTGTTTATGGCGTCTTTATTTACATCTGGTGAGTGGCGGGCGCATGACCACACAAAACCTGGGTCATGAAGCACCCGCCCACCTGCCAACATGCCCCCTCCCCTCCCTCCTCTCCCCTGGTCTATACAGGAGATCCTCTTCCTTATTGTGTTCTTCCTTCATCTCTCCTTAACCAATCTTAACCAGGGTCTCCGTTGTCCTCTTTAACTCTTCATTGACATTGCCATTTTTCCTCAATTATTTCATAACCGATGCCTCAACACAAATACCCGCCTTTAGATACCACCAGTTCAGGGTTTTTGTGAGGGGTGAGGGAAGTAGAGGGGGTGGAGGGCTTTCTCTTGTTAGTTTAAAAAGTCCTTATTAGTCATGAACTCACTCCGAGTGGCGCCAGAATGAGGGAATGGATGCCAATCTTGACGGCCCTGAGGTAAAATATGGTGGTTGTAGGCAGGTGGTGATTCACAGTTGAGATACTCGTACAACACACGACAAATAACAGAAGTGTTTATATAGCAGTTATGTCAACTGCTGTGTTTACAACCTCTTCTTTCTTCTTACTTTTGTAATATTTATCTTTTTTTCTTCACTTCTCTTATTTTCATTCTTTTTTTTTTTTTCTTTATTTTGTTTTTCTTCATCCCTTTCGCTTCTAATTATTACTGTCTTGAAGCCGTGAGTATGTAAAATGAGGATATGTATGCATGTATGTATGTATTTATGTATGTATATACATTTCGAAGCGGCACATCTCCCGGTGATCATGGAGGGGATGGAAAGGCAAGGAGGCAGAGTGGGGGGAGAGGATGGAGGGGGAGAGGTGACAGGAGAAGTATGCTAATGGCTCGCGTCCGTTTTTATTTTTATTCATTTTTAATACCCGTATATTCTTTTTTCTCCTCCTCCCCCCTCCTCCCCCTCCTCCCCTCCTCCATGAAGGTCTCCATGATAACATAGCCTGAAATAGCCCCCCTCCTCTCCCCTCATCCCTCCTCTAATGTGTGATTGTCTCCAAGGTCGAGTGTAAATCTTCCCTTTCCTCCTGCCAAGCCTTTTTTCCACCCTTATTCAACCACTATCACCTCAACCACCATCACCTCAACCACCATCATCTCAACCACCATCATCTCAACCACCATCATCTCAACCACTATCGCCTCAACCACTATCATCTCAACCACTATCGCCTTAACCACTATCATCTCAACTACTATCATCACCTCCTTAACTACCACCACCACCACCACCTCAGCTACCACTACCTTATTCAACACCACCTCAGCCAATATCACAACCACCACATAACAACCATTGCAACCACCACCACTACAACCACCACAACCTTCTCCTCCCCCATCCAAATATTTACTAACACCGTGGTAGGCGCTGCTGTGCCCATTGAAGAACACAGACTCAATATATTTGACAAATCACTGAAATGATAGCGGGGGTAAGCACGCTCCTGAGGAACTCCATATAAAATAAAACTGATTGGTGAAAGATTGATGAATGAAGAGAGCAAATGAAAGAAATGTAAAGGAAGGAATGATGACTGAAGAGATGTTATTCATTTAAAGAACGATGAATGAAGAGGGAAAATGAAAGAAATGTAGACGGGGGAATGAAGATGTGATATTCCTTTTTTATTTTAACAATGTGATTACGAAAACAAGGAAAACTCATCTCTCGGGGTAAAGTTTCAACCCGGAGAAATCTAAAACTGACTACGTGCGTGTATAGAAAGTCACACCACAGGAAACACCTCTTGTGGAGTTAACTTTTTTTTTTTTTTTATTTATTGGGCACTCCCCTACATCCTTGTGTAAGGTGAAGCGCAGAAGCGTTTACAGTGCCCAACAGGAAACATGCTAAGTTCATGCTTGCCTTTATGTCTCATGAGTTAAGGACGTAGAAGCCTGAAGAGTCAGTGGCTATGTCAAGTTATTGGAAGCTCAACAACTTTCCTGAATACGAATTCGCAACTTTCGACTTACAACAGGTACCTACTTTACTGCTAGGTGAACAGGGACTAAGGGGGCTAAGAGTAAGTCCAAACAACTTCTACCGGCCCGGGAATCGAACCCGTGACATCTCGCTTGCGAGGCAAGAAGGGTACCGCTACCACCGATCCCCCATGTGGAGTTAACGTGGGCGAATTTTTTTTTTACATGGTTGACGTGAGAACATATTTTTTTCTGTTATTTGACGTTTGGTGTGACGTTAAAGCATATTTTTCTCTTGTCTGTGGGGTTAGCTTACACTGCCACACGATACTTCACGTGTGGTGTGACGTTACATTACAGCAACGGCATAATTTAAGAAACTGGGGGAGGCACAACATGGTCCAGGTACATATATCAATATTTACTATATAACTACTGGTAATAGGTAGTAGGCAGCTACCACACGGGGAGGTACTACCGCCTGGGAAGATATTGGAATCATAATGTGTTGTCTAATGGTAGACCCTGCTGCCACATGGCATCACGAAAATTATGACCAAGTCCCAGGTTGCTCATCTGACTTTCTGCCTCATTTACACACAATTGCAGGGTCTCAATTGTTTCTCTTACTATTGACAACACAACATACATATATTGTTTCTCACTATTGATCTTTTTTAATTTTTTATTTCTTTATTATTATTATTATTATTATTATTATTATTATTATTATTATTATTTTTTTTTTTTTTTTAGAAATTTTATTTACTATGAATTATTATTATTATTTTTATTTATTATTACTACATTTCCCCCGGCTGATGTGGGTCAGTGACCTGTGCCGAGGTGGGCTAATCCACGTAAAAAATAACTATCATTAACTCTCGAGAAAGCTTGGTGATACGGTTTTATATGTACGGATTCTCAGAGGCTGGTTAGGTTAGGTTAGGTTAGATTAGATTAGGTTAGATTATATTAGGTTAGGTTAAGTTAGGTTAGGTTAGATTAGATTAGATTAGATTAGATTAGATTAGGTTGGTGTTCCCGGTATATAGATTATAGAAACTCACGTTTCTGCACAATAGCGTCAGAATGGCATTGAAACTCTACCTTAGTAAGAATTAGGTCATCGAAGTTTCTGTGTATAGGTGTTCCTGGCTCAAAGTACCTCAGAACACTTAGTTAGTTCGGCTGCTTCTGACTCGAGACAGGATTCTCGGAAGCTCTTTTAAGTTTATTTTTAGATATTGAATAATGTAGCATAACCGAAAAACATATAATTCTCTCTCTCTTAATGTGAGGAACGCTGCTAATTAACTCAGCTTAAGAATTCAGTGAAAATGTTACGTTTATAACCTTGGTCCTGTACTTACACTAGAGGAATTAACTGATGGAGAAAAAAGAAAAGACTAAATATTACGTGTTGAAGAGTTAGATTCATGGATCACGTCTCGGGCTGTGCTACTTCAGAGTCCTCGAGGCGTCCGGTTGTGTACTCTATACCCCCGACCTCCAGGTGTGAGTCTTGCCCCTTTATCGTTGTTGCATAATCTTGCAAAAGTTCGCATCTGTTGTCCCCTTTATCTGGCATAAAGCCGCAGTGGTTGGCAACGGCAAGCATCTCACGCCCTCCTGTGTGTTACCCTCTCCTGGTATTTCTGTTATTGTGATGATGGTGTCAGGTCGTAGTACCGCGCCAGGCTCAAGGCTTGCCAGTATAGTTCGTCATTGTCTCTTGATTATTCTTGAGCTCAGTAAAACAGCTCATTTGATGACTTCCCTCTACGTATGCTGCTTATGAGACACACTTGATTGTTCATTGAAATTACCAGCACTTTAACCAAACACTGTGAGGTAATCCAGTGAATAAATGGATTAACACTGTCATAGACGTTAAGATAATCCTTACAGTTTAAACTAACGATATGGATAAGTGTGAAAATAAATTACTCTTCAATTGGGTATTTTGTGATAGTAAATGGAGATGTGATTTGATACCCCAGAAATCAGTACAAGTTAAGGTATTATTGTTTGTTTTATATAAAGGACGATTCTGTACTATATATATATATATATATATATATATATATATATATATATATATATATATATATATATATATATATATATATATATATATATATATATATATATATATATATGGGTGTTCCAAGGGCTGTATTTCTCTGTGCCAAATAACTCACGTCAGTTGTGTTTATTATCTCCGTTATCCTCATACACTCACAACACACCTAATTATAGTGAGGATAAATGGCAAACTACTGTAAGGAACGACGTAGAATGTTTATTGTCTTATTTTTACGTCAACACAGGACACAAAACACTCTTGGGGAGCGACATTAACTCAACAAGGTCATCAAGATGTCAGCCGAAAGTTACCTAAGGTGACTGTTACCGAGGAGGAACAGTGACATCCGAAGGACAGAAATATGCAGGGTGCAGGCGGCGGGTCGGAAGGTCAAAAATGGCTGCCGAGTCTTGACAAGCGACGTGTGAAAAAGTGACATTTGTGTGGACGAAGAAGTGTAGGGAGAGGGTTTAGGTCGGCTGGAGACGCGTGTTGGCTGAAGGAGAGGGTGGAGGGGTAGGAGATGGAGGGAGAAAGAGGACGAGAATGGTAGAGGGTAGGGGGTAGAAAAAGAGGAGGGAGGGGGAGGGAGGAAGAGAGGGTGGAGGGGTAGGAGGGAGAAGGGGACAACAGAGTAGAGGTAGGGGAGAAAGGGAACAAGGAAGGTATGCGGAGAAAGGGAAAGGGAAAAAACTGGATTTAAAGGGATTGGAGTAACAGGCGGTGGAGGGGTGAGAGAATGAAGTAGAGAATTAAGTAAAAGTTGAAGTGAGATGTAAGGTAGAGTGGAGGTTAAAGACTGAAGCGGTTGTAGGAAGAGGAGGAGGAAAGAAATGAAAGAGAGTTGGCATAGGAAGAACAGAAGAGGAGACGATGCAGGAAGAACCAAAGGAGACGAGAACAGGAAGAGATGATGCGGGAGGACCACGAGGTTTGGAAAGAGGGTACAGGAAGGAGAGGGAAGGAAGGAAGAAGCGAAGAGAGGGGGGAAGGAAGGAAGGATAGATGGAGAAGAGGGAGGGAAGGAAGGAAATAATGTTGGAGAGGGAGGGGAATAGAAAAAAGAAGGAAGGAAAGGAGTGAAAGAAGGACTTGGCTGGGTGGACGTTCTCTGCGACCTGGGGTAAAGGCTATTAATAAGTACCCCGCGGTGTCCTCCTGCTGATGGGGACAGACAAATGGTCACAAAAAAGTAGAGACTCGTGATGGCGTTGTGCAACAGGCTAGACGACGCTGCCTCCTGCCTTCCTCAACTGGGGTGGGGGGCGAGGTCATTGCCTCTCAGCTGGGGACCCGATGTGGTGTGTCAATGTTTCGCAGCTTTTGGATTTCCCATGTCTCTTCCTCTCTTTCTCATTTTAAGGTATCATCGTCTCTCAGTTGGGGACTTAGTGCCTCTCCCAAGCTTCGGATGTAATATCATCTCTCACTCACCTGGATGTTAATTAGTGTCTGAGAGACCTTACACTCACCTTGATGTTGGACTAAGAGGCGAGGTGGGTTGAGGCGCACTGGTCCAATTTCCCGAAACACAGGAGAGGTGAATGTTGGCCAGGACAGGAGAGGAGCTGGGCGGGGCGGGAGGTCCATCAACGTATACCTCAAAGAAAACAAAATAAATCCCCAAATAACATTAAACCTCCTCCAAAACCAATAAAACCCTGCAAAAAATAATAAACCCAAACCATTAAACCCTTCAAAACCCATTAACCCCCCCCCCCACACACAGGGAGGCAGACATCTGTGTAGAGCATAAACATATTTTTAGTTTTATTTCCGTGTTGATGAGTTTTATTGTGAAAGTGAGTCTACAGTGGAGTTATGTCGGCCATATTGTTGGTGCCACCACTTAGACACACACACACACACACACACACACACACACACACACTACGCTTTAAGGAGTTGGTATACTGTACAAAGCTGAGCTAGAGGTGACTAATGTTCTGTCTCCCACGTAAATCTATTTTGATATTACCCGGAGGACCTCGCTACTCCCATAGTATACTCTCATACTCCCATGGTATACTTAGAGCCTCTCATACTCCCACGGTATACAAAGAGCCTCTCGTATTCAAAGAGTATGTTCTGTTTCTCATAGCCTTTTGCCTCCCCCTCACTGCCATTGGTCCCTAAGTATAATTTGTATAATGTCTAATATTTCAATTATTAGAAAACCAGAGCAAGATTATCACCGGATTGTAGCCAGATAGAAACAGGGCAACGTGCCAGACAACGATTGTAGCCAGATAGAAACAGGGCAACTTACCAGACAACGATTGTAGCCAGATAGAAACAGGGCAACTTACAGACAACGATTGTGCCAGATAGAAACAGGGCAACTTACCAGACGACGATTGTAGCCAGATAGAAACAGGGCAACGTACCAGACAACGATTGTAGCCAGATAGAAACAGGGCAACTTCCTGTAGCCAGATGAAACAGGGCAGCTCCAGACAAGTACCAGACAACGGTAGCCAGATAGAAACAGGGCAACTTACCAGACGACGATTGTAGCCAGATAGAAACAGGGCAACGTACCAGACAACGATTGTAGCCAGATAGAAACAGGGCAACGTACTAGACGACGGTAGCCAGATAGAAACAGGGCAACTTACCAGACAACGATTGTAGCCAGATAGAAACAGGGCAACTTACCAGACAACGATTGTAGCCAGATAGAAACAGGGCAACGTACTAGACGACGATTGTAGCCAGATAGAAACAGGGCAACTTACCAGACAACGATTGTAGCCAGATAGAAACAGGGCAACTTACAGACAACGATGTAGCCAGATAGAAACAGGGCAACGTACTAGACGACGATTGTAGCCAGATAGAAACAGGGCAACTTACCAGACAACGATTGTAGCCAGATAGAAACAGGGCAACTTACCAGACAACGATTGTAGCCAGATAGAAACAGGGCAACGTACCAGACAACGATTGTAGCCAGATAGAAACAGGGCAACGTACCAGACAACGATTGTAGCCAGATAGAAACAGGGCAACTTACAGACAACGATGTAGCCAGATAGAAACAGGGCAACGTACTAGACGACGATTGTAGCCAGATAGAAACAGGGCAACGTACTAGACGACGATTGTAGCCAGATAGAAACAGGGCAACTTACCAGACAACGATTGTAGCCAGATAGAAACAGGGCAACTCAGACAACGATTGTAGCCAGATAGAAACAGGGCAACGTACCAGACAACGATTGTAGCCAGATAGAAACAGGGCAACGTGCAGACAACGATTGTAGCCAGATAGAAACAGGGCAACGTACTAGACGACGATTGTAGCCAGATAGAAACAGGGCAACTTACCAGACAACGATTGTAGCCAGATAGAAACAGGGCAACTTACCAGACAACGATTGTAGCCAGATAGAAAAAAAAAGACACGTCAATCTAACCAACAATCTTATCAAACTGGCATACAAAATTCTCCTCTTCAAAGCAATGGTTGAAAGACAGGACGGGTGTTTTAGGGGTGTGTGGACAGGGAACACTCGACAGGAGGGAAGGGAAGGGATTAGTGAGTGGGGGGAAAGGGAGGGGGAGAGGGCGTAAAGGGGGGAGGAGAGGGGTGCGGTAAGGTGACAGGAAAAAACCTGGTGTTGGAGACCTCATGACAATCCAACTTTGATATATCCTCGGAACGTCTTTGAGCAGTAAACGCGGTTTCTCTCCCTCCTGCCTCCCTCCTCCTTTACATCCCTCATACGATCTCTCCTCCCCTTCCTCCCTCTCTCTTTTCTTACCTCATTCTCTTCCTCCTCCCCTTCTTCGCTATCTCTCTTCCTCTCTCCTTCTCTTTATCCTTTACCTCCCTCCCTCTATCCATTTCTCCCTTCTTCCCTCCTTCCTGCCTTCCCTTCGAATTTTCCTTCTTCCTCCCTTATCTCACTCCCTCCCTCACTCACCCACTCACTCACTCACTCACTCACTCACTCACTCACTCACTCACTCACTCACTCACTCCTTATCCCCTCTCCTTCCAACCATCCCTGCCTCTCTTCCTCTCTCCATCTTTTACTCATTTCTCCCGAACCTCTCTCCCTTTCCTCTCCTCTCTTCTTCTCTGTTTTTGGGGTATGTCGTCTACTGTTGCAAACACAGCTTGGCAGCGTACAACAAGTGTCGCCTCCCTGTTTTGTCGGCTGAGCTGCGCTCCTGTTTCGCCTCACTGACACGACCTCTTGTGAAATACAGCAATTGCGGTGTTTTCTGTTTTTCTTGTGTGTGTGTGTGTGTTTATTTATTTATTTATTAGTCTCCGTCATAGGATTGTCTTTAGTGTCGATTTTGACTTAAATTACTGATAGTGGAAGCATAAGATTTATTGTTTGTGTTCATTAGTGCTGCCTCACCTGTTCTCGGAGTGACCTAACACATCTCTTAGGTGTTGTACATTACAACCTGACGCCTAAGACGGTAGTGTTGTGCCTGTAGGACCTGTGTTTATGTACCTTTATGGGACCAGTGTGTTGTGGGTCGCACTTATTTTTGGTTATGGTTTTGGAAATAAGGTGAAGTTGTTCTGTTACAGGGAAGACAGAATTTGGAAAACAATAAACATTTAAAAGTTGTTTGAACGACTTGAGGTTCTCTCCATATTTCAAGAGGAACCATTGAAATATTAGGGGATGCGGTGGCCGAGTGGGTGCAGTGTTTCCTTTATGCCCTAAGGGACGCTGTTTCGATCTGTAAATGGGTACTAACTTTAAAGTTGAGGAAGCAAAGGTAGTGGAGTGCAGTACCGGTCACACTGTCTCCTTGTGTACTGAAGTCTTAGTGTGGACATTAGCGTGTCAAGACTGTCCCATAAGGGCTTTGGGGCTTATGGGGCACACTTTGGTGGATTCTTAAAGTAAACAAACACAGGTGACAACAATAACAAACACAAGAACATCCCGACACAGTCATGTAGGGAGACGTTACCAGGTAAACACGAGGCGTTAATCTTACGTTAGGCTCAAGGGACGACACAGTAAGACAACACACACACACACACACACACACACACACACACACACACACACACACACACACCTTCACTGATGTATATGCGAGTACACAAAAAAAAGATCCATTAATACACGGGGAGTACCTCGGCGATGGCTGCCACACTCGGGAGTCCCTCAGCTGACAACATTCCGACCCGTGTTAAGCTTTTATCAGTTCTGGTTTGGTAAAGAGGCAGTTAGTCCGTTCTACCGTGTCACCGTATCAAGCTTTTTTCATGGTACTTGTATACATAGTGGCTGGTGGTAGTACTTGACGCCCCTTTATTAACCGAACCTTTACTTTTTTATCGTCTTGTTGGTCTATTTTAATCACTGGTTTACTAGGCTACCGAGGCGTCGACCTGGTTACGAGCAACGGGGCTCTTGGGAGTCTTCGCGGCTTACTGATTTATTACGACGCATAGACACACGTAAGAAAGTATAACTGTTATGTTAGCATTGTGTGTGTAATAATAATAATAATAATAATAATAATAATAATAATAATAATAATAATTAACGGTTTATTGAAAACGTTCTGCAGCTCGAAGGTTGAAAATATACATTGGACATAAATGACTTATTACATACATTGGTGGTTTAACAAAAGCCTTCATTAGAGAAAGGTAAAGGAACATACAGTGAACATACAGATTAATGTGTGTGTGTGTGTGTGTGTGTGTGTGTGTGTGTGTGTGTGTGTGTGTAGATATATATTATTATTATTTTCTGAGTGTGCACAAGTGTCTATTGCATATTATGAATAAGTAATTTTATCATCAAAACACTGTACAGTAATAATTTACTTTTCATTTGTTATGTTAAAAGACGGAGAGCTTCCCGTGCTCAAAAGAACACAACTACAGCGCCATCCGTGTAACCGGAACTGTATCTTCCTGTCTACACGGTAAAGTCTCTCATTGAAAGGAAATTAAATGTTTAAATAATATCCCTTCAACAGGATAATGTGACGCGTGTTACACAAAAGTTATCCTGGTCGGAAGAGTTATCTCGCGTTTCGTTTATGGTAACAGGATATGGCCCGAGGAGCTACGTGCATAGGTGTGTGTTTGAAGTTGGTATTCCTCCCCGTAATTCTTCTATAGGAGGGGGTACATTGACATCCATCCCCTCTGTCAGTCTGTCTGTAAAAATTGTAAATACTGTAACTCGTAGACCTAATGAAGGATATACTCAAACAAACTTACCTGCTACGCGGCGAGGAGGTCTTGTACACCTTTACTCACCTGGTCTGGTGTGGTATTGGGTCTAAATACAGTATATATGGTATATCCTGTAACTCCGCCCTTGTATATTACTTCACACTTATGTATGTATGTATGTATGTATGTATGTATGTATGTATGTATGTATGTATGGCCGAAGCAAGCCACTTACATTCCACTCACGTTCACTACACACCTACATACACTTTACACTCACGTACTACACCTACGTACACTTTACACTCACGTACACTTCAGACTCACGTACACTACACACCTACATACACTTTACACTCACGTACACTTCAGACTCACGTACACTACACACCTACGTACACTTTACACTCACGTACACTTCAGACTCACGTACACTACACACCTACGTACACTTTACACATTACACTTCAGACTCACGTACACTACACACCTACGTACACTTCACACTCACGTACACTTCAGACTCACGTTCACTATACCCCCACCTGAAGACAAATTGGCTTCAGGTCTCGGCAACCCATTCTCTCTTGTCACCCACCTTAGTTGAAGAGTGCCACTTATAAACACCCGCCATGGTAAACAGTGCCACTTGTAAACACCCACCATGGTAAACAGTGCCACTTGTAAACACCTGCCATAGTAAACAGTGCCACTTGTAAACACCCGCCATGGTAAACAGTGCCACTTGTAAACACCCGCCATGGTAAACAGTGCCATTGTAAACACCCGCCATAGTAAACAGTGCCACTTGTAAACACCCGTCATAGTAAACAGTGCCACTTGTAAACACCCGTCATAGTAAACAGTGCCACTTGTAAACACCCGCCATAGTAAACAGTGCCACTTGTAAACACCGCCATGGTAAACAGTGCCACTTATAAACACCCCATGGTAAACAGTGCCACTTGTAAACACCGCCATAGTAAACAGTGCCACTTGTAAACACCCGCCATAGTAAACAGTGCCACTTGTAAACACGCCATGGTAAACAGTGCCACTTGTAAACACCCGCCATAGTAAACAGTGTCACTTGTAAACACCCGCCATAGTAAACAGTGCCACTTGTAGCACACCATAGTAAACAGTGCCACTTGAAACACCCACCATGGTAAACAGTGCCACTTGTAAACACGCCATAGTAAACAGTGCCACTTGTAAACACCCGCCATAGTAAACAGTGCCACTTGTAAGCACCCACCAGAGTAAACAGTGCCACTTGTAAACACCCGCCATAGTAAACAGTGCCACTTGTAAACACCCGCCAGAGTAAACAGTGCCACTTGTAAACACCCGCCAGGTAAACAGTGCCACTTGTAAACACCCGCCATAGTAAACAGTGCCACTTGTAAACACCCGCCATAGTAAACAGTGCCACTTGTAAACACCCGCCATAGTAAACAGTGCCTTAAACACCCGCCAGAGTAAACAGTGCCACTTGTAAACACCCGCCATAGTAAACAGTGCCACTTGTAAACACCCGCCATAGTAAACAGTGCCACTTGTAAACACCGCCATAGTAAACAGTGCCACTTGTAAACACCCGCCATAGTAAACAGTGCCACTTGTAAACACCGCCATAGTAAACAGTGCCACTTGTAAACACCCGCCATAGTAAACAGTGCCGCTTGCAAACACCCGCCAGAGTAAACAGTGCCACTTGTAAACACCCGCCATAGTAAACAGTGCCACGTAAACACCCGCCAGAGTAAACAGTGCCACTTGTAAACACCCGCCATAGTAAACAGTGCCACTTATAAACACCGCCATAGTAAACAGTGCCACTTGTAAACACCCGCCAGAGTAAACAGTGCCACTTGTAAACATTTGTGTTACTCGTTAACGCAAAAAATAGGATGGGGTTATTTATTACAGGATGAACACCGCGAGTTGTATAAACATGGCCAAGTTGCTCTTTTTACCTTAGGATGAACAACGCCAAACACCTAAGAGGAAAACATCGTCTCTCTTGCTCCAGTGGTCAACAAGAGATGTCGTGAGGTGGGGAGGTGAGGTGAGGGAAGGGGAGGGGTGGGGGTGGGGAGGGAGGATGGAAGGTGTGGTGTGGGGGAGGGGAAGGTAGAGGGAGGTTAATTTTCACACAAGACGTCGCAGCTTGAGGTAGCCGCTAGAGGTGGTGGCCATGAACGTGGAATTTTGTTTTTCCTGTCGCTGATAATACGCAAGCGGCTGTTGTTCTTGGCTGAGGCTCACGCTTACTCCTGACGTCCATTAGTGCTACATATTAATGACCAAGGCCTTGGCTCAAAGCACACACTAGATGCGACAATATATGCCTGTAACACAATGGAGGCTAAAAACACACCTGTACACACACTGGAGGCTACAATACACACCTGTAACACAATGGAAGCCACAAAACACACCTGTACACACACTGGAGGCTACAATACACACCTGTAACACAATGGAAGCCTCAAAACACACCTGTACACACTGGAGCTACAATACACACCTGTAACACAATGGAAGCCACAAAACACACCTGTACACACACTGGAGGCTACAATACACACCTGTAACACAATGGAAGCCACAAAACACACCTGTACACACACTGGAGGCTACAATACACACCTGTAACACAATGGAAGCCTCAAAACACACCTGTACACACTGGAGGCTACAATACACACCTGTAATACAATGGAAGCCACAAAACACACCTGTACACACACTGGAGGCTACAATACACACCTGTAACACAATGGAAGCCTCAAAACACACCTGTACACACACTGGAGGCTACAATACACACCTGTAACACAATGGAAGCCACAAAACACCTGTACACACACTGGAGGCTACAATACACACCTGTAACACAATGGAAGCCACAAAACACACCTGTACACACACACTGGAGGCTACAATACACACCTGTAACACAATGGAAGCCTCAAAACACACCTGTACACACACTGGAGGCTACAATACACACCTGTAACACAATGGAAGCCTCAAAACACACCTGTACACACACACTGGAGGCTACAACACACACCTGTAACACAATAGAAGCCTCAAAACACACCTGTACACACACTGGAGGCTACAATACACACCTGTAATTAATATACGTGGGCTTGGAATCTGTATCTCATTTGCCAAGGAGACTGGAAAGTCCTCTCTGAAACACAACAAGGAGAGATATAAACAGTTTCCCTTATGTTTTGTTCAGTGTGTGTGTGTGTGTGTGTGTGTGTGTGTGCGTGTGTGTCTGTGTGTGTGTGTAAAACATCTCAGCGCCAAGACTACCCTTAAACACACACACACACACACACACATGCCATTACTAAGATGGGGTCACCGAATACAAGCTCAGGGAGGAGAGAGAGAGAGATATTCTCCCCATACATCACCCTGGTATCTCCTGTCACCTTCTGCAACACACAAGACGCTGAGACAATAAATTCTCAGTGCCTTTAATTTCATGATGGTGGCGTTTCCTTGATGTGTCAGTGGTGTGTTTATAACAAACACACAACACACACACACACACACACACACACACACACACACACACACACACACACCTAAACAGACATATACGAGACGGTGCAAGACATTAAGTGCCAAAAGTGATAAGGGATAATGTATTGTTGGGGTAGAGAGAGAGAGAGAGGGAGGAGAGATGGTTGGTTCAATGTATGTCTTGTACACCGGTCCACCATGCCTCCCCCTCCCCCTCCTCCAACTCTTCCATATTCTTCCTTATTTTATTTCACTACTTCTATCTTTTTCTTCCTCTTTCTATTTTTCTTTAATTTTTCTTTTCTCTTTTACATTGTCTTTTTTTTCTTCTGATGTCTCCATATTTCTTCCTCCCCCTCTCCTCTCCTACCCCACCCCCTCCCTCCCTCTTGGCCTACTCTGACGCGTGTTGTTGTCACTAATGGCTGGTCATCTTAACCTCCACGGTGAGAAAATAGGTCGCTGGTGATTTGATATCCGTCAAACCTTGCACAGTACCATATTGTCTCCTGTAGTATTGACCTCTCTCTCTCTCTCTCTCTCTCTCTCTCTCTCTCTCCCTTCCCTCCTCTCACAGCTGGTGGACGTTGGTGTGACGTGGGACCATTGTCTTCCCAACTCTGTTTCCCTCGTCCTCTTCCTTGCATGTTTCCCTCTTCCACCTCCTCATCCTTCCCTCTTCCACCCTCCTCCATCCTTCCCCCCTCATTCACCTCTCCTCCATCCTTCCCCTCTACCCTCCTCCACCCTTCCCCTCATTCCCCTCCTCCCTTCCCTCGTTCATCTTCCTCCATCCTTCCTCTACCCTCCTTCACCTCCTCCTCCATCCTTCCCTCATCCACCCTCTTCCACCCTTCCCTTCAATCCTCCTCCTCCATCCTTCCCCTCGTTCACCCCTCCACCTTCCCTTCATTCACCCTCCTCCACCCTTCCCCTCATTCACCTCCACCATCCTACCCTCATCCACCCTCCTCCACCTTTCCCCTCATTCACACCTCCTCCCACCCCTTCCTCATTCACCCTCCTCCATCCTTCCCCTCATTCACCCTCCTCCCACCCTTCCCTCATTCACCCTCCTCCACCCTTCCCCCTCATTCATCCTCCTCCACCCTTCCCTCATTCACCCTCCTCTACCCTTCCCCTCATTCACCCTCCTCTACCCTTCCCTCTCATTCACCCTCCTCCACCCTTCCTCCTCATTCACCCTCCTCCACCCTTCCCCCTCATTCATCCTCCTCCATCCTTCCCCTCATTCACCCTCCTCCACCCTTCCTCCTCATTCACCCTCCTCCTCCACCCTTCCCCTCATTCACCCTCCTCCACCCTTCCCCCTCATTCACCCTCCTCACCCTACCCCTCACCCTCCTCCACCCTTCCCCTCATTCACCCTCCTCCCTTCCCCTCATCCACCCTCCTCCACCTTTCCCTTATTCACCCTCCTCTACCCTTCCCCTCATTCACCCTCCACCCTTCCCCCTCATTCACCCCTCCACCTTCCCCTCTCACCTCCTCCACCTTACCCTCATTCACCCTCCTCCACCCTTCCCTCCTCCACCTTTCCCTCATTCACCTCCTCCACCCTTCCCTCATCTACCCTCCTCCACCCTCCCCTCCTCCACCCTTCCCCTCACACTTCACTCCCTCACCATGGAGTTGGATTTAGAGACTTGTTTCCCCTCTTCAGGACGGATCAAGTGGCAACAGTCCCCTCACCTTCACTTAAATAAAGGGGTGTCTCTTTCTACTGTTCCCCTCGCCCTAGTCTCTCTCTCTCTCTCTCTCTCTCCTCACTGTACCTCCTTCATCCATACCTACACACCTATTTACCCCAGCCTACACCTGTGTAACCTTCATTCCAGCCTACACCCTCTCACCTCACCCTATTCTACACCCCCGGTAACCTATTCCCCAACCTACACCCCCCTCACTCCTAGTCTACACCCATGTAACCTACTCTCTAGCCTACACCCATCCTAACCTCTACCTCCCTCATCTACACCCCTGTAACCTACACCCTTGCCTACAACCCTGTAACCTACATCCTTGCCTACACCCCAACCTACACCCTTGTAACCTACACTCCAGCCTACACCTCCATAACCTACACTCCAGCCTACACCTATCCTAACCTACACCCTCCTGACCTACACCCCCCGCCCCCCACCCTGGCGTGTCACAGTCGAGTACTTTTAATCATCGGAGAGTAGCGGCGGCGTCGTCAGGCTCGTCAAGGTCTCCTCCTCCTTGGCGATGGCTGGCCGGATGTGAGACGCTTTATAAAGACGCTTCACTGATTATTTCTTATTCGTTCTCTCATGTCCGTCCGTATCTGAGTCGCTGTCTGTCTGTCTGTCTGTCTGTCTGTTTATCTCTCTGTCAAGGGAATTGGATAACGACGACGGAAGATGTGGGTGGATTGGTGGTGGTATGGGTGGTGTGGTTGGTGGTGGTATGGGTGGTGGTTGGTGGTGGTATGGGTGGTGTGGATGGTGGTGGTGTGGGTGGTGTGGAGTGTGGTATGGGTGGTGTAAGGGGTGGTGTGGATGGTGGTTGTGGATGGTAGTACGGATGGCGGCAGGACCTTTCTTCAGCTCTGGTTGTGAACATCTTAAGGCTTCTTGATGACTTACACCAAATCACACGACCGAGATTACACGGCCAGACTGCCAGCTACTACTACTGGCTGTTGGGGCTATGGTGTATATATATATATATATATATATATATATATATATATATATATATAAAGAAAGAGAAACAAATAAACACATAAATAAACACATAAAAAGAAACGTATGTAGTATAAATGTGCTGGTATAAAGACACGTACTGTACAAGTAACATACATTAACATTTACACACACAAACAGAGCCATTAGTATTATGGCTCTTAGTTTAGTGCTGCACAACACTTGACAGTTACTGTAGCGAACAAGTTTGACGATAGTTATTATCTTACGGGTATAATGAAGAACTGTACTTCATTTGCTCACGAAGCGTTTCTTCTCCCAGGCTGAACAAGGGCTTCCCCTGTGACCTCTAGGAAAGAATTTGGTGTGGAGATGTAGTTGACTGCCTCCGTGTGTGTGTGTGAGAGAGAGTCAGTCGTTGTACCTCGTGACGGACACTCCCATCCAGCGCCTCTTAAAATTAATAAAACTTAGTCATCAATCATAAACAGTACATGGCCAGCGCTAGTAGTCACCAGCGTCAGACGAACGTTCTCCTGCTCTCTTACCTACAACGCCACTCTCTTGTATCACTAGCCTTACTTTTTCATTTTCTTCCAAGCAGTAGCGCGTTTTAGCCAGACGAACATTCGCCAGTCTTTTGCTTACATTGGCACTCTTCTACCACACGCCTCCTGCCCAAACACATGTTTATGGAAGCAACACCACACCTTAACCTTTGCCTGCCTTGCCTCTCCTTCTGCCTGCACTGGCATTCTTTTAACACACAACCTGGTTTACTCCCACATATCTCCCCCAGTCACACCTCACGCCAGGCGAAGAATCCAACACTAATGACTCCTCAGAGACTGTCGCTGGTCCGTCAGTGGTGACACCACCCTGTTACTCACCTGGTAATTACCATCATTAAGGACTAATCACACCTGCCGCCCCCAGCCTGTCAGACCCCAGCCAGACCACAAGCACCTGGGGACATATTTTGCACTTAGGGCCTCATTAGTAAATTGGCGTCTCTGTGACGTGAGGGGGGGTCATGTATTAAATTATTTGGTATAAATTCTACTTGATTATTGTTTGATATTGTCTATTTGCTGATAATTATACGAGTATATCTCTCTTTCTCTTTTGTCCTCATTTCACTTTAATTTTATTTCTCTCTTATCGTTATCTTACAATTAGTGTGAAGTGACCATTGAGATATAGATAAAATAATACGTATTAAATATTAAGAAAACAGTAGTTTGACTTTAGACGTTTTAAGATGACAACGTTATAATTTCCATGTTTGTTTCTGCGGCGTGTAGGTTTACGTTAACGGTTAACAAATTTATTGACGAAGCTGGTAATTCAGTCAGGTCTTGACACTGAGGGTGGTATCACTTCTCACTGCCACGCAGGACAGAGGTTCGTACACAAAGAAATACATCATATTCATTAACAGTATATATAGGTCAGAGTCATGTGGGTGATGTCACTGTTCACTGCCAAGGAGGACAGTGGTTCATACATTAGTAGTCAATATTCTATATGAGGACTGATCAGTGTGGACTAGCAGCAAATTTTGGATAAACATTAAGAATGTCCTCAAGCACTCCTGATTCAATGTAATAATTATAAAATTCATGATACAATAAGCCAGGTGGCCTGAAGCCGATGGGTGATGCTGGCAGACGAGAGAGAGGGGGATGAAAGGGAGAGGAAGGGAATGGGAAGAAAAATAGGGAAAAGTGAGAGAGAGTATTGGTAGGAGCGTCACCTCTCACACCACCGCCTCGGATTCCTCCATGCACTGTGAGTCACGCTGCTGATTGTCAATGGCAGAATTAACCCTGTGACAAACTCCTGTGTTCTGTTGATCAGCGAAAATAGCAAAGTGCATGGGCGGTGTCATTCTCTTCCTCACCTCCTCCCTCCTCCTCCCTCCCTCCTCCCTCCCTCCTCCCTCCCTCCCTCCCTCCCTCCCTCCCTGCACTCCGCTTACACCATCTCCTAGACCTGGCAACGTATGCAACACGTTCAGGAGGTCACCTTGTGCAGTGTGCAACCGAAGGAGGAAAAAGACGAGAAGGAGGAAAAGAGGAGGGAGACAAAGAAGAGGAGGACAAAGAAGGGGAGGAGAAAGAAGAAGAGGAAGAGGACGAAGAGAAAGGAATGGAATGAGAAGAGGAATGAAAAGGAGAGAGAGAGAGAGAGAGAGAGGAGAAAAAGAGAGGAAGGTAAGAAGGAGAGAGGAGGGACGAAGAAGCAAGAGAAAGAAAGGGAAGGTGGAAGGAATATGAAGAGAAAAGTGAAGAGAGAGAGAGAGAGAGAGAGAGAGAGAGAGAGAGAGAGAGAGAGAGAGAGAGAGTTTTTAGTTTAACAAATTTATTGACGAAGCTTGAGTAGTTTATTTATTCTGAGTAATTCAGTCAGGTCTTGACACTGAGGGTAGACACTTCACTGCCACGCACAGAGGTTCAAAAGAAATAGGTCACATTCATTAGCAGTATATATACTGTAGGTCAGAGTCATGTGGGTGATGTCACTGTTCACTGCCAAGGAGGACAGTGGTTCATATACATTAGAAGTCATATTCTATATGAGGACTAATCAGTGTGGACTAGCAGCAAAATTTGGGATAAACATTAAGAATGTCCCCACGCACCCCGATTCAATGTAGTAATTACAAAGTTCTTGATACAATAAGTCAGGTGGCCTGAAGTCTTTGACAGTGTCACATTAAAAAATATAGTGTTCAAGTGTATGCTTTAAAGGTGTGTCACAAAGTTTACATGCTGAGTGTCCGTATAAAGCGTTACACAATCTGCCAGATGTGTCTGTATCCTAGCCTAATATTTGGCCACGACTACATCACATTGTCTGGTTCTGTCCTTATGCTGGCCATACCGGTACCTATCGTCTATTTATTTTACTAATGCTACAACTGCCAGGTCTCTGCATTTCTCAGTTCTTCTAGATCAGAGTTCATGATTCTGACTTGATTGTTTTAAGTACAGCATTGGACAGGCCAAGGTCACGGTCAACATTTTTCATGCCTCATTGGCTAGTCTATCAACACGGTCATGATACCTAATTCCAACATGGGACGGAATCCACAACGATACGAGAGAGTTGTTCTCATTGGCAGTTATCACATTTCTTTATCACAGACAACTTTATGAAACCTGTGTTCAGTGATTACAGCACTTTGGGAGTCACAATATCACCCCACCTTCATTTCTTTTTAAGGTAGTCTGTGGCTAAGTGGATTCCCATTAGTCCAGTTTGGGCTGGGCCCAGTTGTTCAGCCTTTGCATGTTTGACACTATCATCTCCATTTCTTTATATATTGCACAGCCTGTTCTACCTGTGTTTGTCTGCACAGAACCATCAGTAAAAGCATAACCTTCACTTGATTTAATACTCTCTATGTGTACCGTAATAGTTTCTGTGTGACATCTCATCACATCGGTGTTTAACATTTGCTTACTACCAACAGGAGTGTAACTATATAACAGGGACTGATATATCCAGCCAAGGAGGAATGGCATTAATGGGTTCGTCTGGGGTGGATTGGAACATTCAGTTTCAAGAGATCTGCAACACTTGTGATGAAGCCCAAAGAGAGAGTCAGGGGGGGGGGGGGAGAGAGAGAGAGAGAGAGAGAGAGAGGTTGCTTTTGTCCTACACTCCACTACTACTCGTATTTCTGTCTACACGACTCACCATTAACGTTAATATACAGCGGCTGAATCACTTAATAATAACCTTCATAATCGCGTGTCACTGAGTCGAGAAAATTTATTTGTGTTTTCGTCAAAGAATTTATTTACCCAGGTGAAGTATTTACTCGCCAGTGTTTATTCCAGTGTGTTATGTGGTTTATGTCGCATTTGTAAACATAAATTGTCTCTTAATAAACTGTAACCATTAGAGAGAGAGAGAGAGAGAGAGAGAGAGAGAGAGAGAGAGAGAGAGAGGGTGTGTGTATGAGGATATTCGTATTCACGTATAAATGTGTAAACACTTACAGTTAATAAATATTACATCAAACCTAAATAGCTGATATAACACACACACACACACACACACACACCAACAAAACACACGACTACTCACCCTCCCCCACCACCATCACAGCAATCCTCCACCACACCGCACCTAGCATTAAACACCTCCACACATGCTATCGTCGAGACATTCAACCACAACACCATCGAAATACTTGTTTATGTTTACGTCAGTCCGGTTGTCATTTTTTTCCTCGCTATTACGTAAGTCTAATTCATGATATAAATAAGGGAGATGGAAGGAATACGTGATGAATAGAGAGAGAAAGATAGTTAAACGACTGCAGAAAATGGGAATCAAAACTAAAAAATGAGAAACTGAGGAAAATTATCAATGACAATTTATCTCACATCACTGATTTGGAAGATGAACTAAGGGAAAGTGTGAATTAAAATGACTCTTGTTGTTATTTACAATTTATTTATATCTCCCTAACTACCAATAGGAAGAGTCACTAATCCAACAGACTGAAGAAACTTATAGGAATCAGGTGGATTATGATGCTATGTGTAGTGCTAGACGGAGATTAGCCCCGAGTTAGGGTGTGCTATGTAATGATTGGTGAGGCTGGTGGATTGTGGTGATTAACAGATAATTAAAATAAGCTGAACTAATTCGAGTTAAAGGTTAAATATACGAAGTTTAGGTGATAGAAAGAGGAGTTACCTGTGTGTGTGTGATTACCTGTTATGGCTGAGTGGATGTTGGGTCTTCAGTGTATAAGATGACAGTGGGTTCGACTTTGGACTCTACAGCCTTCACTCCCTATTCTAATAAAGTTATGTTCCTCTTTACAGCTGGTTAAACTGAAGACGCCCTGGTATCGAACTAACGACTCTTAGAACAGGAGTTGAGCACCCTATCCACTCTGCCACCGAGATTAAGCTTTTAAGGTAAATTATAATTATGTAGTCGTATTTAAATAGCTTGACTTGTATAGTGAACCTGAAATAATAAATAATTATTCAAGATGACACTAAGCCGGAGATTAAGCTGGTGAAATACGTGCAAAATTATCAAAAGCTTAAGACTAGTGCGCCAAAAAACCAGATTGATGGTTAGTAAATATAGCCCAAATCTTGAACTGATCTTAGCGAAATATTTAGATATATAAATAAGATAAACAAACAAACAAAAAGCTTTAGGGAGGAGGAGGAGGGAATAAGTGGATAAAGGAAAGAAGAGGAAGAGAATAGGTGAATAGGTGGGAAACTTAATGATAACCAAGTAACAACGAGAGAGATCATTAATTAATCTCTTTATATTAACTCTAATTCATTATTATTCTTTTCTCTATATACATTTTCTTTCCATTAGTCTCTGTATTTCTTTGTAGTCTCTTTAATAATTATTTACTCTTTATTTACTCTTTCCATTATCCCTTTTATTACTTATTTCTTTTTATTTACACTTTTTTTACACTTTTATTTACTCTTTCCATTATCCCCTTTATTACTTTTTTCTTGTAGTTCTCTTTTTTACTGGTTTATGTGATTAGGTTTACAGGTTGGTTTAATTTTATGTGTTTACCGGGGATATAGTGGACCCGGCGTGCAGGAAATGGTTGTCGTGCCTGGGTGACTCTGCCCCTACACCAGGGTTATAAACGGGGAGGAGGTTCAGATACCTGGCCACTGACACACCTGTTGGAGGAGGTAGTGGTAGGGTAATGGTAGTGGAGAGGTAGAGGTAATGGTAGTGGAGGAGGTAGTGGTAGGGTAATGGTAGTGGAGGAGGTAGTGGTGGAGGTAATGGTAGTGGAGGAGGTAGTGGTAGAGGTAATGGTAGTGGAGGAGGTAGTGGTAGGGGAGGAGTGGTAGAGGTAATGGTGGAGGAGGAGGTGGTAGAGGTAATGGTAGTGGGAGGGGCAGGGGGGGTAATGGTAGTGGAGGTAGTAGTAGAGGTAGGTGAGTGAAGGAGGTAGGAGGTAATGGTAGTGAGGTAGTGGTAGAGGTAATGGTAGTGGAGGAGGTAGTGGTAGAGGTAATGGTAGGAGGAGGTAGTGGTAGGGGTAATGGTAGTGGAGGAGGTAGGTAGAGGTAATGGTGAGGGTGGTGGAGGGGGATATGAGGAGGATGGAGAGGAGGAGGTAGTGGTAGGGGTAATGGTAGTGAAGGAGGTAGTGGTAGGGTGGTGGTAGTGGAGGAGTGTGTGAGGTGTAGTGGTAGGAGGAGGTAGTGGTAGAGGTAATGGTAGGAGGAGGTGGTGGTGGGTAATGGTAGTGGTGGAGGTAGTGGTAGAGGTAATGGTGTTGGAGGAGGTAGTGTAGAGGTAGTGATGTAGGTAGAGGTAATGTAGTGTAGAGGAGTGGTAGAGGTAATGGTAGTGGAGGAGGTGAGCAGGGGGGGGTGGTGGAGGTAGGTGGAGGTAAGTGGAGGAGGTAGGGTAGGGGTAATGGTAGGTGGAGGTAGTGGTAGGGGTGGTAGTGGTGGAGGTAGGTGGTAGGTAGATGTAGTGGTGGAGGTAGTGGTAGGAGGCAATGGTAGTGGAGGAGGTAGTGGTAGGGGTAATGGTAGTGGTTGAGGTGGCAGAGGCACGGTAGGGAGGAGGTAGTGGTAGGGGCAAGTAGTGGAGGAGGTAGTGGTAGAGGTAATGGTAGTGAGGTGGAGTGTAGTAATGGTAGTGGTGGAGAGTGGCAGGTAATGGTGGTGGGAGGTAGTGGTAGGGTAATGGTAGTGGAGGAGGTAGTAGAGGTAATGGTAGTGGAGGAGGTAGTGGGAGGTGTAATGGTAGTGGAGGAGGTAGTGGTAGAGGTAATGGTAGGGAGGAGTGTAGGTGGGGTAATGGTAGGGGAGGTAGGGGTCAGGGAGGTAGTGGTAGAGGTAATGGTAGGAGGAGGTAGTGGTAGAGGTAATGGTAGTGGAGGAGGTAGTGGTAGGGTATGAGTGAGAGGTGGAAGGAGGATGGAGGAGGTAGTGGTAGGTGGTAGGAGGGAGGTAGGGGTAATGGTAGTGAGTGAGGTAGTGGTAGAGGTACGGTAGGAGGAGGTAGTGGTAGGAGGTAATGGTAGTGGAGGAGGTAGGAGGGGTAGTGTGGAGGAGGTAGTGGTAGGAGTAATGGTAGTAGGAGGTAGTGGTGGAGGTATGGTAGGTGGAGGTAGTGGCAGAGGTAGTGGTAGGAGGAGGTAGGAGTAATGGTAGTGAGGAGGTAGTGGTAGGAGGTAGTGGAGGAGGTAGTGGTAGGGTAATGGTAGTGGAGGAGGTGCAGAGGTAATGGTAGTGGAGGAGGTAGTGGTAGGGGTAATGGTAGTGGTGGGAGGTAGTGGTAGAGGTAATGGTATTGGAGGAGGTAGTGGTAGGGGAAATGGTAGTGGTGGAGGTAGTGGTGGGGGTAATGGTAGTGTGAGGAGGTAGTGTGGGGGAGGTAGGGTAGGGGTAAGGAGTGGTGGGGTGGTAGAGGCAATGGTAGTGGAGGGAGTAGTGGTAGGGTAATGGTAGTGGTATAGTGGTAGGGGTGGTAGGTGAGTAGTGGTGGGGGTAATGGTAGTGAGGAGGTAGTGGTAGAGGTAATGGTGGAGGAGGTAGTGGTAGGGTAATGGTAGTGGTGGAGGTAGTGGTGGGGTAGAGGGTGTGGCAGGGGGAGTGTGGGAGGGGAGTAGTGGAGGTAATGAGTGGAGGGAGGTGTGGTAGGGGTAATGGTAGTGGTGGAGGTAGTGGTAGGGGTAATGGTAGTGGTGGGAGGTAGTAGGGGTAGTGGAGGAGGTAGTGTGGTAGAGGTAATGGTAGTGGAGGAGGTAGTGGTAGAGGTATGGTAGTGGAGGAGGTAGTGGTAGAGGTAATGGTAGTGGAGGGGAGGTAGTGGTAGGTAGTGGAGGAGGTAGTAGAGGTAATGGTAGTGGAGGTAGGGTAATGGTAGTGGAGGAGGTAGTGGTAGAGAGTAATGGTGGGGAGGTAGTGGTAGAGTAACGGTAGTGGAGGAGGTAGTGGTAGGGGTAATGGTAGGAGGAGGAGTGGTAGAGGTAATGGTAGTGGAGGAGGTAGTGGTAGAGTAGTGGTAGGGAGGAGGTAGTGGTAGGGGTAATGGTAGTGAGGAGTAGTGGTAGGGGTAATGGTAGTGGAGGAGGTAGTGGTAGAGGTAATGGTAGTGGAGGAGGTAGTGGTAGATGTGTAGTGGAGGAGGTGGTAGGGTAATGGTAGTGGAGGAAGTAGTGGTAGGGTAATGGTGGTGGAGAGGCAGAGGTAATGGAGTGGAGAGTGTAGGTGGTAGAGGTAGTGGTAGGTGGAGGAGGTAGTGTGGGGCAATGGTGGTGGAGGGGGGTAGGGGTAGTGAAGTGGAGGGGTAGTGGTAGTGTGGTGTGGGGGGAGTGGGGGAGGGATGTGGTAGGGTAGGGTGGTAGGGTATGGTAGTGATGAGGTAGTGCAGAGGTAATGGTAGGAGTAGTGGTAGAGGTAATGGTAGTGAGGAGGTAGTGTAGGGTAATGGTAGTGGAGGAGGTAGTGTGGAGTAATGGTAGTGAAGGAGGTAGTAGGGGTAATGTAGTGAGGAGGTAGTGGTAGAGGTAATGGTAGTGGAGGAGGTAGTGGTAGGGGTAATGGTAGGAGGAGGGGTGGGAGTAGTGGTAGGGTAATGGTAGTGGAGGAGGTAGGGTAGGGGTAATGGTAGTGGAGGAGGGGGTGGTAGAGGTATGGTAGTGGAGGAGGTAGTGGTGGGTAATGGTAGTGGAGGTAGGGTAGAGGTATGAGTGGAGGAGGTAGTGGTAGGGGTAATGGTAGGAGGAGGTAGTGGTAGAGGTAATGGTAGTGGAGGAGGTAGTGGTAGAGGTAGTGTAGTGGAGGAGGTAGGAGAGATGGTAGTGAGAGGAGGTGGTAGGGTAATGGTAGTGGAGGAGGTAGGGTAGGGGTAATGGTAGTGGAGGAGGTAGTGGTAGGGTAATGGTAGTGGAGGAGGTAGTGGTAGAGGTAATGGAGGGGAGTGGTAGTGGAGGAGGTAGTAGGGGTAGGGTAAGGCAGTGAGGGTGAGTTGGTGTGTGGGGGGTGGTGGGAGGAGGTAGTGGTAGGGTAATGGTAGTGGAGGAGGTAGTGGTAGAGGTAATGGTAGTGGAGGAGGTAGGTAGAGGTAATGGTAGTGGAGGAGGTAGTGGTAGGAGTAATGGTAGTGAGGAGGTAGTGGTAGTGTAATGGTAGGAGGAGGTGGAGGGTAGTAGTGGAGGAGGTAGTGGTAGAGGTATGGTAGTGGAGGAGGTAGGGTAGAGGTAATGGTAGTGAGGAGGTAGTGGTGGAGGTAAGGTGGTAGAGTGAGGAGGTAGGGGTAGGGGTAATGGTAGTGGAGGAGGTAGTGGTAGGGGTAATGGTAGTGGAGGAGGTGGTAGGGGTAATGGTAGTGGAGGAGGTAGTGGTAGTAATGGTAGTGGAGGAGGAGTAGAGGTAATGGTAGTAGATGTGGAGGTAAATGGGGGGGGGTGGGGTGTGGGGGTGGTAGTGTATGGTAGTGAGGAGGTAGAGGGTAATGGTGGGGGTGGGGTGGTGGGGGGGGGGTGGTAGTGGAGGAGGGGGTGGGTAGTGGGGGTGGGTATGGTAGTGGAGGAGGTGGTGGTAGGTAATGGTAGTGGAGGAGGTAGTGGTAGGGGGTAATGGTAGTGGGAGGAGGTAGTGGTAGGGTAATGGTAGTGGAGGAGGTAGTGGTAGGGTAATGGTGGTGGAGGTTAGTGGTAGGGGTAGGTAGTGGAGGAGGTAGGGTAGAGGTAATGGTAGTGGAGGAGGTAGTGGTAGGAGGAGGTAGTGGAGGTAGTGGTAGGGTATGGGAGTGGAGGTGGTAGTGGTATGGTGGTGGAGGAGGTAGTGGTAGAGGTAATGGTAGTGGAGGAGGTAGTGGTAGAGGTGGTGGTGGAGGGGTGGTGGGATGGTAGGGGTAATGGTAGTGGAGGAGGTAGTGGTAGGTATGGTAGTGGAGGAGGTAGTGGTAGAGGAAGTGTGGTGTGGAGGAGGTGGGTGGGGTATGGTGGTGGAGGTAGTGGTAGGGAGGTAATGGTAGTGGAGGAGGTGTGGTGTGAGGTGGTGGGGGTAGTGGTAGAGGTAATGGTAGGGAGGAGGTAGTGGGAGAGGTAATGGTAGTGGAGGTGAGGTAGTGGGTAGGATGGGGTGGAGGAGGTAGTGGTAGAGGTAATGGTAGTGGAGGGGTGAGGGGTGGGTGGTGTGGAGGGGGGTGGTGGGAGTGTGTGGGGGGTGTGGTGGGTATGGTGTGGGGAGGGTGGGGTGGTAGAGGAGGTGGTGGTGGAGGTAATGGTAGTGGAGGAGGTGGGGGTGGTGAGGGGTAGTGGAGGAGGTAGTGGTAGGGGTAATGGTGTGGAGGAGGTAGTGGTAGAGGTGTGAGTGGAGGAGGTGGTAGTGGAGGTGGTGATGGAGGATAGGAGGAAGGTGGAGGAGAGGGAGGAGGAAAAAAGACAAGGGGGAGGAAGAAAAGAGAAGGAGGAAGAAGAAAGAAAGGGGAAAGAGAGGGAATAAGTGAAATAATAATAATAATAATGGTAAACAGGGTGGGAGGAGGGAGACGACAGAAAACGCCATATTTAATTTGAGAGAGAGAGGAGAGAGAGAGAGAGAGAGAGAGAGAGAGGGGGGGAGAGAGTTAAGATTCAAGGGTTGAGACACTGATGCTTTTCTCTTCTAGTACAGCATTATTATTTCTTCTCTTCCTCTGTGCATCTCTTTCCTGATCCATTTTCACACACACACACACACACACACACACACACACACACACACACACACACACACACACACACCCTATGGGTATAGCTGCATCTCTCCCCGTAACCACAATAATTAATATTACCCTTTGCCTTCTTTCCTTTCCCTCGTCCGTCCTCTCCTCCCCTCCCCATTTACTCTCCCTCATCCCCCTCCTCACCCTCCCGTCCATCTCATACCCTTTTCTTCCTTTCTCCCCTTTCCTTTCCCTCTCGTCTACCATCTCCCCATCCACCCTGTTCTTCTCTTTCTCTCCCTCCCTCTCTCCTCCTTCGTTCTGTCCTCCTCCTCCTCCCTCACCACCTCTCCCACTACTCTCTCCTCTTCCCTCCTCCTCCCTCCTCCTCCCCCTGGTTACACTCAGAGGGGGTGTGTGTCTACTTGCACCAGCCACGGCTACTGAGAATGACAGCCAAGGAATGAACATC
>NW_024712529.1:52500-75000 GCF_018991925.1 Homarus americanus | reverse complement strand
TATGTTACCGCTGCCTCAAACACTGTTAATATACTACTGACCTTGAACAAAACTCAAAGGTCATAAAGATAAAACATATATGACAGTTTATTTAAATTATATATCAGAAACTGTGGTATAAAAAGTTTGAATATAGTGTGAAGAATCTCGAGCGACCCACCGATGAGATAGATGACGACTCTCCGTGCTTAGTGGTAATAGCCAGGTTGTGTCTAAATGCATTGTTGTTCTTGCAGTGGACCACAACCAACGTCAACACACACAACTCAGAGTTCACCTAAATGCATTAATGGTGTTTTACCGCTGTTTGTTGTTGTTGATGATGTTGTTATTGTTGTTGGTGTTGTTTATGAGCTGGTGTTGTAGATGATGATGTTATTGTTGTTGGTGTTGTTTATGAGCTGGTGTTGTTTATGAGCTGGTGTTGTAGATGATGTTGTTATTGTTGTTGGTGTTGTTTATGAGCTGGTGTTGTTGATGTTGTTATTGTTGTTGGTGTTGTTTATGAGCTGGTGTTGTTGATGATGTTGTTGTTGGTGTTGTTTATGAGCTGGTGTTGTAGATGATGTTGGTGTTGTTTATGAGCTGGTGTTGTAGATGATGTTGTTATTGTTGTTGGTGTTGTTTATGAGCTGGTGTTGTAGATGATGTTGTTATTGTTGTTGGTGTTGTTTATGAGCTGGTGTTGTAGATGATGTTGTTATTGTTGTTGGTGTTGTTTATGAGCTGGTGTTGTAGATGATGTTGTTATTGTTGTTGGTGTTGTTTATGAGCTGGTGTTGTAGATGATGTTGTTATTGTTGTTGGTGTTGTTTATGAGCTGGTGTTGTAGATGATGTTGTTATTGTTGTTGGTGTTGTTTATGAGCTGGTGTTGTAGATGATGATGTTATTGTTGTTGGTGTTGTTGTTGTAGATGTTGTTTATGTTGTTGTTGTTGATATTATTGATTTTTTTTTTACGGGGAATAGCCCACTCGGGCACAGGTCATCGACCCACAACGAGGACTGGGGGACGAAAAAATAAGAGTAAAAAATATTAAAAATAGAAAAGAAAAGGGTTATATTAATCTACACCACGAAGATGCCGGAAAACCACCTTTTTAAAGTGAAACAGTTTGTATGAGTATGGAAACACAGAAGAAGGCAGAGCATTCCACATTTTGCCTGTGTGAGGAAAGAAGGATGTACTACAACGGGCTATTCTAGTGTGACCGACAGCCACAGATAACGGTGGGCACCACGGGCAAGTGTTGCGAGCCCACGGCCTTGGCGGCGGTACACAGGGTGCCAAATCCACTGAACACTGCCCGTTAAAGTACCTATAAAAGAGAGAGTGAAGCAACATTGCAGCGAAGAGAAAGGGAAGAGAGATTATCAACTAAAGGAGGAGAGTTGATAAGGCGAAATGCCTTTGATTCCACTCTATCTAACAGTTGGTCAGAAGAGGAGCCACCCCAGATATGAGAGCAGTACTCCAAGTTAGGACGAACGAATCCCTTATATACTTGAAGGAACTGCTATGGCGTGAAGTAGCTACGGCATCTGTACAGCATTCCCAGCTTTCGGAAGGCAGCGTTGACAATGTTGAGGATGTGTGGCTTCCATGACATAATAGAGGAAATGGTAAGGCCTAGCATATCTATTTTAGAGCTTGGCAGAATGACTGTGTCCTGAATTGTGATTGGTGGGAGATCATCTAATTTGGAAAGTGTAATTGGTAAATACTGAGTTTTATTACAATTGAATTTAACCAAGTTGATAATATTGATGTTGTTGATGTTCGTTTTGTTGTTGATACAGTATTATTGATATTAATATTATGATTATTTTTGATGTGCTTCAACAACTACAGTCTTGAATTCACTGAGTCACGCCAAGTACCGTTCACTGAGTCGCGCTAAGTACTGTTCACTGAGTCCCGCTAAGTACCGTTCACTGAGTCACGCTAAGTACCATTCACTGAGTCACGCTAAGTACCATTCACTGAGTCACGCTAAGTACCGTTCACTGAGTCACGCAAAGTACCATTCACTGAGTCGCGCTAAGTACCGTTCACTGAGTCACGTTAAGTACCGTTCACTGAGTCACGCTAAGTACCGTTCACTGAGTCACTCTGCCCAACGTGATGTAAACCTCTTCCTTATGGCTGGGTAGCGATGTTATCTCTGCCTCTACCTTGTGTTATAACTCTCAACACATAAAGGCGAATCAGAAAACATGTATAAGAGAATTGAATACCTTACACAACAGGACCAAGAAGATATAACCTGTTTGTGATCGCATATTTCTGTACTCTGTGGGAAGTGAACAGTACTTTTAGTGTCTTGAGTACTTAAGTATACCTATAGCACTCATTACGTACTCTTTATTGATGTGTACTGTCTGTCTGTCTGTCTGTCTGTCTGTTGCTTTAACGCTGACAAGATATTTCCGTACAAACCTTATCAGTATTTTCATATCGAGTTTCTACTTCCACCTATGTGTGTGTGTGTGTGTGTGTGTGTGTGTGTGTGTGTGTTCTGGTACTAAAATGCTCGTGCGTTAGATTCCGTCCCGCACCTCCTCTCCCCAGCTGACGATAAGAGAACGTATCTAACAGACTCAATTGATTGATGGCGGAGAGATGGCAGACAAGACATCACTGAGATTGGGCTGGGACTCTACCTTGATCAGTAGCGTTATCTTATCACTAGTTACTGAGGAAGGAAGTGAGGAGGGGGGTGAGGGGGTGTTTATCATGTGAGTCCTTGAGAATTCTGGTACTGTACATTTTTTGTTTTTTTTTTGTTTTTAGTATTGGCTGCTCCCTGTTGACGATACCTGACACCCGATCAGAGCTATGGCCTCCTCCACCACATCTCCCTGCCTCTTCTGCCACACCTCCCTATTATACACCCCTGCCGCACCTCCATGACACACCTTTCTGCCACACCTCTTGTACATCCCTGCCACACCTCCATGACACATCTCCTTGCCACACCTCCATACACCTCCTGCCACACTTCCATGACACACATCTCTCACACTCCCTGCCACACCTCCCTGCCTCCATGACACACTCCATCTCTTACACACCTCCCTGCCACACCTCCATGACACACATCTCCTTGCCACACCTCCCTGCTACACCTCCCTGCCACACCTCCATGACACACATCTCCTTGCCACACCTCCCTGCTACACCTCCCTGCCACACCTCCATGACACACCTCCATGTCTCACCTTCACCACCACACCTCCCTGCTACACCACAACCACATCTCCCTGTCACACCTAACTGGGGATTCCGTTAAACAAAACAGTGACACAAACATTCATGTGCCAGGCATCTTCACCTTGACACAAAGTAACTACAGGTCTTTTCTGGGTAATGTTTATCGTAAATGTGATGTCGTTGTATGTTACGGTTGTTGCATGATCGTAAGGTGCAGAAGGATTGTCTTAACATTCTAAGCACACACATAATTCAGTTATTTCTAGTGTTTCTGTGTTTGGTGTTTGTGATATATATAACTTTCTTCACATTTTTTTTAAACTTTGTATTAGAGCCGTTAATAAAGTCCATCAATTGTTTTTTATTATTTTAAGACGCGACCTTTATCAAGTAAAGTTATCCGCAATATTTCCTGAACTCTTATCTTCTCATCTATCATTCGTGTTATGGTTACCTGAGCCAGGCGACTGTTGCGGTGTTACACAGAGTTTACCTGGGACAGACAGGCGAGCCAAGTGGGACCAAGTGAAGGTGGTGAGGCTTTACCCACCAACATCTAACCCTCCGGAGAAGCTAAACCTCCTCGTCCTGAAGAGGGTTTCATCTCCTCAGGGATCGAGGGGATAAACAATGTTGTCCGCCGGCCAAGTGGTGACCTCATTGTTACCTTCGGTGACTGGGACAGGCGGTACAACTACGGGACGTGGAAGTTATCAGTGACGTCCCCGTTGGTGGACGTCACATTTGATGACAACGCGGTGTGGGGAGTTATCTCCCACGCCGAGATACAGCACATGTGGAAGAAGGAAGTACATGAACTTCTGGGAAACGAACTCGTCGTCGGACGAAAACTCTCAAGACCTGGCGGGGACTCTACCTCTACAGTAGTAGGATTCCTACACAAACTACCAGACAAGATACCACTGGGATTGAACACCGTCCAAGTGAAACCATACGTACCACGACCGACCAGATGCTACAAGATTAACAGTACAGACACCAAGCTAAGAAGTGCAAGGCTCCAGAGGACATGTGCTCCAGGTGCGCGTCTTCTGGACACCAGAACCAAGAAAATAAGATAAGAAATGCGATGCATGTGGCGGTCTGCACTCCTCCTCCGACCGGGAATGTCCCAAATGGCGGGACGAGTATAGGGCCGCCAAGGTGAACCACACCAAGAAACTAAATTACAGGTGTGTGTGCTCCTCCAGGTGAGAAGAAACAACAAGACAGAAGAACGAGAAAAAGAAAAACAACAAGAGTAACAACCAGAAGAACAAGAAAGAACAACACCACAACAAGAAGGGTGGAGAATACAGAATAAAACCAAGAAGAACGTGTGTGTGTGTGTGTGTGTGTGTGTGTGTGTGTGTGTGTGTGTGTGTGTGTGTGTGTGTGTGTGTGTGTGTGTGTGTGTGTGTGTGTGTGTGTGTGTGTGTGTGTGTGTGTGTGTGTGTGTGTGTGTGTGTGTGTGTGTGTGTGTGTGTGTGTGTGTGTGTGTGTGTGTGTGTGTGTGTGTGTGTGTGTGTGTGTGTGTGTGTGTGAGCGTGTGTGTGTGTGTATGTGTGTGTGTGTATGTGTGTGCTTGTGTGTGTGTGTGTGTGTGTGCGCGTGTGTAAATGTGTGTGTGTAATAATAATAATAATAATTAACGGTTTATTGAAAAAATTCTGCAGCCCGAAGGCTGAAAATATACATTGGACATAAATGACTTATTACATACAGTGGTGGTTTAACAAAAGCCTTCATTAGAGAAAGGTAAAGGAACATACAGTGAACATACAGATTAATGTAGGTGTTGAACAGCAAACTCGTAGTGTAGTAACTCCCTTCCAGATGGTGTTAGGAGGAACTCACGTGGTGTAGTAGTTCCCTCAGATGGTGTTATGAGGGACCTGGCGTGGTGTAGTAATTCCCTCGCAGATGGTGTTATGAGGGGCCTCACGTGGTGTAGTAATTCCCTCACAGATGGTGTTATGAGGGACCTCACGTGGTGTAGTAATTACCTCACAGATGGTGTTATGAGGGACCTCACGTGGTGTAGTAATTACCTCACAGATGGTGTTATGAGGGGCCTCACGTGGTGTAGTAATTCCCTCACATATGGTGTTATGAGGACATGTGGTGTAGTAATTCCCTCACAGATGGTGTTATGAGGGGCCTCACGTGGTGTAGTAATTCCCTCACAGATGGTGTTATGAGGGGCCTCACGTGGTGTAGTAACTCCCTCACAGGTGGTGTTATGAGGGACCTGACGTGGTGTAGTAATTCCCTCGCAGATGGTGTTATGAGGGACCTGACGTGGTGTAGTAATTCCCTCACAGATGGTGTTATATGAGTGAGGTGTGGTCCCAGGCCTTCCTATCGTAGACGGATTAACACATCGCTGGTTGTTGTTGGGTCTCACGGGTGTGTGTGTGTGTGTGTGTGTGGTCCCTAGTCTCTTCTTCCTGTATAAACTCACTCAACTAACCCTCAGATTCTTTCCCCATGTTATTCCTTGACCAAACATCTTCAATATACCTAGACTATGTGAGGAGGATTGTGGTACAGTGAAGGTCGATCTCCTCATACTCAAAGACAGGTTAGGTTAGGTCAGGTCAGGTCAGGTCAGGTCAGGTCAGGTCAGGTCAGGTTAGGTTAGGTTAGGTTAGGTTAGGTTAGGTTAGGTAGTGGGCTTGGAGTATTGTCTCGTGTCATGGGGAAAGTTGTTGGTGGTGTTTTTGGCCAGGTTAACCAAGTACGACGTGTGTGGAGAGTTTGGGATATGTGGCGAGCCGTGATTAGAGGGCTGTTGTTTTGGTTGTTGGCAGGTGTATTTTAGGTTAGGTTAGGTTAGGTTAGGTTAGATTTGCTTTGGAATGAGTTGGTCATCTTAGGTTAGCACTAGGGTGATTAATCTTAAGGTTTAAATAAGCTGGCGGGTCTAATCTTCAAGTGATCCTCAAGTTTTATCTTAATAATCAACTGTCAACACTCTCATAAGAACATAAGAACATAAGGAGTCTGCAATAGGCCGGTTGTCCTGTGCATGGCAGCTCCTGTCGAGAGTTACTACCACTCTCTATCATCCATGAATCTATCTAGCCTCCTTTTGAAACTTTCCAGAGTTCCCGCACTTACTACAAAGTTGCTAAGCTTGTTCCACTCGTCCACCACCCTATTTGTGAACCAGTTTCTTCCCATCTCCCTCCTAAACCTAAACTTATCCAACTTGAATCCGTTGCTCCGAGTCCTATCCTGCTCGGATATTATAAGAACTTTATCTATATCCCCTTTATTGATTCCTTTCACCCACTTAAATACTTCTATCATATCTCCCCGCACTCTTCGTCTTTCTAGGGAATGCAAGTTAAGTTTCTTTAGCCTATCCTGATATGGAAGGTTTCTAAGTCCCGGAATCATTTTTGTCATTCTTCGCTGCACCGACTCTAGTGAATTTATATCCATTCTATAATAGGGGCACCAGAACTGAACCGCATAATCGAGGTGTGGCCTGACTAGCGCAAGATATAGTTGCAATAAGACCTCTGCACTCTTGTTACTTACACTTCTAGATATAAAACTCAATACTCTGTTTGCCTTATTTCGAACATTAACGCACTGTTTTCAGGCCGTAGGTCCTTACAAGTACCCTAGGTCTCTTTCACAAATCGACTTCTCTAGGTTGATGTTGTTAAGGCTGTATACATTATAAGTATTTGTTCTTCCAATATTAAGTACGCTGCACTTGCTGGTGTTGAATTTCATTTGCCATTTTTCAGACCACCCCTGCAGTTTATTTAGATCCTCCTGTAATGCATTTGCATCCTGCCCTGAATTAATTTGCCGCCCTATTTTGGTGTCATCCGCAAACTTGCTTATGTCACTGCTGATCCCAGTATCTAGATCGTTTATGTAGATATGAACAAGAGTGGGCCTAGTACTGACCCCTGGGGAACCCCACTGGTTACATGGCCCCACTCAGATTTAACACCATCTACGCTGACCCTCTGCGTTCTATCGGTGAGCCATGATTTTATCCAATTTAAAACTTTCCCCTCAATACCATGAGCCTTAATTTTTCTCAGAAGCCTCTGATGCGGTACTCTGTCAAATGCTTTGCTAAAGTCTAAGTAAATAACATCATAATTTTCGTCATTATCTACTACCTCGAAGACTTTCCTAAAAAACGTTAGCAGATTTGTTAGACAAGATTTTCCCTTTGTAAACCCATGTTGAGAGCCGTAGATTAATTTGCTTTTCTCTAGATGCGATCGGATGCTATCTGCTACAATTGATTCAAGAAATTTCCCCACTACTGACGTCAAACTGATCAGCCGGTAATTTGACGCTGATGCTCTGTCTCCCTTTTTGAATATGGGTACTACATTTGCCTGTTTCCACAAGTCTGGCACAACTCCGGTGTCTAATGATTTTGTAAATAAGTTTACGAGGGGTCCACTAATCTGTTCCCTACACTCTTTCAAGACTCGAGGGAAAATTTCATCCGGACCTGGGGATTTTGTTTTCTTTAGTTTATTTATCTTCTTAAGAACATCCTCTTTTCTGATAGTGATATTCTTTAATTTCTCTTCTTCCTTTCCCTTAAATATCAGTTCCACCACCGGAATTTCATCGCAAATTTCTTCTCAATAGGTTATCTCGCCGCCGCCACTTTTCTTATACACGAGGTTGAGAGTTAAAACTAATTGCTCTGGCCTGTGTGTTGTGCCACCCGAGTCGTTAGCTCTATTGGTGTGCCAGAGTCAATCACCTCACATTCATCACACAGTCGGGGCGGCACCGTGTCTATTTATGAGTTGGATCACCTGACGATTAGGCCCCATAGCTTAATTCTCCTGATGATTTTACACCTTAACGCTACCTGGGGAGTTATGTTAAGTTAGGTTAGGTTAGGTTAGGTTAGGTTAGGTTAGTTTAGGTTAAGTCAGGTTCAGTTAGATTATGTTAGGTTAGCGTTAGATTAGGTTTGATTGTAAGGTTTTATTAGGATAGTTTAGGTTAGTTTAGTATAAGTCAGGTTAGGTTTGATTATGTTAGGTTAACGTTAGAGTGGTTAATATTAAGGTGAAATAAGCCGGGGTTGAGCCTTGAAGTGGTCCAGCGTGTCTTGTAACTTACATTACATTAAGGTCTATTCGTCCCCTCAAGACACACCTGACAACCGTGTATGATGGACCTTTATTGTTCAGTCTTATTGTAAATTCTGTATATTTCTCGCCATTTTCATCACCTGTGTATGACTAGTGGTAAAGCCGCTCCTGAGTTATGTTACTTGTAAGATAATATATGAGAACAAGGCAAGATTAAGTGTAAATATTGCTAAATCAAGAGTAAGGTGTGTTAAGATCACAGTAGTATAGATATATAATAATAGTGATAATTGGTGTGTATCTGAGAGCTGCGTCTTCCACCGTCTGGCTCCGCTGACGACAGTGTATTTATGTCTCCGTACCCACTGTGTTTACACTCTCTGGGTACATTTTATTTGTAACTAGACGGAAGGTGTGTGTGTGTGCGCGGTTTTGTGTGTGCGTGTGCAGGTATGTGTGTGTGTGTGTATATGTGTGCACGCGTGTCTTTGATAATATTTTCTGGCGCTGATGAAGGAGTTTGAGCCCGGCATGTCACGTTGGTCTGCATGGGACAAGTTTAGGCCATTAGCTAGGCACTTGACTTGGCTTCTTGTCGTTCGGGCACTCTTTTCTTCCCCCTCGTCCTCCCTTACCGAGTCCTCTCTCTCTCTCTCTCTCTCTCTCTCTCTCTCTCTCTCTCTCTCTCTACGTCCCCCACCCACGCCTAAGAGGCACCACCGAATGCAATAATTTCTGGCAAGAGTCTCACCCCCCCCCCAAATGAGCCAGTTTTGGCAGTCCCCCTGGATGAGGCTCGTGGCACTGTATCCGAGTGAGGGACCTGCATGCACAAGGACGCTCGCTCACTCCAAGTGTTTTGTAGTTATTGCACTAAATCTACTAATCTTGTGCTTGTATCATTCATTGATCAGCTATTTTTTCTTGCAATTAGCCTACTATTCTGAGTTTTTACTATCATTAATTCGACTTACCTCTGCTGTTATCATGCACTAAACCTCGTATGCTGGTGTTCTTGTATGATGCTGTACCTGTATGATCTTATCACTAATACCACCAACCACAACTTCCATCACCACCACCATCACCCACCATTACCCACCATTACCCACCAACCACCACCATTACTTAAACTAACTATTACAACAATCACAGCATCAAACAACACAGCTAAATGCTACAAACCACAGCTTACACCATGCAGAGTACAGACTAGGTTCGAACTTAATTAACTCGTGGGGAAAAATAAACATTCGTACACAAGAAATCAGAGTCAAAAAGATCCTTGGCAACAGGAAGACCCGCCCTTGTCTAACGCCTCAAATTAATTGCTTCCCCACACATGTTGTTTGTGTTACAGGTGTTGCAATAGCGACTTAGGGACGAGGTGGCGCTTGGAGGGTGGGTAGGGTTGGGTGGGTGGGTAGGGTGGGATGGGTGGGTAGGGTTGGGTGGTAGAAGGAACTGGATTAGATCGATTTATGATGAGGGAGAAAATAGTGTTGAATAATTTTAAAAGTTTCGTATGACTAGATTCGGGTTAAGTAGTGTGTGTGTGTGTGTCATCCTCTACTCTTGGGAACGGGGTATAAATATAATTAGTGTTTTTAACTATAATCTGTCCACAAGCACGGCACGATTTGACTTTCTATATTCTTGTTAAAATATTTTGGGCCAGGTAGTCACGAAACTTCATCTCTCTACTTTCGTCTCGCCTCAGAAGTAGGTCACTGTCACATACATAAAATATATATATTGTGCATTAAACGTTCCTTGGGTGTTTCGTTCACCCATCATTTCAGGTTTAGCCATCCTTCTCATAGGCTCGGGGCTAGTTAATTGTGCACCCTCTTGTATCCAGTTCCTGTGCAAGTTAAAGTGCCACACCATTAGAGGCGGGACAGGGAAACACGGGGATTAGAGGCGCCATAACAGGGAAACACGAGGATTAGAGGAGCCATAACAGGGAAACACGGGGATTAGAGGCGCCATAACAGGGAAACACGGGGATTAGAGGCGCCATAACAGGGAAACACGGGGATTAGGCGCCATGACAGGAAACACACGGGATTAGAGCGCCATAACAGGGAAACACGGGGATTAGAGTCGCCATAACAGGGAAACACAGGGAAGTTCTTGCTGGGCGCGTTAGATGATGAATAGCCGAGAGTGTCTTAGCGACTGTTGGTTGTGTTAGCGAGTTATACATATAGTGAAGGAAGGATTAGTGTACTACATAGGGGGGGGGGGAGTGATTGTTACAGGTTCATCTGTTTATAGTAACGCTGTGGCAGGTCTGGAGGAGGAAGGATGGTGACTGCTGGAGGAGGAGGTGCCATTGGGTGAAGAGGAGAATGTCTGTCGCAGCGTCAAGTTTCCTTTGATTTCTTGTGAGGCTGAAGCTAAGGATTGTGTTGATGAAGGTGTAGTGGGGTGTTGATCAGGGTGTAGTAGGGTGTTGATCAGGGTGTAGTAGGGTGTTGAGCAGGGTGTGTTAGGGTGTTGATGAAGGTGTAGTGGGGTGTTGATCAGGGTGTAGTAGGGTGTTGATCAGGGTGTAGTAGGGTGTTGAGCAGGGTGTGTTAGGGTGTTGATGAAGGTGTAGTGGGGTGTTGATCAGGGTGTAGTAGGGTGTTGAGCAGGGTGTGTTAGGGTGTAGTTACAGAATAAATTGTGCTTAACATGGAAATTAATACGAGGCAAATTATTCACGTGTAATATATATTGTTTTGGCATTTTAAAAGCAATTCGTCCGGGTTCAATGTAAACGGTGATCAGTTCAAGTGTACATGTACACTAGCCGTCCCCCTCCCCTGCCCCCCCCCTCCCCTGCCCCCCTGCCCCCCCTCCTGCCCCCCCCCTCCAAAAGTATCTCCAAGGAAGGGGTCCGAAGAATTTCAGAATAAACACTGCGACTCCTGTTGTCTCCGTAGAGTTGTGAAAATCCTTCGTCCGTTGTGTCGTATTGCCTCACAAAATCGTAATGATACTTTTTAGGGCGAGTGTACAGTAGCTAAAACCCTCAACTATCTGTGCATACTTTGTGGGAAACAATATGAAACCATGGACGATAAATTTTGGTATATGATGGCTGTCACCAGTAACGTAAAATTTCGGAGCATATCGACCCCCACCTGCACAGATAGTTGTTTTAGCTACTGTACATAACTTATACATAATGCAGGGTGATCAAAAAGTTACAGTGCACTGATTTTTTTTTATTAAATTTTTTTGTCAGTTATTATCTAGAGTATAACGTATAAATTATAATAAATGTTCAAAATAATCACCAATAACATCACGTTGTGGCTGTAAGTGACGTATTGCTATACATTATTAACTAAACTTGATTCATTTTCACTATTTTTCATCAGCATCCCTTCTTGATCTGTCCTATACACGCGATCATCCTCATTGTTTAGTACATTATTCATCATATTCACCAGCTGTTCACTCGTATATTCAGTTTTTTCATCAGCGTCCCTCACTTCCTGGTCCACTATGAGATTGTAAATATTTCTCCTGAGCAAAAGTCATGATACTGTTCGAGTTCAGGTAAAGTATTTCACGAGAGGGAGTTGTACCCAAGGTTACAGGGAGAAGCAATGTGTGTGGTTGAAATAGTGTGTGTGTGTGTGTTTGCTTCGTTAAGACAGCTACAGGGAGAAACAGTATATGTTTGCTTCACTAAGAGAGCTACAGGGTGAAGCAATGTGTGTGGTTGCTTCACTAAGAGAGCTACAGGGTGAAGCAATGTGTGTGGTTGCTTCACTAAGAGAGCTACAGGGTGAAGCAATGTGTGTGTTTGCTTCACCAAGAGAGCTACAGGGTGAAGCAATGTGTGTGGTTGCTTCACTAAGAGAGCTACAGGGTGAAGCAATGTGTGTGTTTGCTTCACCAAGAGAGCTACAGGGTGAAGCAATGTGTGTGGTTGCTTCACTAAGAGAGCTACAGGGTGAAGCAATGTGTGTGTGTGCTTCACTAAGGGATGTCAAGCGCCAACAGCCACTTTGACAAATGACCCACTAAGTATTCTGGTTCATTATTGTTTATATTGATGGGTGTAGAGTCTGGCCCCACTGTGCTACACCCTCACTACACACACACTGTGCTACACCCTCACTACACACACACTGTGCTACACCCTCACTACACACACACTGTGCTACACCCTCACTACACACCAGAGAATAATGACCTCGTTGGGTGTGAGAGTCTGGCCCCACTGTGGCACACCCTCCTACACACACACACACACACTGTGCTACACCCTCACTACACACACACACACTGTGCCACCCTCACTACACACACACACTGTGCTACCCTCACTACACACACACTGTGCTACACCCTCACTACACACACACTGTGCCACACCCTCACTACACACCAGAGAATAATGACCTCGTTGGGTGTAGAGTCTGGCCCCACTGTGTTACACCCTCACTACACACACACTGTGCTACACCCTCACTACACACACACTGTGCTACACCCTCACTACACACACACTGTGCCACACCCTCACTACACACCAGAGAATAATGACCCTCTTTTTAAGTAATGGGTTTGAAGACTTACTGTGAGTATTAGTGGGAGCTGTTCTTATTTTCCGCTGTTAGTCGTCTTCTCCTCTGACCTGACCGATGGATGTTTCTCGCCAGTGAAGGATGCTGTGCTATGTGAAGGTTATGGTGATCAAAACCCATCCCATCCACACCACCACCAAGACCCCTCCCCCTCCCCCTCCCCCATCCACACCACTACAACCACCACACCATATTTATAAAACTTCATCACATAACCGAATAAAAAAAAAAACAACAACAACAACAACAACAACAACAACAATAAACTGAATCAGAAAATACAGAAACTACAGAAAATACAACTTTTACTCATCCTTGCCTTCCCTGAATCCATGAATTATAGCCTAAATTTATTCTGGTGTGAAGTTAAAAAAAAAATTAAAAATAATAATAATAATATATATATCCTCAGCCCTGAAGGTTAACAGAAAGGAGCCATAAATATCACCACTAAAGGGAATTTTTTTTTTTTTTGTGGGATATTATATACAAGTTTCTGTTCTTTAGCTCAGCCTCTCGTACGTCGTGGCGGGAGAGCGTATAGGTGGGAATTACAGTGTCGGGGGAACGTTAAATAACACACTTGATGTAATTTCTTCCTTTTTTTCTGTTTGCTGTAATATCATTTGGTAATTTCGTTTGGGAATGTGTTTTGGGAATATTTTGAGGAATATCATATGGGAATATTTTGGGAATAGTTTGAGAATATTATGGGAATTTGCCGACACAGAGTGACTTTGTGTGTGTGTGTGTGCGTTTTTCTTGTTTGGAATAACTGGTCAGGGTGTAGTGGGGTGTAGTGAGGAGGTGTTGATCAGGGTATAGTGAGGTGTTGATCAGGGTGTAGTGAGGAGGTGTTGCTCAGGGTGTAGTGAGGTGTTGATCAGGGTGTAGTGAGGAGGTTGTTTTCAAGGTGTAGTGAGGTGTTGATCAGGGTGTAGTGAGGTGTTGATCAGGGGTGTAGTGAGAGGTGTTGCTCAGGGTGTAGTGAGGTGTTGATCAGGGTGTAGTGAGGTGTTGATCAGGGTGTAGTGAGGTGTTGATCAGGGGTGTGGTAGGGTGTTGATCAGGGGTGTGGTGAGGTGTTGCTCAGGGTAGTGAGGAGGGTGTTGCTCAGGGGTGTAGTGAGGAGGTGTTGCTCAGGGGTGTAGTGAGGTGTTGATCAGGGTGTAGTGAGGTGTTGATCAGGGTGTAGTGAGTGTTGATCAGAGTGTAGTGAGGAGGTGTTGCTCAGGGTGTAGTGAGTGTTGATCAGGGTGTAGTGAGAGGTGTTGCTCAGGGTGTAGTGAGGTGTTGATCAGGGTGTAGTGAGGTGTTGATCAGGAGGTGTAGTGAGGTGTTGATCAGGGTGTAGTGAGGTGTTGATCAGGGTGTGGTGGTGTTGCTCAGGGGTGTAGTGAGGTGTTGCTCAGGGTGTAGTGAGGTTGCTCAGGGTGTAGTGAGGTGTTGATCAGGGTGTAGTGAGGTGTTGATCAGGGGTGTAGTGAGGTGTTGCTCCAGGGTGTAGTGAGTGTTGATCAGGGTGTAGTGAAGGTGTTAATCAGGGTGTAGTGGTGTTGATCAGGGTGTAGTGAGGTGTTGATCAGGGGTGTAGTGGGGTGTTGATCAGGGTGTAGTAATGTTGATCAGGGGTGTAGTGAGGTGTTGATCAGGGTGTAGTGAGGAGGTGTTGCTCAGGGTATAGTAGAGGTGTTGATCAGGGGTGTAGTGGTGGTGTTGCTCCAGGGTGTAGTAAGGAGGTGTTGCTCAGGGTGTAGTGAGAGGTGTTGCTCAGAATTATAGTGAGGAGGTGTTGATCCAGGGGGTGTAGTGAGGTGTTGATCAGGGTGTAGTGAGGTGTTGATCAGGGTGTAGTGAGGTGTTGATCAGGGTGTAGTGAGGTGTTGATCAGGGTGTAGTGAGGTGTTGCTCAGGGTGTAGTGAGGTGTTGATCAGGGAGGTGTAGTGAGGTGTTGATCAGGGTGTAGTGAGAGTGTTGCTCAGGGTATAGTGAGGTGTTGATCAGGGTGTAGTGAGGTGGTGTTGCTCAGGGTGTGGTAAGGAGGTGTTGATCCAGGGTGTAGTGAGGTGTTGATCAGGTGTAGTGAGGAGGTGTTGCTCAGGGTATAGTGAGGTGTTGATCAGGGGTGTAGTGGTGGTGTTGCTCAGGGTGTAATGAGAGGTGTTAATCAGAGATTGTAGTGAGTGTTGATCAGGGTGTAGTGAGGTGTTGCTCAGGGTGTAGTGGGGGTGTTGATCAGAATTGTAGTGAGGTGTTGATCAGGGTGTAGTGAGGTGTTGATCAGAGATTGTAGTGAGGAGGTGTTGCTCAGGTATAGTGAGGTGTTGATCAGGGGTGTAGTGAGGTGGTGTTGCTCAGGGGTGTAGTAGGAGGTGTTGCTCAGGGGTGTAGTGAGGAGGTGTTGCTCAGGGTATAGTGAGGAGGTGTTGATCAGGGTGTAGTGAGGTGTTGATCAGGGTGTAGTGAGGTGTTGATCAGGGTGTAGTGAGGTGTTGATCAGGGTGTAGTGAGGTGTTGATCAGGGTGTAGTGAGGTGTTGATCAGGGTGTAGTGAGGTGTTGATCAGGGTGTAGTGAGGTGTTGATCCAGGGGTGTAGTGAGGTGTTGATCAGGGGTGTAGTAGAGGTGTTGATCAGGGGTGTAGTGAGGAGGTGTTGATCAGGGTATAGTGAGGTGTTGATCAGGGTGTAGTGAGGTGTTGATCAGGGTGTAGTGGGGAGGTGTTGATCAGGGTGTAGTGGGGTGTTGCTCAGGGTGTAGTGAGGTGTTGCTCAGGGTGTAGTGAGGTGTTGCTCAGGGTGTAGTGGGGTGTTTCAGAGTGAAGTACACGTATAATAAACACACAAATATAACATAAGTTTAATAATAATAACACTATACAGACAGACATAATATAGCCAGTACATCATGAGGGATATAGTACAATATATTCTTACACCCTGATATACCCGTTAAGTGCGTTGAACATTGAGTGTAACATATCTTAACCCCCTTCTGTCTCCGAGTAAGCAGTTCAAGTGAAGGAAACACTACACCTAGAACAACACTGTAAGGTAAATTTAACTCAGGTGTTGATAGGTGTGGTTGATTGAGAGTTTTCTGCTTAACAACACGGATTGTAAACAGATTGTGGCTTATATTATTCTGTAAACACGACCAAACCACCCCCAACCCACCCCTAACCCACCCCCAACCCAACCCAGCAATCACCTAGCCACCCTAACACTAGCCAACAACCCCTAGCCCAACCCACCCCCAACCCAACCCGCCCCAACCCAACCCGCTAACCCACCCTAACCTTCCACTCCCATCCCAACCCACCCTGTAGCCTCACGTTACTATATATATGCTAAGGTAGTTTTATTTACAAGGAGATGAACGTATCACCGTACTATAAATAATGTACTCGGTTAACGCCACAAGATTCAACGATTAGTCTTCTTCTTCTTCTTGTTCTTCTTGTTCTTGTTCTTCTTGTTCTTGTTCTTCTTGTTCTTGTTCTTCTTGTTCTTGTTCTTTTTCTTCTTCTTCTTCTTCTTCTTCTTCTTCTTCTTCTTCTTCTTCTTCTTCTTCTTCTTCTTCTTTCTTTTTTCCTTTTTCCTTCTTCTTGTTCTTGTTCTTCTTCTTTCCTTTTTCCGTTTTCCTTCTTCTTCTTCTTCTTATTCTTCTTCTTTCCTTTTTCCTTTTTCCTTCTTCTTCTTCTCTAATCACCAGACGTATTGGTGAGACGAACCAAGGTGAGGAAGGTCAACATTGTGACCCCATTGAAAAGTCTAGTAAGGAAGGTACGGATACACATCCTTGCATTACTGAACTTAACCCTGACCTAGTTTCCCCTGGATCACTGACCTAATATTATGTGAAGTGTGTGTGTGTGTGTGTGTGTGTGTGTGTGTGTGTGTGTGTGTGTGTGTGTGTGTGTGTGTGTGTGTGTGTGTTAAGGTTTCCCAGCAAGATGTGAATGAGTGTAGGTCTTCCCTCCACTCATGCTACCCACTCACACCATTTTCATCTCCCTCTCAACCCCCACACATACATACATACATACATACATACATACACACATACATACATACATACATACATACATACATACATACATACACACATACATACATATAATCTATCTCCCTTTCTCTCTTTCTCTCTCTTTCTTATCTCTCTCCCTGTACTCCCCACCTCAACACCCCTCACCTCCCACCCAATCCAGCACTACTGACCACTGGATACCCTCCCCTTTCCATTTACCCCTTCCCCATTACCATCCTTTGAATCCCTACCCCTCTCCTGTACCTCCTCCTTTCCCCACCTCCTCCCTTTCCCCTCCCTCCCCTACACCCAGCTTCTGGGGTGGGGCCAGGATTGCTGATGGATGCTGGCGGCTGCTGAATTAATAGTGTTGTGGCTGCAAGTGATCAGCCCTCAAGTGAGCTGGTCAGGACGGAGAGCAGAGTTAGGAGTGGGTGTGGGCAAGTGAGAGAAACAGTAGGGAGGGAGAGAAATGAGAGGGAGGAGAGAAATGAGAGGGAGGAGGAGGAAATAAAGAGAGGAATAGGGAAAGCAGGGGTAAGAAAATTCACTAGAGGGAACTTGTGACAATGATCTGAGGTTTAGTTTATTTATTTATTGTGTGTGGGTGTGTGTGTGTGTGTGTGTGTGGGTGGGTGGGTGTTTGTGGGTGGTGGGTGGGTGGGTGGTGGGTACGTGTTGTGGGTGGTGGGTGGGTGTCCTGGTCTTAAATTGTTTATGTTGTTGTAGATTACGTAAAAATAATTGTGTACCGGAATCTCATAGTTTTTCGTGCTGAGTCATGTTTATTTTATGTAGTGAATAATGTTTTATTATTATTATTGTGTGTGTGTGTGTGTGTGTGTGATGAGTCATGATATTACTTGTGCTGTGAGTCTTTTATTTTTTGGACTTTGAATCATATATATATATTTATTTATCATATATTAAAACTTTCAACTCTTAATCTCACCTATTGGCGTCATGAGTTGCTGTATCCTGACATGTAATCAGCTCACCATAACACTATAAAGAGACCTCATGGAGAGAGATATTTAACCTAACCTAACGTAACCTGATGTAACCTAACGTAGCGTAACCTAACCTAACGTAGCGTAACCTAACCTAACGTAGCGTAACCTAACCTAACGTAGCGTAACCTAACCAAACCTAAATTAACCAAACTTAACCAAACGAAACCTCCACGACCGGCTATGTAAATACAGGCTTCAGAAAGGCACTATTCTGGACCTACACAATCAACACACACACACACACACACACACACACACACATTATAGGTCTCTCTCTCTCCCACTAACAACCCCGAGTCGACAACCTATGACGACCCCACCTTATTCACATCTTGAACTAGGTCAACGTAATAACCCCAGGTGGGTCTGTAATTACCTTTTGCCACACCACCTGTAATTAGCACTGTAATCACGTCGTTGGTCAGAGTGTTATTAGATAGGAAAAATAAGCCTGTTTGAATGGGGGTTTTTTAGTCTTTTTTTTCTGCGTAAATACTTGGGGATTTTTTTTTAGGTCATGGGGTGAAATTTAGTGACGAATCCCTCCTCCCCCTCCTCACCTTAACCCCTTCACTGCCGAAATCACTGAATTGTGGTTGAAATTAAGACTTATTGTCCCCTAAAAATATATAAATATAGTTTTATTTTTATGTAGATTTTCCTGCTGATTATAGAAAAAAGATTAAAGGAGAAATAATTTTTGGAAAGTTGGCATTATTTTAGAATTGTCAGTGATTTATACGTGTATGAAAAAAATGATAAGAATTTCAGAAATATTTAGGGATTAAAGTCATTCGTCAACAACTATGCCGGAGGGAATTATATACTTCAGATGTGGATGATTTATTTTCATCATGGCGACAGTCCCAGAAAATGTTGTTTTTAGAAGAATTTACTTAACTGGTTTAATTAATGTTTGTATCTAACTCTGGTTTATGTATTTACAGGTTGAGACATCAGTATATGGTAAGTACACATTGTCTTTTACAAATAACATATATTATACTAAGGCGCAGTTTTGAAATATTCACATCTAAAGTTATAAGCAGTTCTGATGATTGAAAACCCACTAATAGAATATTCTGAGTAATTTTCAATATAAAAAATGAAAGTTAATAAACATAGCGATTTTATAAATAATTCTTCACATTAAACTTTTTATTCCTGAGTCTTACTTTGTCCTGGAGGATGTTGTATTGTGTTAGTTTAATTGTATATTACTAACACTGCTGGAGACTTTGTGGTGTGAACGTCAGTTACTGAGATAAATCAAGACTTGTAACACTTTAAGGTTAGGTCAGGTCAGGTCAGGTCAGGCCAGGTCAGGTCAGGTTAAGTTACAATGTTTATGTTTAATTAGAAATATAACTAACACTTAAAATGTGGTTTATGATGGTTCTGTACTGTTTGTTTTTTCAAGTGGAGGTAAGGTTTATGTTTGTTAGCACAATACAAGTGAATTATTTCAGTTACAGATGAAGTGCTTGTGTATATCTTTCTCTGCTCTGTACCTTTGTGAATGTTATTTTAGATGAAGCTATAATTTGTGTCTTTTTCAATGCCACACGTGCGAATATTTTTTAATTCTTTTTTTTTTTTTGATATGAAAATAATTTACTTATATATACGACGATGGTTTAGACCTTTGAGGATGAAACTTTAACCCTTCATAACTCAAAGGGTTAAATGCAGAGTTTTTTTCACGTGAAGTTAAGGGGTACGTGTTTATTTCAGTGCGACACTTACAAGCTTTTTATTCAGACGAAGTTAATGTTCACGTGTAACTTTTTTTAACTCTTTATTAAGTTCACGACAGGAAGGTTTTACGTCACTATTCCTTCTAAAAAAAATACCGGAGAGCAGCTTAACACAAATCCCCGAGTAAGTTGGGTCATAAATAACTCGGCAACAATAAAGTCAACAGGAAAAATATTACTCACCTAATGTAAAAATATTGTCCTTAATCGAGGGACAGTGAGGGGGAGAGAGGGTCAATACATCACTCTATTAATACCCAGCAATGTTTTATTTTTGTGTTTTTTTATGTGTGTTTGTGTTTTTTGTTTTGTTTTTTTGCTATGGAGGGTGAACTGAGTAGGAGGTAGGGGGGGGGTTTGTTTATTTATTTATTTAATTATCTAAATGCAGGAACTTTTTTTTTCTTAGGGGGCAGAATGGAGGAAGAATGTTATTGTAAGCTATTATAGTTCGTTTAAGTGAACTAGTTATGTATATTTCTACATCATTAGTTACGTCTAGTTTAGATATTTAAGTGTAATGGCTATTATTTGTACTTTGAATACGTAAGGAGCATAATGTGTTGTCTAATGGTAGACCCTGTTGCCGTATGGCATCACGAAAATTGTGACCATGTCCCAGGTCTGACTTTCTGCCTCATTTCCACACAATTGCAGGGTCTCAATTGTTTCTCTTACTTTGACAACGCTACATACATAATGTAAATCGTTTCTCATTCTTGATTTATTTTTCTCGTTTTTGTATTTATTTATGGTTATTATTATTATTTTTAGTATATTATTTTTATTTTTAGTACAGGTATTTTTTTATTATTTTTTGAATTATTATAATAATAATAATAATAATAATAATAATAGTTATTATTATTATTTTCATTATCATATTTTCGCCCCCCAGGCCCTGATGTGAGTCAGTGACCTGTGCCCGGGTGGGCTATTCCCCGTAAAAAAAAAAAATAAATAAAATAATAATAACATTGGTTTATTCTACGTAATTTTAATAAAAGAGGCATTTTTTTTAGTTATTCTATTTTATTTTTTTCACTGCCATTTTTCCTCCCATTCTCTCTCTCTTCCTCTTCTCTTGGCATATTCTTCCCTCCCACGCCATTCCTTCCTGCTACCCACGCTCTCACTACTTCCCACACTCCTTCTCCCTCTCTTTCTCACGTTATGTCTCTCACTCATTCCCTTCCTCCCTCCCTCCCTTCTTCCTTTGCCTTTCTCCATTCCTTCCCTCCTTTCTTTCCTTCCTTCTTCCTACCCATCGACCTACCAATATTCCCATCTTCCCTCCCTTCCCATCTTCCCTCCCTTCCCATCTTTCCTCCCTTCCCATCTTCCCTCCCTTCCCATCTTCCCTCCCTTCCCATCTTCCCTCCCTTCCCATCTTCCCTCCCTTCCCTTCCCCTCCCTCCCTTCCCTTCCCCTCCCTCCCTTCCCATCCTCCCTTCCCATCTCCTCCTTCCCTTACCCTCCCTCCTTTCCGTCTCCTTCCCATCTCCCCACACACCAAATTTTACTACCCTCCGACACCATCCGTCACTCAGGTGTTTGAGAGTTCAAAGTGTTGTTGTGTTTGTGTCAAAATGCCGAGGAGGGAGGGGAAAGGAGGAGGAAAGAAGTGTAACATCGTGAAAGAGAGGAGGTACTGTGAATCTTGAGTCACTTCTTTCTCTCTCTGTCTTCTTCTGTTAATCTTCTTCCTCTACTCTTGCTTCGTCCGTTAACCCCTTCTTCTCCGTCTTCCTGTTAACTTTCTTTCCTCTTCCTGTTAATCCTCCTCTTCTGTGCTTCCTGTTAACCTCTTCCTTCCTCCTGTTAACCTATTCCTGTTAATCCTCTTCCCTCTTCCTGTAATCCGCCCCTCTCCCTCTTCCTGTTAATCCTCCTCTTCTGGGCTTCCTGTTAATCCTCTTCTCTCCTCTTCCTGTTAACCCTATCCCTGTTAATCCCTCCCTCCCTCTTCCTGTAATCCTCTTCTCTCCTCTTCCTGTTAATCCTCTCCCTGTTAATCCTCTCTCCTTTCCTGTTAATCCTCTTCCTCTCCTCTTCCTGTTAATCCCTCTCCTCTCCCTCTTCCTGTTAATCCTCCTGTAATCCCTCTTCCTCCCTCTTCCTGTTAATCCTCTTCCTCTCTCTTCCTGTTAATCCTCTCCCTGTTAATCCTCTCTCCTCTTCCTGTTAATCCTCTTCCTCTTCTCTTCCTATTAATCCTTCCTCCTGTTCCTCTTCCTCTCTTTTCCTGTTAATCCTCTTCCTCTCCTCTTCCTGTTAATCCTCTCTTCTGTTAATCCCTTTCCTCTCCTTCCTGTTAATCCTCTTCCCTCTCTTCCTGTTAATCCTCTTCCCTGCTTCCCCTTCCTCCTTTCCTGTTAATCCTCTTCCTCTTCCTCTTTCCTGTTAATCCTCTTCCCTCCCTCTTCCTGTTAATCCTCCTATTAATCCTCTTCCTCCTTTTCCTGTTAATCCTCTTCCTCTCCTCTTCCTGTTAATCCCTCTCTTCTCTCCTGTTAATCCTCTTCCTCCCTCTTCCCTGTTAATCCTCTTTCCTGTTAATCCTCTTCTCTTCTCTTCCTGTTAATCCCTTCCCTTCTTCCTATTAATCCTCTTCCTGTTAATCCTCTCTCTTCTCTTCTCTCTCTTCCTATTAATCCTCTCTCTTCCTGTTAATCCTCTTCCTCTTCTCTTCCTATTAATCCTCTTCCTGTTAATCCTCTTCCACTTCTCTTCCTGTTAATCCTCTCCCTGTTAATCCTCTTCCTCTCCTCTTCCTGTTAATCCTCTTCCTCTCCTC
>NW_024712529.1:7500-47500 GCF_018991925.1 Homarus americanus | reverse complement strand
AGCGAGAGTGAGGTGGCCGTGACGTACCCGAAGTGCTACTCCTGCTGGTGCTGCTGTCACGGTATCAGGCACCCTGGTGGGGAGGGCGTGATGGATGCCGTGGCCGCCTGCCAGTGTGTGCGCTTGGCTCCTGCCTCCAAATTTGTCCCTTGTCACAGTCTCACACACACGTGGTGGGGTGCGGTCACGTGGCTGTGTGACTACATGTGTGTATGTGTGCCATGTTTGAGTGTATGTGTTTGTGATGGGGTCGGGTGTGTGTATGGGAGTGTCAAGTGTGAGTGTGTGTGTGTGGTCTGGTGGAAGTGTGTGTGTGTGTGTGTGTGTGTGTGTGTGTGTGTGTGTGTGTGTGTGTGTGTGTGTGTGTGTGTGTGTGTGTGTGTGTGCTCTGGTAGAAGTGCATGTGTGTGTGGTCTGGTGGAAGTGTGTGTGTGTGTGTGTGTGTGTGTGTGTGTGTGTGTGTGTGTGTGTGTGTGTGTGTGCTCTGGTGGAAGTATGAGCGTGTGTGTGGTCTGTGGAAGTGTGTGTGTGTGTGTGTGTGTGTGTGTGTGTGTGTGTGTGACTGGATGGGAATGTGTATACCTGCTTGCTTGCAAGCGTGCGTATCCATGCCTACAGTATAATATGCAGCGGGTTCAAACCTGTATGCTAATGCATGCATATGACCTTACGTGCCCGTGCGTGCGCAATTGACGTATGAATTTATATATATGCGCATATCTGTGCAACAGATTACTGGAAATGTTTAACTCTAGTGAGCCGCTGATGTAAAGTATACGAGGAGTACAGCACTTGTCCCGTGTTGTCAAGTAACGTCCCTCAACACCCCAAATCGTCCCAGCTGTATATGGGTGCCGGCCACAGTACCTCCTTGTTCAGTGTGCTGTATCCACACTACCTTTAACGGGACTACAGAACCTACAGTACTCTTACTTTCGCCAGTGTAGTCTAGCTATGTGTGTACACCTACAGTATGCTGTGAGGCTGCTAACACTATTGTTTTATATTCTTTTACCAAAATAAAGAGATAGTGGAGTTTACTGCTGATTCTAACCACTTACTGGAGAGGACAACGCAGGTGAATGAGTGGTTATAGACCATCACCGTGGAAGGTTATATCACCATGGCCCCAGACCTCCCCTAGTGGTAATATCAAGGCTGTTTCTAGTCACTAGAAGGTGATGTATATAACCGCGCCCAGCTGCTGGTGACGCACGCGACACTCCGAGTTATATTGAATTATCACACACACACACACACACACACACACACACACACACACACACACACACACTGTATTAAACTAAGAAAGAGTTCATGTGTATTTCTGAGTTAACTCATTAAAGGGACAAACGAGGTGTACACGCGTCAACAACCACCTGCGTGAGTTAGACAAATTTATTTGTTTTTGCTTAATTAGGAATTTAAAATACATATTATCTTTATTTGTATCACCAGCGCAGCGAGGGCCTTCCTTACTCATCCTAACACGACTGACTTGAGAAGTAAGAAATAATCAGTGGAGTCAGTAAGAAATTTAAATTAATCATCATTAATAATTAGTTCAAAACATTAATTAGATGGAATAGTAAGAGATAATACTAGCCACCATTAATAATAGTCATAATAGTAATAGTAAAGATTAATAGTACTGTAGTAGTAGTAGTATATGTATTAGGATATTTAATATTAAGGTAAATAAATGGCGGCGAAGGTGTGGCTATTGGGGGAGGCTGGAGGCCACGTTTAAAAAAAAAAAAAAAAAAGTAGTATTTATAGTCGCCACTGTCGTCTTCCGGTAGTGTACAGTACACCAGGAGATCGACCGCCCTGGAGGAGCTCAAGAGAATACGCCAATGTTTACTACCCAGCCTCGTGCGGTCATTAATGTCGAGGTGATCGTTGTAAATGTATGTGTGTGTGTGTGTGTGTTCGCACACAGGGTGGTGAAATGGGTCTAGTGTGGCAGCATTATGTTAGTGTTAAGGTGCAAGCACTGCTTGCTCCCTCTCGCTTTCAGCTACTGCCGCTGGCTCGCCCTCGTGGCGAACAGAGAAGCAACTTGCCACAGTCTTCCCTGCCAGTACACAGCCTCTTCACCATGAAGTCTCCTGCTGTGCCTCCTCGTGGCAACACACGGTAACTGGGTGCCTCGTGAGCCCAGGCTAGACCAGCGGGGGATCTCGGAGTAGCAGTGGGCCCCAGAGGGACGCCGCATAGGCCCACTGGCATGTGGATACGTCCTGGCGCCTACCAACCATTGCCCCACTGCCTTGCGGATTAACCTTGGGTGGTATAAGGCTACGGGAGTAAACCCCGAACGAAAAATACGGTGGAGCCCCACATCAGGCAGAAATGCCTACAGTGCTCTAACAAGACCCCAACGGTAGTATAGGCGGACGAGGCGACCACCATAGGAACCCAACGACTACACCGGCTGACGAAGGCAATGCCTGATCGACAGGCTACTAAGGCGAAACCCAACAAACTGGGCTATCGGCAGTCCATTGCAACTATCCCTCTCCCCAGTCGTTGCAACACTTGCACCACTGGATCAGGAAAAGGGAGAGCCAAGATGTGTGGTTGCAGCCTGTGCTCTTGCCTCACCACATAAAACAACTCACACACAGCCATCATCCAGCTCATCATACCTTTCATCATCATCAAAACCCCTATACCCCCAAAAGTCCTATGGCGACGGACGAGTGGCGACGGGGACAGGCAGAGATGACTGCCGGGAGTCTCTAGTCACAACTCTGCACATGAGCGGCACAGATAAGATGGTCGTTTGTGCACTGGGATCTAGGCAGCAGTGCAATCACGTCTTCTCTGTGCGACTGAGCAGTCCCTTTCGAGGAGCCACTCTGCTCCCCCCAGAGGGGGAGGGGGCTAGATAAGGTGCCCTAAACATAGCCTGCCAAAAAAAAAAAACTGACTGGGCAACCGGACCCAGTAAAGTCATCCTTATGCGGTCGAAAACACAATCAAAATCACAGATCCAAACAAAAACAAAACTATACAACCTCTTATGGTCGCTGCATGGAATGTCAGGAACCTTCTGGATACTGGCACAAATCAGCGTCCGGAAAGAAGAACTGCCCTTGTGGCAAAAGAGTTGGCCAAGTATAACATCGACATAGCAGCCATTAGTGAGTTCCGGCTCCCAGATGAGGGTCAACTCACAGAACGGGATTCTGGCTATACCTTCTTCTGGAAGGGTAAGCCTGCTGCAGAGAGAAACCGCATTTACGGAGTTGGCTTTGCCATCCGCCAACGCATCCTACACAGGTTAACTGATATGCCTGTTGGGATCAACGAGCGCCTCATGACGCTTTGAGTTCCACTGAATCACCTTTTTCATCAGTGCATACGCCCCAGCACTGAATGCATAGGATGACATTAAGTCGGCCTTTTATACCGACCTCGGCAGAGTGCTAACCTCTTTCCCCAGAGAAGACAAGGTTGTGCTCCTTGGTGACTCCAATGCTAGAGTTGGCAGAGAAGCTGACATTTGGCAAGGAACCATAGGGAGAAATGGACTAGGCAAGTGTAATCCCAACGGCCTACTCCTCCTCAGCAAGTGTGCTGCACACAACCTCACTATCACCAATCCCTTGTTTAGGCAGGCCGACAAGTTCAAGAGTTCGTGGCAACACCCACGATCCAAACACTCACATCTCATTGACTGCATCATTGTCAGAGAAAGAGACCGCCGAGATGTCTTCATCACCTGTGCCATGCCTGGCTCAGACAACTGCTACACTGATCATCGGCTCGTCAGAGCCAAGCTATCACTTCACGTCTCCCCAAAATGGCAAAGGCAGCAAGCCTCCAGAAGAGGTTTTAACACTAAGTGTTTGGAGGATCCAGCAGTAGCACATGCTTTCAGAGAGCAGCTCGAACATGGGCAGATAAACAACCCAACAGCAAACAACGCAAATCCCAGTGCCGAATGGGATATTCTCGACACTGTCATGACAAAAACCTGCAGAGAGACCCTCGGCCAGATCGAAAGAATACACCAGGACTGGTTTGATGAAAATGACCCAGCAATCAATGTACTCATCGATGATAAACATGCTGCTTTAACTGACTGGCAGAACAACCCACAGTCTTGGACCAAAGCTGATACCTTCTGCAAGAAGAAAGCGGTGGCCCAACGGGAACTTCACAATCTAAAGAATGACTGACTTAAAAATAAAGCATGTGAAATACAAAAATTTGCAGATCAAGACAAGATGTGCGTATTTTTCAATTCCACTAAAACATTTTATGGGCCAATCACTCGAGGCGCAGCTCCCCTCCGCTCATCCGTCGGTAACTCCATAATTAAAGACGATGAAGGCCTCCTTCAACACCGGAAAGAGCACTACCATTCACTGCTTAACCGAAACACCGATGTGGATGACCTGACTACCCAGCAGTTCCCTCAGCATCCAGAGCTGACCCACCTCAGCTATCCTACGAGCAGTGACCCTTCCCACCTTGCTATATGGCAGTGAGATATGTGTCACATACAGGAGACACTTCAAGCCACTTGAAAACTTTCACCAACGTAGTCTAAGGTTCCATCCTCCGTGTTCGCTGGGAAGACAAGAGAATAAGTGCCAGTATTCTTGCTGACACCAACTGTAGGAGCATCGAGGCTTTCATTATCCATGAACAACTACGCTGGACTGGCCATGTTACCCACATGGACGACAGTAGACTGCCAAAGCAGCATACAGTCACGTAACGAATAGTAAACGTAACGCTGGTGGGCAACTGAAAAGGTAACGTTTGGAGGAGCACCACGCGAAAGGGTGTCAATGCTTTCGAGTTAGTCCGACTGCACACCGAGGTAGACAAGTCCCAACGCCGGAAAATCGCTACCACCGCCCCTACCGCACTCGATGTACCCCCCAACATGTGCAACATCTGTGAACAACTCTGCCTGTCCGGTATCGGCCTCTTTAGTCACCAAAACTCACTAATGAAGGTGACATCCTCAATAACTCATATCATTGTATCATAGCTGGATGATCGTCATACTCGATTCCGAGTGACAGCAAAGTAGTAGTGTGTGTGTGTGTGTGTGTGTGTGTGTGTGTGTGTGTGTGTGTGTGTGTGTGTGTGTGTGTGTGTGTGTGTGTGTGTGTGCGAAATAATTGTTGCACGTGTCCACGAAGTTTTATTTTTAAAAATAATATTATTTACACGACCAACGTTTACAGATCTGACGGTCCGGCTACAGTACACAAAGAGGCATCGTTACCGGCACTGCCTTCGAGTGATTTCACAATTAGACACTCATTCACAGTTGGGATGACTGAGGGTGCCGTGGGTACGAACCATCGGCCTTAGGATAAGCCGCGAGCATTTTAACCAATCGGTCACAATACCCTTGAAAGATTAATGACTAGTTTTGGTTTTATGATTTGATAACTCTCATTATTTGTGTAAGTAGGAATTTAGTAGAGATGATGTACTTAAATGACGAAGATATAAAAATTGCATTTCATAAGTCAGTTCGATTTAATTTTGATTATTTAATATTTCAATTTTCCATTTAAGCAGCAAATAAGAGACGGGAGGGTCGTCAATCATCGTTCAATCGGTGTTGTAGGTTCAGATCCTAAGCTTTAAGAAGCAGTTTTAAATAATGAGAAACTAAAACATAAACTGTTTTTAGTGAGACAATGTTCAAAGGTAAATCATTCGATAATATTAGAATTGTTGATAACATTGTTTAGTACTGGCTCATATATTAGTCGTTTCTTATTCCTACAGTTGTAAATTCATCTCATTAAATTAACTTTTTCCAGGTGCCTCTCAGCCAACAAACAATTATTTATAATATATAAACAAAATTCTACCTTATGGATATACCGTATAGAGGTTGTTTTGATGGTAGCGTGAGGTAGACCTTCGAGGAAAACAAACATATAAGAGGAAATATAAATTATAATGAAAGGAATGAGAAAAATGGACTCCAGTCTCCTCTGACCATCTCACAAACACACAACAAGACGCCGTGTGCCGGATCAAAAAGGCTCCGAGATCTGAGATATTAATGGTCACCCTTCAAGGACGAGGAGTGGGAGGAACTATCCGAGCAATTCAAGGAAGTTACAATTTATCTACAGTGAGGATACAGCCGGCGAGACACACCTGGGACCACACCAACTTAATTACCTACATTGTCTCTCTCTCTAAAAAAACCAAAAAACAAAAATACTCTTTTTTTTTTTTTGATGGAAACGAAGATCAACTCTTTTTTTCTCATAAGTGCCCCCCCCCCCTCCCGCTCCTCCTCCAATGGCGATAGCTGCGTTAGTGCGGAAAGAGACATCCTCAAGGTAACCAATTTTATATTCCTATATTGTTGTATTAAGGAAATTATATTATATAGCTGTAGGTGTTTATAATGATATATGATGATGGGGAATATGATTTTATTCTACATGATTACAAGTTATAGCTGCGTTAGTGATTCTAGCTGGTCATTATAAAAGTGATTCTAGTTGGTCATTATAAAAATGATTCTAGTTGGTCATTATAAAAGTGATTCTAGTTGGTCATTATAAAAGTGATTCTAGCTGGTCATTATAAAAGTGATTCTAGCTGGTCATTATAAAAGTGATTCTAGCTGGTCATTATAAACGCCTCCTCTAGCGTATATGTGATGAACTGTTGATGCTTAAACCGAACCAGTCTCGACCCCCTGTGTCATACTACAGCTAGACGGCGGAAAGTTCGGTTTTGGATCCGGAATATTGAAATCAGGTTACCGGACTTTCGTAGGTGACTGTTGTACGGCTATCGGTTAGTTACTCATATATAACAGCCATTAAACTACCTGACGCAGCCAAACAAGCCTTCGTTTTCTATTGAAGGGGAAACTATGTAACGGTGTTCATTCTCTTCTAAATTTAATTAACCGGGAATGAGAGTTGGACATATCTCTCTCTTATTGACTGTCTCTATGTCTGTCTGTCTCTATGTCTGTCTGTCTCTATGTCTGTCTGTCTCTGTCTCTGTGTCCCTGTCTGTTTGTTTCTCTTTCTAACAGGAGCAATTCGATATGCCAAATTAAGCATTCTGTAACGAGATTGAAATTCCCCACTTTAATAGAGAGAGAGAGAGAGAGAGAGAGAGAGAGAGAGAGAGAGAGAGAGAGAGAGGTACATGGTTAGTTTAGATATTTACTTTATAGACACTTGAATATCTCTCTCTCTCTCTCTGCCTGTCTCTCTATTTATCTCTTTCCTCTCCATCATTCACTACCCTCTCTGACCTGTCGGTATGTGTGTGTGTGTCTGTCTGTCTGTCAGTCACTACCGTCGTCGGGTCAAACTCATACCCAAACACTAACCTTCCCCCTCCCCTCCCACACCCCTCCACCAGCTCCCACACCCCTCCACCAGCCCCTCCACCACACCCCTCCACCAGCTCCACACCCCTCCACCAGCTCCACACCCCTCCACCAGCTCCCACACCCTCCACCAGCTCCACACCCCTCCACCAGCTCCACACCCCCTCCACCAGCTCCCACACCCCCTCCACCAGCTCCACACCCTCTCCACCAGCTCCACACCCCTCCACACCCCCCTCCACCAGCTCCCCACCCCTCCACCAGCTCCCACTCCCTCCACCCTCCACCAGCTCCCCTCCACACCCCTCCACCAGCTCCCTCCACCAGCCCACCCCTCCACCAGCTCCCCACCCCTCCACCAGCCCCTCCCCCTCCACCAGCTCCCACTCCCCTCCACCAGCTCCCACACCCCTCCACCAGCTCCCACCCTCCACCAGCTCCCACCCCCTCCACCAGCTCCCACACCCCTCCACCAGCTCCCACACCCTCCACCAGCTCCCACACCCCTCCACCAGCTCCCACACCCTCTCCACCAGCTCCCACACCCCCTCCACCAGCTCCCCACACCCTTCCACCAGCTCCACACCCCCTCCACCAGCTCCCACACCCCTTCCACCAGCTCCCACACCTCCACCAGCTCCCCACCTCCATCAGCTCCCACACCCCTTCCACCAGCTCCCACACCTCCCCCTCCACCAGCTCCCACACCCCCTCCATCAGCTCCCACACTGCTTACTCCCTCACTTGCCTCAGGTATATTAATTACTCAGGGGCTAATGCAGGTAAGCGAGGCGAAAGCTGAGGCGGATCATTAGTATACAGGTGGGAGGATGGTGATCTGTCTCACCTGCCACCGTGGGAGTGACTGATGGCGAGGGAAAATTCATTAGTCTTAATCTCTTGTTTGTTGTTATTATTTTTATTATTATTATTATTGTTGTTGTTGTTGTTATTATTATTATTATTATTATTATTATTATTATTATTATTATTATTATTATTATTATTATTATTATTATAGTTGTTGTTATTATTATTATTATTGTTGTTGTTTTATTATTATTATTATTATTATTATTATTATTGTTGTTATTTTTCTTCTCTGTATCTCCTTTATATGATTCCCCCTTCTTTCCCTACTATCGTCTTCCTCCTCCTCATCCTCCTTCCCTGTACCCTTCTCCTTCCCCCTCTTCCCCTATCTATCTTCCTCTTTCTATTCTTCTTCTCTTTATTCCCTTCATATGATTCTCCTCCCGATTCCTCCTCCTCCTTCCTTCCTCTCTACCCCCTCCCTTAGGCACCGTTTTATGCCCCCAGACAGAGCGGTGAAGCGGTATCGTCCATTCAACTCTCCTTTTTTTCTTTTCTTTTTTTTTTCCTCTTTCCTTTCTGGTATTTCCCGCCGCTGAGGACAAGGGGCTAATACGTGTGTAACCTATCACAAATCTTGCGTAGCCGCGGTTCATTGTTTCGAGCAGCCTCATGAAGCCTTACAGTAAGAAATAGATGACACAGGAGATCCGGGAACTGCACGAAATGAAACAAAAACACGAAGGTTGTCTGACCATCGCCCGGAGGCTCTGAAGTGTAGAGTTAGGTTAGATAACACAGTACAGGTCCTCTTCTTTCCAGGTCTTCTCACTCTGGAGCTGCTGTGTGACCTGTAATGACTCGAACATGTTAATATGTCGACTGTAGCGCCCCAAACATTTGAATTCATTATTGACCAACCACATTTAACTGTCAAGGTTCCCTCTATATGAAGGCTGACGCAGTCCTCTATATGTAAACAGTGGTCATGTAGACAATGATCATGTTAACAAAGGTCATGTAAATAAATAAGTAAACAATGGTCATGTAAACTATAGTCTCCTAGTAACTGTGGGCCATATTACCTCCTACGTCTAAGGTGTCTAGTATGTAAGTCTTATATCTCCCTCGTGGACACTTGTGCTGCCCCGAGGCTCACCTTGAACAGGACACAAGGTGTGCTTAATGAATTAACTCTCACCATCTTGTCTGCCGAACCGCTCGTAGGACTTGGTGACTTTACCAAATCTTCCCTAGTATTAAAAGAAAACACATTATTTGATGATGAGGGTGATGATGATAACGAAGGTGGCCTAATAATCACAATAATAATAATAATAATAATAATAATAATAATAATAATAATAATAATAATAATAATAATAAACCATTCACGCTCACACAAGAACCTACTCCTACGCAACACTGGAACACGTTAAGCCTGTCCCGCCAGGTCCTATAATACGGGGTATAAGGGGTGGGGGTGGGGGTAGGTTAGGAGGGGTCCTTCGTGTTGACAAAGAAGATCACGTAGGGAGTTCGTCCTCCCGGGGGACATGTTAAAGTCACTTGATTGTCACTGTGGTAGATGTAGTATCTTGCGTTATTTAATGGGAGAATGAAAAGCACATGGTCGGTCTGGTTGGGCGTTTATTCTCTGTTCTTGGTTACAACGTGCCTAACACATTTCGTGTTTACACAAGCCTAAACACTTTCTGACTTTGGTAAGAAGTAACATAATATATAATATATATATTCAATAAAGGCAGCATATAAACATACATATATATAACAGTAGACACCGGGTGTATCCAGTGCCACTAAACTGTAGAATCTCCGTTTAATACATATATTTATAGCCCTTCCCTAACTGGTGTGAGTGACTGGTAACTGTTGTTAATATGTTAGTGACTGTGACCTGAGCTGACGAGGATGTGATGTGAAGCACTTTGTCCTCCGCCGTATGTTAGATGGACTCGAGTAAATGTATTGTAGATAACTACTGTTCCTTTACTCCATTAAGGAATTTATCGCTGTATCATTTTAAACCTTAACAAATATTTCCGATTCTGTTGACAAAGTTGATGTAGCGGACCCGGGTGGCTCCACATACCACTGAAGAATCACTAGAGGCGACGGAGAGACTGTGGTCATTGTCCACCTCGAGGCTATGAGACCTTCACTTCACACAATAAGTTATTGGTTAGATCTTCTTCAGTAAGGCTGTAAGTGACTCAAGGAGGAGGTTGGTCAGAGGAGACACTCGTAAGTAATAAGATAATCTCTCTTGACTTCAAACACAGAGAAAGAATAACAACTGTTCGTGATCCTCCCCAAAAGACCTTCACTTGACGGTATGGCGACGATCTCCTCTTGGTGTGTCGGAGCCTCGGGCACCTTGACCTGAGCTGCTGTACACGTGATGACGCTTTGGCCTACAGTAATGGAGGAACTTTGGTCAGCATTGTTCTCTTTGTTCGATCCCTCTTCTCCCGTCCTCCCTCTCTGATCCCATTCGTCCCTCCCTCTCTGTTACCTGTCCTCCCCCCTTCTGTGATCCTTCTTCTCCCTCCTCAGATCTCTCTCTCCTGTTTCCTTTTCTCCTCCTCCCTCGTCCCCTTTCGCCTCTCCCCCCTTTGTGTAGATATAGAACATCAGTAAACACTACACACACACACACACACTACACACACACACACACTACACACACACACACACACACACACACACACACACACACACACACACACACACACACACACACACACACACACACACACTTTACATTCTCCGAGGCACAGACCAATGCGCGAGTGCCCTTCACACGTAAAGACGCCCTGTGATGTTCTGTTCTGGCTCCGTCACCACAAGCATTAGTCTAGTCTGTCTTCCCTTAGTCCTGGACGCTTGGCTTCTATAAACTAATATTTTTTATGGATCACCTGAAGAATATCCACCCCAGCTTATGTTTAGGTGATAAAGAGTAACTACCCCTTAAATTATTTGGGGGTGGATGAGTGGATTAGGTTAGGTTAAGTTTGGTTTGGTTAGGTTAGAGAATGAGGGAGTGAAAGGAGATTAGAGAAAGATAGTAGTTAATAGTTCGGAAATGGAAGAACTACGTACCCATGCCGTCTCATACTCCATGGAGGGAGGGAGGGGGGTGAAGATGTCCCTCATTATTATTATTAGAAACTTTCTAAAGTCTGATTTGTTCATGTACCTTATATATGTATACTATATATATGGATATAAATCTGAAATAAACATTCATATCATCATCACAATCTATTATAATTCACCCGCAACAGAGTCTACTAAATATGGTATGGACGCTAGAATATATTTTGAGGTCATAAATATTAAAGTGGCCTAGCGATACGTACTCACATCCTCCAGACGCCAGCACGTACATTCGGCAAGTCATGTCCGTTCAGCCGTTCAGAACTCCAGCCAGGTGGTGGTGCGTGGTACGTTGTTGTTCAGAACGTACCGTGCAACCGGCTAGTGTTGTGCATCTCACCGTCAGCGTTGCATTTGAGGGAAAACCAACAATAGGAGGTCATGGGAAAGGGAATGGGTGGGGGGGAGGGTGAAGGGAGAGGTTGGGATAGAGGGAGGGAGGGATGGGTGAGGGAGACAGTCACTCTACTATCGGTACCAACGTCCTGTGAGAAAGAGACAGTTTGTTGTATTACGATTTTCCGGTGTCGGCAGCGTTTGTGTTTACGTTAGTTGCCGTAACTTTATTTATCTATTACGTTCACTGGGATTGTACAGGAAGGAGGGAGGGTGAAAGAAATTGCGAGAAGGTGGGGGAGGGAGGACGAGAGAGGGAGGGAGGGGGAGGGTGAGAGAGTGTGTGGGAAGGACGGAGGGATGGTCAAGGAGTGTGAGAGGGAGGGAGGGGGGTTAGAGAGAGTGAGAGGGAGGGAGGGGAGGGACAGTGAAAGAGAGGCAAAGTGAAAGAAAGGGAGAGAAGGAAAGTGGGAGAGTAAAAGGCACAGAAAGATAAAAAGAGGGAGGGAGGGAGGGTAAGACAGAGAAATATCTTGCGTTTTATAATATTAGTATCAAAGGTCAAGCTCACAGGGTTAAATTAAATGGTTATTGATTCAATTTTTTCCCCGATAAAGGTCTCACACATTTGGCTGTAAACAGTGTTAAGTCTTGACCTCCAGACTGTCATGCCCCCGAGAGATCATGTCTATATAATCGTTCTTTTTTTTTTTTACCTGGCGTGTTTAAGGTGAAGGTCGACACAATCTTGCCTCAATTTTTTTTCTACAACGAAGTCTCTCTTATGTATAGTTTATGTCGATATATTTCTTGCCCCATTTTACTGGCAATACGTATTTTTCTGTCTGTCTGTCTGTGTTCAAATCTGGTCACCGTACTGCAGAATGGATATAGAACCCTTAGAAAGAATTCAGAGGAGAATGACAAGACTAATCCCTGGCATTAGGAACTTTGAGTACAGAGACAGGTTAAAGCATCTTAATTTGTACTCCCTCGAGAAACGTAGAGTGAGGGGCGATATGATAGAGGTGTATAAATGGAAGTCAAGGAACTCGTAACAATGGTTTTAAATTAGACAAATTTGGATTTAGGCGCGAAATAGGTAAACATTGGTTTGGAAATAGAGTAGTGGACGAGTGGAACAAGTTACCAAACATCATCATTAACTCGAATACGCTGGATAGCTTCAAACATAGGTTGGATGGATATATGAGCGATAGAGGTTGGGGGTAAATGGGACTGCCCAGTATGGACCAATAGACCTGCTGCAGTTTTCTCCATTCTTATGTTCTTATGTATGTAGTCTGTTTGTCTGTCTGTCTCCTCGCACTCACGTTCATCCATCAATGTATCTGACGAGGTTACACTACACAGACACTAGAGACATCAACGACCCTCATTTATTCAACAACATGAAGACCGACCTTTTGCACCAGTCACTGTCTCAAGTAGCGCGACCTCAACACAACATCCTTCAGAATTAATCCATCACCTAAACCAAGTTAACCTTCAGGTGTACCAAGATCATTAACCTCATTCCACCATGCTCCTCCCTCCTCCCTCTATCACACTGGCCCTACACCCATCATGGTCCTCCTCCTCCTCCTCCTCCTCCTCCTCCCCTTCCCTCCATCACACTGGGCCCCAACACCCACCATGCTCCACCACACTGGGCCCCAACACCCACCATGCTCCATCACACTGGGCCCCAACACCCACCATGCTCCACCACACTGGGCCCCAACACCCACCATGCTGAATTTAACACCCCTACATGCTCCACCACCGGGCCCCAACACACATGCTCCACCACACTGGGCCCCTTCCCACCATGCTCCATCACACTGTTTAACATCTATGCTCCATCACACTGGAGGCCCCAACACCCACCATGCTCCACCACTGGGCCCCAACACCCCATCATGCTCCATCACACTGGAGCCCACAACACACCATGCTCCACTACACTGGGCCCCAGCACCACCATGCTCCATCACACTGTTTAACACCCACCATGCTCCACTACACTGGGCTAACACCCACCATGCTCCACCACACTGGGCCCCAACACCCCACCATGCTCCATCACACTGGGCTAACACCCACCATGCTCCACCACACTGGGCCCAACACCATCATGCTCCATCACATTGGGCCCCAACACCTATGCTCCACTACACTGGGCCCCCCAGCACCCTGCTCCCACCACACTGGGCCCCAACACCCCACCATGCTCCATCACACTGGGCCCCAACATCCACCATGCTCCATCACTGGGCCCCAACACCCACCATGCTCCATCACACTGGGCCCCAACATCCATGCTCCATCTGCACTGTTTAACACCTATGCTCCACCACTGGGCTAACACCCACCATGCTCCATCACACTGGGCCCCAACACATCCACCATGCTCCATCACACTGGGCCCCAACACCCACCATGCTCCACCACACTAGGCCCCAACACCCATCACACGCCTCAGCATCATTATACACAACATCACGGCCGGGAAGTAGCGTCAGTACAAGACTCTCACTGGCTGCCTCCATATCCTCCGTCGTCTCGAAACCCTTGGCCCTCCTGCGTGTAAACTCCTGCAACAATATTTACATAACCTTCATACTTCCCAAACTCACCTACACTTCACCTGTCTGGTCTTCTTCATTAAGCGTTACTGATAAAGACTTCTAGGAGGGGAGAGACGTGTATGATTATTTATTGTCCAACTAACGCCATCTACAGTATAATGAGCCGCTTAGTTGACTGTCCCTCTCACCTCTGATCATTATATTGATCTCAGCTGTCAGTTTAGGATACAGTTGCCTCACAATCCTCACCTTGACACCTCCACCTTCTGTCACTTGATGCTCCTCGTCTATGAATTACCGTTCGACACCAATATCTTATGACACCCACACATCCTGACACAGCCCTTCTCCAACCAACACGAACATGCCAGGAACCATAAAGATATGAGTCAACTTTGACCTATGATCATTGTTATTAAGTATAGCTCACACTCCCCCCAGTACCCCAGTATAGCTCACCATCCCTCCAGTACCCAAATATAGCTCCCCTCCCCCAGTACCCCAGTATAGCTCACCTCCCCCAGTACCTCAATATAGCTCACCATCACCTCCAAGTACCAAATATAGCTCACACTCCCCTAGTGCCCCAGTATAGCTCACCTCCCCCAGTACCTCAATATAGCTCCCATCACCTCCAGTACCCCAATATAGCTCACCCCTCCCCAGTACCACAATATACCTCACCTCCCCCAGTACCTCAATATAGCTCACCATCACCTCCAGTACCCCAATATGGCTCACCCCTAGTACCCCAACACCAGCTCCCCCCCACTACCCCAATATGGCTTACCCCCAGTACCCCAATATAGCTCTCACCCTCCCCTAGTACCCCAATAGCTCACCCCTCCCCCAGTACCCCAATATAGCTCACCCCCACTACCCCCAATATAGCTCACCATCACACGCCTGTAGAATATAAAGAAACTTCCATAAAAAATAATAATAATTTCATAAAGGAACAAATCCTAAAATAAGGACAATACTGTAAGTTTGTTCTCTTGACGTCAACATGTAGTTATTTACAGTCATTCAGTCATCTTACAGTCAGTTGTCTTATAGTGTACGTACCACCATTACCAGACGCTGAGTAGTGGACGTGATGTGTGTGAATGTGATGTGTGGGGACGTGATGTGTGTGGATGTGATGTGTGGGGATGTGATGTGTGTGGATGTGATGTTTGGGTTTGTGATGTGTGTGGATGTGATGTGTGGGGATGTGTGATGTGTGTGGACGTGATGTTTGGGTTTGTGATGTGTGTGGATGTGATGTGTGGGGGATGTGATGTGTGTGGATGTGTGATGTGTGTTGGACGTGATGTCAGGACGTGGAGTATTGGGGATGTGATGTGTGTGGATGTGATGTGTGGACGTGATGTGTGGGGATGTGATGTGTGGGCTGTGATGTGTGTGGATGTGATGTGTGTGGTCGTGATGTGTGTGGATGTGATGTGTGGGGATGTGATGTGTGTGGACGTGATGTGTGAGGATGTGATGTGTGGGGATGTGATGTGTGTGGACGTGATGTGTGTACGTGATGTTTGGGGATGTGATGTGTGGGTACGTGATGTGTGGGGATGTGATGTGTGTGAATGTGTTGTGTGGGGACGTGACGTGTCAGGACGTGATGTGTGGGGATGTGATGTGTGTGGACGTGATGTGTGAGGATGTGATGTGTGGGGATGTGATGTGTCAGGACTCCAATCTAAGAGGTCCTCCCGTCAGTACTTTAGTGTCAAATATTTTCGATGGGTAATTTATGTCAGAAATGTATACTGATCAGCTTAATTTATTGGGTATGTTCAGTGTAGTATCCTGATCTCTGAAAGCATTAGAGAAACACGTTATTATTATCTACACTGTGATTTTATGTCTGTAGCCGTGATCAGTGTTTTTAGGTGATGGACAGTGTTTTTTAGGTGATGGTCAGTATTTTTTAGGTGATGGTTAGTGTTTTTTAGGTGATGGTCAGTATTTTTTAGGTGATGGTTAGTGTTTTTTTAGGTGATGGTCAGTGTTTTTAGGTGATGGTCAGTGTTTTTAGGTGATGGTCAGTGTTTTTAGGTGATGGGCGTTATTTTTAGGTGATGGGCAGTATTTTTAGGTGAGGGTCAGTGTTTTTAGGTGATGGACAGTATGATTGGTGATGATCAGTGTTTTTAGGTGATGGACAGTGTTTTTAGGTGATGGTCAGTGTATTTAGGTGAGGGACAGTGATTTTAGGTGATGGGCAGTGATTGTAGGTGATGGACAGTAATTTTAGGTGATGGACAGTGATTTTAGGTGGTAGTCAGTGTTTTAAGGTGATATCAGTATTTTGGGCCAACATGTCATCCGTGTTCAAAATAACTCATTGTGTTACCAACAATTAGAAAACTTGGGGGAAAATCCGACAAGTTTACCGTGTTCATCAATTACATTACAGCACGTACTAATATATCCTGGATTATTTCACCTGGTAGATTAAACATCCCAATAGTACCTAGATGGGTTAGGTTAGGTTAGGTTAGGTTAGGTTAGGTTAGATTAGGTTAGGTTAGGTTAGGTTAGGTTAGAATACAATAGAATAGGTTAGGTAAGGCAAAGTTTGGTTAGGTTAGGTTACCGTGAAGGTGATTAATCTAAAGGTGAATTTACCTGGGGTGGCTCTTGCTCAGGTGATATAAAAATAGATTACATACCTCGAGGAACGTTGAAGGAAGCATATACGAGTTGACTACCGACACAACTTCCATCGCGTTGCATCTTCGGTGAAACCTACAGGGGAATTCCGGAAAGAGGGCGTAACAGGACGTGCCCGCCACTTCAACGTGCTGAAGGATGGTGACGAAAGCAGCAGCAACAGTGGTGGTGGTGGTGGTGATATTGGTGGTGATGATGGTGGTAGGGGTGGTGATGGTGGTAGTATTGGTCGTGATGATGATGGTGATAATGGTGGAGGTGGCGATGGTGGTGATGATGGTGGAGGTGAAATTGGTGGTGATGATGGGTAGGTTTGTTAATGGTGATGGTATACTAAGCAGTGGCCAGACTGAGGCTCATCTCATAAACCCCTCACTTAGTACTTGCCCATATTTAGCCCTTATTGTGGGGCATCAACACACCCCTAAATGCACACCCTAAACAACACACCCCTAAATACACATCCTAAACAACACCCCCCTAAATACACACCCTAAACAACACACCCTGAACAACACACCCTAAATACACACCTAAACACACCCTACAATACACACCCTAATACACACACACCCTAACATACACACCCTACACACAACACACCCTAAATACACACCCTGTACACATACACCTAAATACACACCCTGTACAACACACCCCTAAATACACACCCTAAACAACACACCCTAAATACACACCTTTACACACCCTGAACAACACACCCTAAATACACCCCCTGAACAACACACCCCTAAATACACACACCTGAACAACACACCCCTAAAAACACTCCTAAACAACACACCCCTAAATACACCCTGAACAACACACCCCCTAAATACACACCTAAACAACACACCCTAAATACACACCCTGAACAACACACCCCTAAATACACACCCTGTACAACACACCCCTAAATACACACCCTGTACAACACACCCCTAAATACACACCCTAAACAACACACCCCTAAATACACACCCTGTCAGTACGTTAGCAATATTATTATTATTATTATTATTGAATATATAACTTTTCACCATGAATTTAAACGGACTTGATGTGTTAGTTTTATCTATCTGTCCACACACATAAGTACGACCTGAGGTGACCAAGCACACATGAAGCTGCAATCTCACCTGTAGGTTAATCACGTCAGAAATCAGTAACTTTGGGGTCCTTTTGTACTTCCCCCTTCCCCCTACCATCCCTATCCCCCTCCCTACAACAACCCCCTTCCCTACAACAACCCCTCTTCCCTGCAACAACCCCTCTTCCCTGCAACAACCCCTCTTCCCTGCAACAACTCCTCCCCCCTCACCTCACTCTTCTCCCTTATTCCGTCTCCAGGTGCCGCGAGAAGCTCAAGGGAGGTGCTCAATGGTTGGTTAATCCGTTTGTCCGTCTGTTTGTCACGGGTCTTGGTTGGTTACTTGTCCGAGCTATGTAGCAGAAACTTCTTGAGGTAGAGAGCTTAAGATTTAGATACAATAGTGACTTAGTGCTTGGATATAATTCGTTCATGAGATGGGAGGGAGGGGGCAGCGGTGTACAGTTAACCAAAAAACTATCTTCACCCCTGTGTCCAATGAGATTCGAAATGAACACTATGGCTCCTGTTGTTTCGGTAAGGTTGGTATATCTGATTGTGAGATGAATAGAGTAACAGTCCTATCAGGACAACAGGGCTAGCAGTATAAGGCAACACTCAGGAGCATTGTTCAGAATTCTTTGTCCGTTGTGGCATTATGTATCACACTGAAAAAGTTGAGCTTTTTTTCTGTATAATGACCGTACCGTACGCTAATTGTTTGAACTTTTAGTTAATCTTCGTTTATGGAAGTTAACCTTGTACTTCACGTTCTTGGAGGTCAACCTTCAACAGCACACAAAGCGGGTCATCCAGGGTTATAAATTTATATTATTGTTTGTCTATAATTACGTTCTATTAATTAATTTGAGTATAATTAATTTATTTATATAATTTTTAGTCCATATTATTTTTTTGTCTCAAGTTATTATTCTCAGATTATGTTTATTGGTGTAGAGGAGAGAGTTTCGAGGCGTGGATTAGAAAAGGTATAAATATAAAGTCCAGAATTAAGGCCAGAAATGTATTTTGTTATTACTTTGATATTTATAAGTATACTGTATGTGGTATGTCCAGCAGAGGACATGACCACCTCAAGTGTCCAGGTTTTCACGACACAAGCTGCGGGGACACTGCACATGCTGTCACATCTTCTTGTGCACAAGTGCTAGGAACAAATAGTAGACAGTGACTGTCATTGAGAGTCGCCAGGGTCATTCAGCTTTTGTCAGGATCATTCAGCTTCTGTCGGGGTCATCCAGTTCCTTCTGCCTTAGCCAACATACACAAGTTTCACCTTGGGTCAATCAGCCTCGGCTTGCCTCAGCTTGCTTCATTCGCCTTCATCGTAGTGGTCTCTTGTCTCTCGGGTCCTGATGAACTCCTCGACGCTGGCTGCGACAGGCCTGGGCAAGTTGTAAGGGTAGTGCGTCAACGTGTCCTTGTGGTCGTACACCGCCATGTGACACAAGAACTTGAGCATGGGCACATTGTTCCACGCTTTCGACTGCAGCAGATCGAATGACGAAGGCTCCTCTACCTGCAACCCGTCCTCCGCCATCACCCCCCAGATGTCGTGAGGTTGGTACTCATTGGTGATGATCGACTTCAAGAAGATCTGGGGGTCGAAGGTGATGTAGATCTCTCCGCCTCCTTGGCACTCGAAGCCGGTATAGTCGCAGCCGGCGGACATCTTGATGTAGACGTGGCGGCCGTTGTACTCCATCCTACCTGCGAATTCAAAGTCTCTGCCAGACACACCGTCATCGCAGTGGGAGATGTAGTAGAGGCGGTCGACGACCTCCAAGTCAATCTCGAAGTCTTCCAGTTCCCCGTCCCTCCACTCACACATCTCCCAGGGTGAGGTCCGCTTGTCGAACATGTATTGATAGCAAAAGGCCGTGCCGATCAACTCGTCGATGTCATCAGCACAAGTCACCTCGGACCGAACACTTTTGAAGTTGAAGTGAGTTGTAACCATGTCACTTATAAGACGATTTCCTGCTAAAGTTGGTTCACAAATCAAACCACTAAGCTTATCCTCCAGGTAAAGGTCCGGTGTTAGTGGGTGTCGTTGAGTGAATGCAAGTGTACGGAGTATCACCAGGGCTTATATCATCGCTGGACGGGAACCGCAGCGTCATGGAGTTGCCACATACCACAGGACAGTAAACCAACGTGAGGACACCGTAACGCCGCATCTGTATTACTATTCATAAGAGTGAAAACAAAAACACATCTTTATATTCTACACTATGTAAAAAAATTCGCGTAAATCGTTGGATATTTCGTATTTTAGTGCGGGAACAAAAATGTACTAGTTGGGAACGTGTGGATTTCCAAGGCTATGACGTACTCGATAAACAACTTTGGTCTGGTTGTGTAAATGGGAGATCCGATGCTCACGTGTACGTATCTCAGAGTTACATCACACAGCTCTCTCTCTCTCTCTCTCTCTCTCTCTCTCTCTCTCTCTCTCTCTCTCTCTCTCATGATTTGGGTGTGATGATGTGGGCGTGGTGTGGGTGTGATGATGTGGGCGTGGAGTGGGTGTGATGATGTGGGCTTGGAGTGGGTGTGATGATGTGGGCTTGGAGTGGGTGTGATGATGTGAGTGTGGTGTGGGTGTGATGATATGGGCGTGTGATGTGAGTGGGTGTGATGATGTGGGCGTGATGAGTGGAGTGATGATGGGCTGTGATGATGTGGGCGTGATGAGTGGTGATGATGTGTGGACTGGGTGTGATGATGTGGGCGTGGAGTGGGTGTGATGATGTGGGTGTGGAATGGGTGTGATGATGTGGGCGTGTGTGGATGTGATGATGTGGGCGTGGACTGGGTGTGATGATGTGGGCGTGGAGTGGGTGTGATGATGTGGGCGTAAAGAGCCAAAACACGACGAAGGAGACGAAAACGAGAACATTCCAAAGATTCTATAGAATATGAAAAAATAAATAAAAAATAAAATAAGTAACAAGTTTGTACCTTATAAAATTCTTCCTTCCCTCATCTCACTATTTTATTTAGTAGAAGTATTATATAATTATTTCCCCCGGTAGGAGGTATATAGATCTCTCCTGTAGGCGTAGTGTGTCCCTAGAATCAACCCTCCTGTGGGCGTAGTGTGACCCTAGAATCAACCCTCCTGTGGGCGTAGTGTGTCCCTAGAATCACCCCTCCTGTAAGCGTAGTGTGTCCCTAGAATCAGCCCTCCTGTGGGCGTAGTGTGACCCTAGAAATCAGCCCTCCCTCCTGTAAGGCGTAGTGTGACCCTGAATCAGCCTCCTGTGGGCGTAGTGTCTGAATCAGCCTCCTGGCGTAGTGTGTCCCTAGAATCACCCTCCTGTGGGCGTAGTGTGACCCCAGAATCATCCTCCTGGGCGTAGTGACCCCTGAATCAGCCCTCCTGTGGGCGTAGTGTGTCCCCAGAATCAGCCCTCCTGTGGGCGTAGTGTGACCCTGAATCATCCTCCTGTGGGCGTAGTGTGACCCCAGAATCAGCCCTCCCAGGGCGTAGTGTGACCCTAGAATCAGCCCTCCTGTGGCGTAGTGTGTCCCAGAATCAGCCTCCTGTGGGCGTATGCCTCTCCTGTGGGCGTAGTGTGACCCTGAATCAGCCCTCAGGCGTAGTGTGACCCCAGAATCATCCCTCCTGTGTGACCCCAGAATCCTGTGGGCACCCTGAATCAGCCCTCCTGTGGGCGTAGTGTGTCCCAGAATCAGAGTAGTGTGACCCTGAATCAGCCTCCTGTGGGCGTAGTGTGTCCCTAGAATCAGCCTCCTGTGGGCGTAGTGTGACCCCTAGAATCAGCCTCCTGTGGGCGTAGTGACCCAGAATCAGCCCCTCCCGTAGTGTGACCCTGAATCAGCCCTCCTGTGGGCGTGTGTCCCAGAATCAGCCTGGGCGTAGTGTGACCCCAGAATCAGCCTCCTGTGGGTAGTGTGACCCTGAATCAGCCCTCCTGTGGGCGTAGTGTCCCCAGAATCAGCCCTCCGTGTAGTGTGACCCCAGAATCAGCCTCCTGTGGGCGGTGTGGGCCCCAGAATCAGCCTCCTGTGGGCAGTGTGCCCAGAATCAGCCTCCTGTGGGCGTAGTGTGACCCTGAATCAGCCTCCTGACCCCAGAATCATCCTCCTGTGGGCGTAGTGACCCTGAATCAGCCTCCTGTGGGCGTAGTGTGACCCCAGAATCATCCCTAGGCGTAGTGTGACCCTAGAATCAGCCCTCCTGTAGGCGTAGTGTGACCCTAAAATCAGCCCTCATGTGGTAGTGTGACCCCAGAATCAGCCCTCCTGTAGGCGTAGTGTGCCCCTAGAATCAGCCCTCCTGTAGGCGTAGTGTGCCCCTAGAATCAGCCCTCCTGTGGGCGTAGTGTGCCCCTAGAATCAGCCCTCCTGTAGGCGTAGTGTGACCCTAGAATCAGCCCTCCTGTGGGCGTAGTGTGACCCTAGAATCAGCCCTCCTGTAAGCGTAGTGTGACCCTAAAATCAGCCCTCATGTGATCGTAGTGTGACCCTGGAATCAGTCCTCCTGTAGGCGTAGTGTGCCCCTAGAATCAGCCCTCCTGTGGGCGTAGTGTGTCCCTAGAATCAGCCCTCCTGTGGGCGTAGTGTGCTGGTCTGTGTCTAGTGACCGGGGGTGAGCAGCCTCTTGATGTGCAGGAGAAAGCAACTCACTTTCACTACAGATCGGGTGTATAGTCTATGGCACCTGTATGTATGTATGTATGTATTTACCCGTATGTATGTATGTATGTATGTATGTATGTATGTATGTATGTATGTATGTATGTAACGTCAGCATACCGAACTGAATTTCATGACCTGATTATGATGTGATATGATTAAGTAAATTCTTTTGCGTGTAATACCACATTAATACAAGTTTCAATGATTAATTCCCGAGGTCATCTAATCTTTTAATTAATTTTTGATGAGGTAAATCAGGTGTGCTGTACTGACAGGTAAAGTTCTTAAAAGGTTTTTTCATGTGTCACCTAAATCACCTTATTATTTTTTTCTAGTAATTTTTTTTTCTTCAATGGCTTCAATTAGGTTCGATTTTTTTCCCTTCGGTTCATTTCTCTTTAAAATTCAGGACAGTCTAGTTCGTCGAGATAAAATATTGGGAATAATTAATGAATTACTGTACAGATACACTTGTACCTCACAGCACCGAGAAGTAACAAAAATATCACTTTCTCATTAACATCAGTAATATACCGCCTTTTTTTTCTTCGTCTTTTCCCTCTCTATTCATCGTTCACTTTATTATTAATATTCTTCTTTTTTCTTTTTTTGTTATTTTCTTCTTCCTTCTATTTTTTTCTTTCTTTCTTTCCTTCTATCTTATTATTTCTTCATTTATTTTAAGATCAATGCCACCAAGTTCTGTGTGTGTGTGTGTGTGTGTGTCTCACTGGCTGGCCCCCACACACACACACAAGGTCTTGGTAGTTACCTTGACCACATTAGTTGCTTGAGTTCCTACACTTGCCGTCACTTCCTGAACATGGCGACTGTGTTATTTGTAGTTATTAATACCCCTTTATTTATTTATTTATTTATTTACATATTTAGTTATCTAGTGAATGAGTGAGTGAGTTAATTACCCAAGTGTTCAATCACCACTCGACCACCTTGTAAGAAATATCGTATACAGTATATTATAGAACACCGGCTCTTGTCATTAACGGTATATTTCCTGATATAACCCAGCGTTGTGTGAGTCATTATCAATATACTATAGGTAGATTATGTTTTATATCAGAAAAATATAACTATATATAGGTGGTTGGGTCCAAAGTGTAACGTTATAAAGGGGATGTAATTCGTGTGTTTAATTTGAATTTGATGTTTAAAAATAACGACCCATTGTTTTCTTTAAATGGTGAAATAACTTTGGGCTACTAAGCTTGATGTAATCAGATTAAAATATCCTGAACCTGACGGGGACAGACTGTAGAGAAGGAGTATACGATAAATGCCCCTGACGATAAATAATGCTAATAATTGTTTAGTTCATTATTTTTTATCTTTATTCAGTACAGTTTATGAACACTTCTCTGACATATATCATAAGACTACAATAAGGAAGGTATTATAAGTATTACACGTAAACATATTAACACTCTCATAACAATTACATTATAAAAGGCTCATGGTGTTGTACAGGTGAGGTGTGAGAGGTAAGACCGCCACACAATCAGGTAACCTGTTGGAGTGATAACTGTAACGCTCATTAACTAGTGAATCAACATGACGAAGGTGATTATATTATTTCAAGGACCACTTTATAACACACAGGAACAGTATATTTCCACCAAATAACTTATATCACGTAAATAAAGACACGTTATATAAAAGGATAGAGTGAGGGGATATAATGTAGATATATGTAACCTATTCTCTCCTATTCAAACCTAACCTAACCTATCCTAATGCAGCTTATGTGACTCTATAAATAGGTTATGTTATGACTATTAATGTATATCTTGATAGGTATCCTGATAAAACAATAATAAAAAAGGGAACTTTTGTCCAACTTTGCTCTTTAACTGAGGGGGTTTTGTCCGGGGGGGGGAGAGGTTGTCCGGACACCGCAGGGAAGGGTGGGTCACTTCACACGTGACCCAGGACTGGAACACGTTAAAGGATCGTTCATTACCAAGACGCAACACCACATAACAAAATAGATTAATAATACAGCAGGTCAACGTCGGTTTAATAAGTCAATTTGATGTATTAATATTATGATAGAAATGGGTTAGGTTAGGTTAGTTTAAGTTAATGAAAAGTTAGTTAAGATGGCTTAGGTTAGGTTAGCTTGAATAGGGTACGATCGGTAGTCAGGGCAGGATAGCTTAGGTTGTTAGGTTAGATTAGGTTAGGTTTGGTTATCAGGTTAGATTGGATTATAGTCTTGAGAAGTTAGGTTATGTTAGATTAGGTTAGGTTGGGTTAGGTTAGGTTAGGTTAGGACAGGATTCAACAAGTACAGAAAAACTTCCTCTGCCTGTGAACACGTTGTTTTTTCACTTACAATTGTATGTATGTACGTTAACGTGTACGTTAACATGTACGTTTTTATTCATGCCAAGTTGTTGGATGAATCGGAAGTGTGAATGATCTGGGGCCTAATGGGTGTGGCCTAGTGTGGATGATCTGGGGCCTAATGGGGTGTGGCCTAGTGTGGATGATCTGGGGCCTAATGGGGTGTGGCCTAGTGTGGATGATCTAGTGCCTAATGGGTGTGGCCTAGTGTGGATGATCTAGTGCCTAATGGGTGTGGCCTAGTGTGGATGATCTGGGGCCTAATGGGGTGTGGCCTAGTGTGGATGATCTAGTGCCTAATGGGTGTGGCCTAGTGTGGATGATCTAGTGCCCAATGGGTGTGGCCTAGTGTGGATGATCTAGTGCCTAATGGGTGTGGCCTAGTGTGGATGATCTAGTGCCTAATGGGTGTGGCCTAGTGTGGATGATCTGGGGCCTAATGGGTGTGGCCTAGTGTGGATGATCTTGGGCCTGTAGGGGTGTGGCCTAGTGTGGATGATCTTGGGCCTGTAGGGGTGTGGCCTAGTGTGGATGGTCTAGTGTTCAGTACCTTACAACGAGGAGCGGCCCAGTAACTCTTCCCCAGCGTCAGTGGTGATGAGTCTTACACACACTCCCACTTTCCTGTCCTCCATGTTGTAATAATATAGAGAACAACCTTGATTAATTTTTTTGTTTCTTATTTTCGTTCATTATTTTCGATTTTTTCCTGTTTTTAATTATTTTCCCGATTTCACTTTGTCTTAATGTACATTTTTTCTTGTTTTCTTTTTTTCTTTTAAATAATTTTTTCTTAATTATTTTCTTATTTTTTCTGTTTTTTCTGACATTTTTGTCTTGATTTAAAAAAAATCTAAATTTTGTCTTAATTTTGGTCTTATTTTTTTTTAATTTTTGTCTAATTTTTTGCTAAAATTTTTCTTAATTATTTGCCTTGATTTTTTCCTTTTTTTCTGAAAAATTTCATATTTTTTTCTGATTTTTTTTCTTGATTTTGTTTTTTTGTTTAGGCTATAGAATGTAAGAGATACGTGCCCATACTATTGGTGTGGTGTGTCAACAATATTAAAATCGTTCTTGGAAAATATCGGATATGTTCTCTGTCGCCACCACGAAGGAGAGGAGGAGGAGGATGTCACGTTGCTCAGAGGCGGGGAAATCCTAGGGCTGTATAGTAGATTTTATGGGAACGTCAGACTTCCTTTCCTCTATATAATGAATGAATGAGCTGTACCGTACTTGTTCATGGTAACGGTGACCTGTTTCAATACCAGTACTATACCAGATGATGAGTAGTTAACATAATCACTCGAATATGTATGAATGAGTGAAGCTTTGATATTAGAATGTAAGTTAATATGCGTGTCTGTCTGTCTGTCTGTCTGTCTGTATAAGGATTTCCAGATACAGGAAGCATGTGTCACCCCATTGAGACACAGCCAGAGGTTTAAATGATCAATGAATCACCCTTGTAATATGTCAGCCAGATCGTTACTCAATGAAGAAACACGAAAAACATTAACATGAATTATAGCTAATAAAAAATAACAACCCACCAATAATAATAATAATAATAATAACAACCCACCAATAATAATAATAATAATAATAATAATATAAAATGACCCCCCCAAAAACACCCTATTATATGAAACTTTAAGTATTTCTTTACACATTGTTACCAAAACCAAAAATTCTCATCAGTTTACAAGAGCAAACATTGAGAAGTTAGTTCAGTAAGAGTCTGAAATTCATCTTGATCGAATCTCTTTTTTATTTATTTATTTTTTTCTTAATCTTAATCTTCATTCCCACGGTGCTGTTATTATCAGTTATAGGTAATGATTTAAATACTTATTATTCGAACCGCTACAGAATTATGCGTGTTCCTTAGTGAGATGAGATATTTTACAGCCTTTGTGAAGTACAGGAGATATTTACAGTGTGTCTATGGGACCAGAAACCACTAATGACATGGTACCTGTGACCCTTTTAATTCACCCTCAAAACGATGTACACAATGGTTCACCTGGATAGCTATCATACCCAGGTGAGTATTTGTTCCAGGAGGTCACCTTAAAAGTCCGCAAGTGACATGATACTTAGTTATGTTACGTCACATAAACTCAGCATAGCGTGTCCTATACACCACATATCCTCAGACGGCATAATGTTGGGTCAGTCTTGGAAATCCTGAAGAGAACCTGCAATTTTATTTCACTCGATAATTAATAACATCATTTTCTTAACTGATAAAAATTTACACGTTGTAATTAATGAGTTGTACCACGAACATGACACTTAATAAATGTATAAAGAAAAGTGATCAATTAAAGTTAAATTCCTTTCGAACTAAAAGATGGAGATTTAAGAGAAAATTAAAATATTTTGTTGTCCTGTTGGGACTGTGTGTGTGTGTGTGTGCGTGTGTGTGTGTAATAATTATAATAATAATAATAATAGTAATTAACGGTTTATTGAAAAAGTTCTGCAGCCCGAAGGCTGAAAATATACATTGGACATAAATGACTTATTACATACGTTGGTGATTTAACAAAAGCCTTCATTAGAGAAAGGTAAAGGAACATACAGATTAATGTAGGTGTTGAACAGCAAACACGTAGTGTAGTGTGTGTGTGTGTGTGTGTGTGTGTGTGTGTGTGTGTGTGTGTGTGTGTGTGTGTGTGTGTGTGTGTGTGTGTGTGTGTGTGTGTGTGTGTGTGTGTGTGTGTGTGTGTGTGTGTGTGTGTGTGTGTGTGTGTGTGTGAGTGTAATAATAATAATAATAATTAACGGTTTATTGAAAGAGCTTGGCAGCCAGAAGGCTGAAAATATACAGTTACATATTTGGGGAATGGGTTTCGAATTACAAATAATATACAAGTAACATAAGTGATACAAATAAGATATATAATAACTAGATGGGGAAAAGCTCAAACTACAGTGCATTTCAACATAGTGACAGTGCAAGAAGTAGTATTTACTGGGAGTGAATACACTGGTTTATTACAAGTTATTGATAATTTTTACAATGGTTGGGACTGGGCTGTTCTTATAGCGATCAGTTCGTGCACGTATGGGCTGGATGCGGTTGTGGTGTCGAACAGCAATTCTCGGGTTAGGGATCTCAGGTGGTAGTAGGAGCCGGTGTCGAGGATGGTGTAGAAGCTTCTTACCAAATTTGCAGATGAGGTCGTGGTGATGGTCAGTGAGAGTCGAAAGGGTCAGTGTGTTGAGCGCTTCTTGATATGTGGAGCAGGAAGGGGAGAGAATAATCTTGCATGCCCTCTTTTGCACTTTTTCTAGGTGTTTACGTTGTGTGGCATTTAGGGAGGAAGACCAGGTGGGGGAGGCATAGGTGAGCTTGGGAAGTATGAATGTTGTGTAAACACTGAGGAGCTCGGGTGCAGGAACTCCGAGGGACTTGAGTCGGCGGAGGAGGTGGAGACGGAAACTGGAGGATTTGACAACTTCACTGACGTGTGGTTTCCAATTTAGTTTGTTGTCTATGGTGACGCCGAGGAGCTTCGTGGAATCTACAACCTGGAGTGTGTTCGGACCTAAAGTAATGGAAGGAGGTGGGACAATGTCGCAGGAGAGGTTGATGTGCATAACCATGGTCTTGGTATGGTTGATGGTGACATGGTTGTTGGTGGCCCAGTTTTGGAGACTATTCAATAAATCCTGAAGGGCGGTATAGTTGGGAGCAGAATTGTTGACGCTGATCCCAATGGTGGAGTCGTCGACATATTTCCAGCGAGCAGGGGTTTCTCTTAGGGCATCATTGATGAGCATAAGGAAGCAGAGTGGTCCCATGTAATAATAATAATAATAATAATATAATTGACGGTTTATTGAAATAGTTCTGCAGCCCGAAGGCTGAAAATATACATTGGACATAAATGACTTATTACATACATTGGTGGTTTAACAAAAGCCTTCATTAGAGAAAGGTAAAGGAACATACAGTGAACATACAGATTATTGTAGGTGTTGAACAGCAAACACTTAGTGTAGTAACTCCCTCCCAGATGGTGTTAGGAGGGACCTCACGTGGTGTAGTAGTTCCCTCACAGATGGTGTTATGAGGGGCCTCACGTGGTGTAGTAATTCCCTCACAGATGGTGTTATGAGGGGCCTCACGTGGTGTAGTAATTCCCTCACAGATGGTGTTATGAGGGGCCTCAAGTGGTGTAGTAACTCCCTCACAGATGGTGTTATGAGGGACCTGACGTGGTGTAGTAATTCCCTCACAGATGGTGTTATGAGGGACCTGACGTGGTGTAGTAACTCCCTCACAGATGGTGTTATGAGGGACCTGACGTGGTGTAGTAATTCCCTCACAGATGGTGTTATATGAGTGAGGTGTGGTCCCAGGCCTTCCTATCGTAGACGGATTAACACATCTCTGGTTGTTGTTGGGTCTCACAGGCCGTTATTACTGGGTACCTGGGACCTCACTGTGTGAAGGTTAACTTGGGTACGACTGTTATTGTTGAGTTGTTCTCACTGACTTAAGCACTGTTCACCACTGTTCACCTCTGTTTAACACTGGTTCCATTCCTTTCCTAAATGAAATAGTAACTTCTGGAGAGAACTTGTTGATATTCCGGTGGGGGGGAGGGTTCAGGGGAGGGAGTTGGTATGGGCCAACTTAACAGTTGACCTGGCTGCTCCGAGAGGAGCGCCAGGTACGTCTTGACCCTTCGGTGGTCAAGGATGTAGTGTGTGTGTGTGTGTGTGTGTGTGTGTGTGTGTGTGTGTGTGTGTGTGTGTGTGTGTGTGTGTGTACTGAAGGTCGAACACACAATGTAGATCCTAACACACACTGAGTAGTATTGTATTAAACTGAGCGAAGCGGCAGCGCTAAACACAGCCGCCAGCACGTCCTGTAGTATTGCCTCAGAGCTCCGCGCCTTGACCTTAACAGCGCTAGAGCCGCCAGCGTCCCTCTCCACGCTCTACAGGGAGAACCGTAAGGGTGTAGGCCTGTGTAGTGGGCGTGGATACTGCCCTTGAGGGGTGTCGTACTCAGGTGTGAATCTGAACATCACCAATTCATTACCACCAACGATCACCTTCAGTGGGGAAACGGACAATTTCTTGATAATGTTTCACGTCGATGGTGTAAAGGGTTAAGGAGATCGTGTGTATCAAACAAGTACGTTCCTGCAGTGTTGCAGAGATCATGACTGGTGTGGTACGTATGAAGACGGAAACTGTGTGGAGGAATGTTGCTCTCCCTCACCCGGCCGTCCAGGTGGTTACCTCACCACCACATACGTGTAAGCCACAGCTTATGTAAGCCCCAGCTGTACTCTAACTTATAAATCCACGAGCTCCTTAATGCCCTCAGCTTTCAAAACTACTTAGATTTGTTAGAATTTCACTGTAAATGTGTCAGATGATGAAACAAAATAAAGTCTGTCAATATTAATATTGTAAGATGGTTAGTAGAATATTATTCCTGGGAGGGAAGTGCCTTCTCCTGTATCCAGGCTCGTGTCCAAGAAATACGTACCGACAGTGAAGCACATTTTTCCTACTGCCACCACAATGGTTCAAGGCTGACATGTATTTCTCGCGGGGTAGGATTAGCTGGTGTGTTGTTAAAAATACTTACTTGTCGATCCAATACTCAGAAGACAACTTACAGCGCCGAGGGTTGACTGCGTGTGTTACTGTACATAATGTAGCTAGTTGACTCTCTCTACCTTACAAGGAATTTAATGACTGTATTTGTTTCCATTAGTTTAGATGCGTTGACAAGTAGTTGGCTCCCGGGGCCACCTACACCACTTAACTCGTTAACTAATTATACAGATTTGGGAAGTGAAGGTCGAGTGCAGTGCCGTGACACCGCCACCTTTCATGTTTCACTCCAGTCCATCACATTAGACGGAGGTGGTGGTGTTGTTTATACAGGGAGATAGAGCAATACTCACTCATTAACGGGAACCTGTGCCCATTTAAGAACATAAGAATGGAGGAAACTGCAGTGGGCCTATTGGCCCATACTGGGCAGTCCCGTTTACATCCAACCCCTATTGCTCATATAAGCATCCAACCTTTGTTTGAAGCTATCCAGCGTATTCGAGTTAATGATGATGTTTGGTAACTTGTTCCATTCATCCACTACTCTGTTTCCAAACCAGTGTTTACCTATTTCGCGCCTAAATCAAAATTTGTCTAATTTAAAACCATTGTTACGAGTTCGCTCCTGGTTGGATAGTTTGAGTACCTTTGTAATGTCCCCTTTGTTTAGCCCTGATTTCCATTTATACACCTCTATCAAGTCGCCCCTGGCGCTACGTCTCTCAAGGGAGTGCAAATTAAGATGCTTTAACCTGTCTCTATACTCAAGGTTCCTAATGCCCGGGATTAGTCTTGTCATTCTCCTCTGAATTCTTTCCAAGGATTCTATATCCATTCTGTAATACGGTGACCAGAACTGAACTACGTAATCCAAGTGAGGTCTCACAAGCCCAAGATATAATTGTAAGATGACCTCGCTAGTCTTGTAACTAACACTCCTTTGTATGAACCCAAGTACTTTATTAGCCTTGTTATGAGCAAAAACACATTGTTTGCTTGGCTTAAGGTTCCTACTTATCATTACTCCTAAATCTCTCTCGCAGTCGGATTTCTCAATGGCATCGTTGTTCATCTGGTAACTGGTTTCCCTGTTTACATCTCCTATACTGAGTACTTTACATTTGTCCACGTTGAATTTCATCTGCCATTTTTCAGACCATTCGAAAATTTTGTTTAGATCCTCCTGTAGTTTTGCGGAGTCCTCGGCAGATTTAATAACACGTCCTATTTTAGTGTCATCAGCAAATTTACTTATGTTGCCCTCTATGCCGATATCTATGTCGTTTACGTATATAATAAATAATAATGGTCCAAGTACTGAGCCTTGGGGAACTCCACTAGTGACGTTGCTCCAATGGGATTTAGTGCCATTAATGCTCACTCGCTGTTTCCTGTCCTGTAACCACGCCCTAATCCATTTAAGGATATTACCTTTGATGCCATGTGCTTCTACCTTTCTAATTAGTCTTTCGTGGGGGACTCTGTCGAAGGCTTTGCTAAAGTCGAGATATACCACATCATAATTGTGCCCCTCGTCCACCGATTCGAAAACTGATGAAAAGAATGTTAATAGATTAGTTAGACATGAACGCCCGCTTGTGAAGCCATGCTGGAAATCAGGATCAATTGTTGCTTCTCCAGGTGATTTCGAATAGAGTTTGAAATGATTGCTTCCAGTAATTTGCCTACTATTTGAAGTCAGACTGATTGGACGGTAGTTAGAGGATAGTGATCTATCCCCCTTCTTGAAAATCGGTATTACATTCGCTATCCTCCAGGATTCTGGTACTACACCTGTTTTTAAGGACATGTTAAACTACTTTGCTAAGGGCATACTAAGCTCTTCCTTACATTCCTTTAATACTCTGGCAAATATCTCATCGGGATCAGGTGACTTATTAGGCTTTAGTTTGTCTATTTGCTTACTGACATCATTACTAGTCACTACTATCTTGCTTAATTTGTTTTCTTCACTATCTCTGAATAGATTCGGTGCCTCGGGTATCATGTTTAAATTTTCGGTGGTGAAAACTGTTGAAAAATATTTATTTAGATTATTGCTCATTTCTCCGTCGTTATCAGTTAGCTCGCCAGGATCTGACTGTATTGGTCCAATATTTTCTCGTGTTTTAGTTTGATACATTTGGTAGAATCCTTTGGGGTTTGTCTTCGCCTCCCTTGCTATCCTTACCTCATTATTCCTCTTAGCTTTCCTTATCTCGGTTTTAACCCTACTCGCCAATACCTTATAATAATCCCGGAGGTAAATTTTGCCACGATTTATCCTTCTACCTATAGCCTTCCTCTGGCCAATAATGTTCTTTAAATAATTATTAATCCATTTAGGGTCATTGTTGTCTGATCTGAGTTTTTTGTATGGTATGTTCTGCCTTTGTGCATTAAGTAACTCATTATTTAAATTGTCGTGGAGCTCGGCAATCTCAGATCTCGTTATCAGGTCAGTCTCAACCGTCAGGTCTCCTGGTACTGTGAGGTAGCCCTCTGTGGGTACATTAAGTGAGGTCACCTCATGTGAGGTCATGTAGCTCACCCCCAAGCGCGACACCCCCTCTCTCAGCTGCCTCTTCAAACTGTCAAAGTTTGCCCTTCTGAAATCTGGGACTTTTGTGAAATTCCCTTTACGTCTGCCCTGAAAATCTAACTGGAATCTAATTTATTTGTGATCGCTGTTTGCAAGCTCATTCCCTACCTCGACATTGCTAATGAGGTTTTCTCTGTTCGACAGAACTAAATCGAGTATATTATTACCCCGGGAGGGTTCGGTTATATGTTGACTTATGAAACAGTCCTGGATCGTTTCAAGAAAATCCTCTGATTCTGAGTTACCCGTAAGGTCAGTCCAATCTATTTGGCCAAGGTTAAAGTCGCCTACTATACAGACTTTGTTGTGTATGGAAGCCCTGCGCATTTCATCCCAGATAAGTCGCTCGTTAACTCTATCAAGATTGGGAGGTCTATATATTGCTCCTGTGATTAATTTTTCCCTACCGTTGATATGCAGTATAAACCACACACACACACACACACACACACACACACACACACACACACACACACACACACACACACACACACACACACCATCCTGTTATCACCGTTTCCTCTGCGTCACTCCGTGTCTATCAGATAAACGGGTTAGTTACCCAGAAAATCGTACCGTGACACCAGGGCACTCCAAGTCCAGACAATGCGAAGGGGTTCCCGAGCTAGATAAGGTGGTCGAGGACAGTGTCGGCCACCCTACCCCAGAAGACTAAGTATGCAGTGTACTATATCCCCACCACGCTGATCAAATGGCCCGTTGAGATCATGGGCCCAGTTACACTTCGCTAGGCGTAGAAATTAATCACGTGAAAGGTGTTTGCCATGTTGAATATATTACAGTAGTTATTTCACTTAAAGGAATAATGTGCCACATCTAATAGGCTTGAAGTTTGGTATGGTGGCTGGGTTGGTGTGGGGGCGTGGGTCTACATAAAGAATGCATTTATAGTATGTTTATTGGATTGCTAGTTGGTGTCGGTGAGGTCAACTTCGGGGTGGAATTATTTATGGCAGAATAAATCAATTAAAAGAGCATGTGTGGCGTCAAAGGGGTTATGGTTACTTCACTATTTATTATTTTTATTATCTGTACACTTGTTATATTTATTTTATTCGTATTTATCAGTTTTATTTTTTATGTTTTCATTCTTTAATTTTGATCATTTATTATCTATTGCGCATTATTTAATATTATTTATTTTTATCCACTAATCTATATTCATTTATTCGTATTTTCTTCTATAATTTTTTTTCCTTATTTATTTATTTTTTTAGTCGTTGTTTATATTAATTTTCTCTTATTTTCTAATCACATTTTATTTTCATTGTTTTTATATAATCATTTAATCACATTTAATTCATTTTCTGTTTTTATTTATTTATTTTTGTTTTAAAATCGTTAATTTTTGTTATTTAAATATTTTTCTCATTCGTATGTATTGACGTTTAAGTAATGCATAACTTACTGTGGGCGGTTGGTGGGGGGTTCAAGGTCACACGTTAGAGGTCACGCGTCAAGGGTCACACGTCAGGAGTCACGCGTCAGGAATCATGCGCCAGGAGTCACGCTCAGAGGTCACGCGTCAAGGGTCACACGTTAGAGGTCAGGGATCACGCGTCAGACACTGGTACAGAAAGGACAATAATGAGATGATGACTTGCGTCTTCTTGGTCTGTAATTAAGTTTTAGTCAAAAGTTCATAGTCTGTCGTGGTACTTTTATGTACTTTGACTTGGATATACTTTGTTTCGGGTATACTTTGTTTCGGGTATACTTTGTTTCGGGTATACTTTGTTTCGGGTATACTTTGTTTCGGGTATACTTTGTTTCGGGTATACTTTGACTTGGGTATACTTTGTTTCGGGTATACTTTGTTTCGGGTATACTTTGTTTCGGGTATACTTTGTTTCGGGTATACTTTGTTTCGGGTATACTTTATATTTATGTTAATTATATTATCTGCTAATTATCAATACACCTTTGACTAATAAGTTACCCACACAGGTGAGGAATGTACCTGTGTAATTAGTCTCTTTTTGATATGTTAATAAGACAGTTAATAAATATGTAAATTACTCCCTCCTGACACTAAGAGTTAAATATAGAGTTAATTTGTATGTAACTCATTTTTTAACGTTTACAATTGATTTAAAAAGAATTACGGTAGTGAGGAAACACAAACGTTCCACACACACACACACACACACACACACACACACACACACACACTCCCACTAAGGCAGTATTACTAACCACTGAGGCAACGGTAATGGGTGTATTAATCAGAGGATGTCTAGAAAAGGGGTCACTGCCTGTCCTGAGTATAGGTGTGTGTGTGTGTATGTGTGTGAATGAATGTGTGTGTGTGTGTGTGCGTGTGTATTTGAGTGTGTGTGTGTGTGTATGTGTGTGTGTATTTTGAATGTGAATGTGTGTTTGTGTGCGTGTGCGTGTGTATTTGAGTGTGTGTGTGTGTGTGTGTGTGTGTGAGTGTGTGTGTGTGTGTGTGTGAAATTTAATGTGGACAAATTTAAGTACTTAGTCTAGGTCTCTAGGAGATGTAAACAGAGAAACCAGATACCAGATGAACAACGATGTTATAGAGAAATCCGACTGTGAGAAAGATTTAGGAGTAATGATAAGTAGGCATCTTAAGCCAAGTAAACAATGTGTATTTGCTCGAAACAAGGCTAATAAAGTACTTGGGTTCATACAAAGGAGAGTTAGTTACAAGACTAGCGAGGTCATCCTAAAACTATATCTTGCGCTTGTGAGACCTCACTTGGATTTCGCAGTTCAGTTCTGGTTACCGTACTACAGAATGGATATAGAATCCCTAGAAAGAATTCAGAGGAGAATGACAAGACTAATCCCGAGCATTAGGAACCTTGAGTACAGAGACAGGTTAAAGCATCTTAATTTGCAATCTTTCGAGAGACGTAGAGTGAGGGGCGACCTGATAGAGGTGTATAAATGGAAGTCAGGGCTAAACAAAGGTGATATAACAAAGGTACTCAAACTATCCAACCAGGAGCGAAGTCGTAACAACGGTTTTAAATTAGACAAATTTAGATTTAGGCGCGAAATGGGTAAACATTGGTTTGGAAATAGAGTAGTGGATGAATGGAACAAGTTACCAAACATCGTCATTAACTCGAATACGCTAGATAGCTTCAAACATAGGTTGGTTGGATATATGAGCAATAGGGGTTGGGTGTAAATGGGACTGCCCATTATGGGCCAATAGGCCCGCTGCAGTTTCCTCCATTCTTATGTTCTTATGTGTGTGCGTGTGTGTTTTAGTGTGTGTGTGCATCTGTGTGTGCGTGTGTTGTGTAATATTAAGCACCACAGTAATTTTAGAAAACCCTTAACAATATACCACAAAATCGTTCCCGCCCTTCAGAGTACCAAGACATATTCAGTAAAGTTGTAATAGTCTCCCATGAAGCGCATTCGAGCATTACATTTTCTCTAACGTATTTATTTACCGCATTTATCAGCTGACGTCAACGACACTCCTCTTACGTGACCCACTGACTAATATCACCATCATGTGTCATTCGTAAAGCTATATTGACTTGTTTTAATTATGCAACATATTTTTCGCAACATTCAATAATGATTTTATCGCTAGTGACAAAAATCGCCATTACTGACATTTTCAATGTTCAATTTCAATTTCAATTGTTTATTCCATGATAGAGGAAGCGGGATCCTAGTGCTGTCACTAGGTACCCCTGTACAATGACACCAGAAGCATCTGGCAAGTGTGACAAGTATATACAGTATAAATATTATAAAGGGGCTTACTAAAGCCTAAGGAAGGAAGGGTATTCCTTTAACACATAATCAATATTATTTACAAAATATCTGGCCAGTATGGGGAGGATCATCGTGTCTCCGTCAGGGGGTCGTGGAGTGGTGGTCCAGCAGGCGTCACGGAAGCGTTGTGTGTGGGGACATCTTAGGAGGTAGTGGATAAGGGTGCTGCTGTCGGGTCTTCTGCATAATGCACAAGAGCGTTGCTCAGGGGATGCGGGGATACCAATCTCCCAAGCAAATTCATACCCAATGATGATACGGGCAGCAATCACGTCCCCTTTCCGCGACCCTTTCCCGTGGACGTACAAGAGGTCAGGAAGTTTACGGAGGACATCGTACCAGGTGGGCGGGGAGTCCAGGGGGATGGCTGCTTCCCGAGCTTCTCTCTGTTTGCGGCGAATTTGGGTCCTAATCTGTAAGAGTGTTCGAGGAGCAAAGTAGTCAGGTGTGGCCTTGTTGCAGCTAGTCTTGGCAAGGCCATCTGCTGCCTCATTCCCCAAGATACCGACATGACTAGGTATCCATAGGAATGTCACATGATGGCCTGCATCCTGAAGTGTAGATGTTAACCCTCGTATTCGGAGGATGAGGTCCTTATTTTCCCCTGATCCAAATGCGATCCCGTCGAGAGCAGACCTGGAATCGCAGCAGACAAGCAAGGGGCAGAAACCATCTGCTTCTTCCTCAGCGAGAAGGGCAGCAAGGAGGGCTATTAGTTCAGCCTGAGTGGAGGATGCCCCGTCAGAAACTCTGAGAGACAGTTTGATAGGCTCAGGGGCATCAGGACGGGAGATGTAGACACCAGCCCCGGCCCTACCTGTAGCGGGGTCAACAGAACCATCAGTGTAGAGGACGACCCTACCTGGGGACCAGTGGGCGATCCTGGAGAGGTGGTATTTGCAGAGAATAACAGGGTTCACCTGGGATTTCGGGAGCGGTCCACCGAGGGCAATCACTTCAGGTTGAAATTCAATGTTCTTATTTAATGTAATGTCCCAGTTACTTCAGTCTTTAATCTTTCATATCATTATATACTTTTAGAACTGTATGTATGTATGTATGTATGTATGTATGTATGTATGTATGTAGAGGATGGGAAAGTGTGTTTATTTAAAATATAAAATACAGTATATCTAGAATTTTAAATACAAATCTTCATTAACACTCAACCTCAACAATTGCTCTTCACTTAGCATAGAAGTCAAGAGGGTCTCTGTGCCTCCTCACACGCCACCAAACTCGATCGTTTAAATATACATTGATCACCTCCATCTTGCTGCTAACACATAAACAAACACAGCTGCTGTTTATAAGATCATTTGTAACTAATTAGATTTTATCATAAAATATTATTTTCCATTTAAATAACACATAAGACTTGTTTACTGAGGCATTCTCTTATAAAACAGTTTTAATGAGGATTATCATAGCTTAGAAGACATGTGTTATTTATGCAATCGAGAAATATACTTACTAGGTTCGGGTTTTATTCCGTTACAGGAGCTCTGAAGGTACTGTAAGTTACTGTCTTCAGATACAATATGTGACGTCACAAGATGGCGGTTGTTTTGTTTTGAGTATCACTACACAGAGGACATACAACTTTGAGGATGACTTACACAGTTAACTGAAAGATACAATATTGTAATTACTTTTGAGTATCCGGCCCCTGTATGTTAATCGATTTGCGAATCGAGATTTGGGGTAATGGTTAGCCAGTGCAGTTTGCAAAATGTCCGGTCTTCATGGATTATTCCTTGACATTGGGTCATACAGCTCGTTAACTTTGTGTGTGGTTGTTGTGTTGGCGACAGCTTCTACCCCTAACACAAATTTACGCTCGGGTGGCCCTTGGACCGGCCAGTCTCGGGCATAAGAGGCAACCATTATTTAGTAAAGGATCGGAATGGGATACCCGGGAGGTGAGGCAATTGTAATGAAAAATTAAGAGTTTAGAATTTTCCTGCAGGGGACTTAACGGATGGTGAAGTTGACAGTATAGAAGATGGCCAGGTAAATAAGTCGTAATTGGACAGGTGGGTGATGCAGGTGGGCGAGTGTTTATTATGCAGGGTGTAATATTTTTAGAGTGAGGTGTGAGTTAATGACCCTCACGTCCCCTCCCCTCGGTCACCTCCCACCCCTCCTCATCTCCCCTCACTCCACCCGCCCCCTCACGATCTCTCTCCACCGGACCACACATCTCCTCACGACCTCCCTTCACCCCTTCCCTCCCCTCACCACCACCGACCCCACCCCTCTCCTCCACCCACTCTACCCCCTCTTCTCCCTTTCATCACTTCCTCTACCCCTCTAGCCCCTTCCACCATCTCTCCTCCTCCCATCACCTCCCCTAACTCTCACCTCCCCTCCTCCCCATCACCTCCCGCCTTCCACCTCCTCCTCCCATCACCTCCCCTACACTCTTACACCTCCCTCCTCCCCATCACCTCCCATGCCTTTACCCTCCCCTCCTCCCCATCCTCCCCTCCCCCTCCCCACCACCCCCCCTCCTCTCGGCCTCCCCTACCCACCCTCCCCTCTACCTCCCCCTACCACCTCCCCACCCCTCCTCTCCCCACCTCCCCTACCCATCATTACGTCTCTCCTCCCTTCCACCCTATCACCTCCCTTACCCTCCACCACCTCCACTACCCACCCTATCACCTCCCCTCCACTTCCCCCCCCCCCTCGACTTGTATAACTCACCCCCTAATATAGAAGGAGTCGAGTGGATTCTTGGCCTGCCTGGGTGTACGTACGACGGTCTGCATAGATGAGTCGGCGGCACCTGCAGGCAGTGCAAGCAAGGGCTATGTTTAGGACCTTATCTGCACTTTCAAAACACGAGTCATAAATCGCATGCACGGGTCTGCTTGTCTCAGGGAAGTATGTTTGTGTGTGTGCTGCGT
>NW_024712529.1:0-2500 GCF_018991925.1 Homarus americanus | reverse complement strand
TGTGTTGTGTGTGTGTGTGTGTGTGTGTGTGTGTGTGTGTGTGTGTGTGTGTGTGTGTGTGAGAACCACCCCTCACCTCATCCCACACCTCATTTTCTCTGTAATGACTCGACGGGATACCTCAGGGAAATTCCTAACTGTAAACTAGTTCGAGTTTTGTACTTTTTTGGGGGGGAGGAGGCGAGAGATAGTCCAGAGATAAGATATTTTAAAAGTTAGTTCATAGTCGTGTTGGTAATCACTTGACAACACACATGAGGTGGGGTTGACGCAGGTAAGGTGAGGTGGTGGTAAACAAGGTGTATTTCTGGGGGTGTTGACGCGGTGTGTGAACTCGCCAGAACTCCTCGTTACAGCGCCATCAGTGACGCATCTTAGTATCAGCATCCGGTTAGCCAGTTGTAAACGACCACCTGTGTTGTGTTGTTGTTGTGGGTAGGTGTGGGTGTTGTTGTGGGTGAATGTGGGTGTTATTGTGGATGAATGTGAGTGTTGTGGTATTGTGATAGGTGTGTGTGTGCCCTGAGGTTTCGTAAACATGGGATGACTACCTTGACACTGACTCACAGTTCTTCTGGTAAATCCTTATTACTCTCTCTCTCTCTCTCTCTCTTGTTTATCGAATTCTACTACACCATGTAAATCAAAGTTGATATCATTCTTATTTAATTTTTATACCTTTATTACTTATTCCTTCTCCGACCCTCCCAGTATCACCCAACCCACTCCACGACCTCCCAGTATTACCCAACCCACTCCACGACCCTCCCAGTATCACCCAACCCACTCCACGACCCTCCCAACCTCCACGACCCTCTTACCCCTCCCATGACCCTCCCTACATCCTTCTCTCCCTACAACCCTCCCTACACCCCAACTCCCCACCACTCCCCACCGCACTCCCCCATCCCACTCCCCCACAACTCCATCCCACTCCCCACCACTCCCACCCCACCACCTCCCACCCCACCACTCCCCACCCCACTCCCCACCCCACTCCCACCCCACTCCCCACCCCACTCCCATCCCACCCCCCATCCCACTCCCCCACCCCACTCCCCACTACTTCCTACACTGGAGCGTAAAAAATAAGACACCCCCTCCAGATCCATATCACGAATATATCAGAGACGATTCCTTGATGATGTACAAATATGGACATATGATTGACTCACGCCTGGATTAAAAGTAAAACTAAGGCCTTTTTAACTGTGTGTGTGTGTGTACAGGGGGAGGGAGGCGTCGGTAATTACAGGGAAGGTTTGTAATAAGTTTAAAGGAAGACAAAAAATCTTGGGGAGGTTTTTAAGGGGGGTTGTGGGTAAATATTAGAATGTTAGGGACCAAGACTTCTCTCCTTTTCTCTCTCTTCTCTCTCCTTCCTCCTTCTCTCCCCACCTCGGAGTGAACTGAAGCGAAGAAGATAAAACAACATTTATTGAGTTAGGTTGTGGTTTCTCTCTCTCTCTCGTTGGATGAATCAGTCCTAAGTATTAACGTGTAATTGAAATATAATGTGTACAAAATCATTGAGCCCAGCATTGTTTATCTATCTTATTTATCTATTCTATTAATCGATCTACCTATACAAACATATAACAGGATTCGAACCCATATCTCAGAGCCGAAGTACGACCTTTTACATCCACACACACACACATATATATATATATATATATATATATATATATATATATATATATATATATATATATATATATATATATATATATATATATATATATATATATATTTAATTTTCACTTGACTTGGGGTTTAAACTTAGATAAAGGAAGTGCTCTTTGAGAAAAAATCCTGAACCAGCACAAGAACACTTAAATTCCTACTACACAAAAATGAACTGTCCAGACCTCGTGGAAGGATGTCTTTATCAATAAATGGCATACACTGTAGGGAATTTAGACACTCTATATTCCTCCAACACTACAAACATAATCAAATAATGGTACACCAAATAAAGTGCACCTCTTAACTTAAACTTTAAACACTACTCTGGGAATAAAAAGTTAAGGCATACATATAGACTATTAGAAACACAGGCAACAATAAATTTGAAGTATTAAGAAAATGTTGTCGCCCACATGAATAGCCTTAAGGCTTTCAGCAAAATAATATCAGCCACTTTCAGAAATGGTACTTAAAAATAAGAAATTAAATATTCCACAAATGAATAGGGCTTAAGGGTCTGTAACAAAATAATATCAGTCACTGAGGAATGGTAATAAAAGATAAGAAATTAAATATTTTACAATGAATAGGCTTTAAGGGCTTTCAGCAAAAATAATATCACTCAACAAAATTATAGCACCCCCAAATAGTGTACACTTCCTAACCTAACTCCAACCACTGCTCTGGGGAACAAGCAAGGTTATACCTGAGACTGTAGAATTATGAAGAATTAGAGGTGCATTAAAAGAATCAAATCACAGTATCACTCTGGTTCCACTTAATGGGCACCAAACATTAAAAAACACTACTA
>NW_024712528.1:7500-10848 GCF_018991925.1 Homarus americanus | reverse complement strand
TCTGTGCTGGTGTTAGTGGTGGTGTTAGTGGTGTTGGTGGTGGTGCGTTAGTGGTGCTGGTGTCTTGTTCACATCTGCTTGAGGAACATACTGCCAGAGGTACTTATATCTCAACCTTTAATTCAGCGGTTACCATCTTGTAATCTGGTGATCTTATTACTTGCTCCATATACATGTTTTATTTATACATCTCATCATGGTAAACAATGGATTGACTAGTGTCTGTTTGCACTTGTTCTGCTTGTTTTTAAATTCTCAATTTTTTCTGATTACAGTTTTGAGTTTCGTTTTGGACAGTCCTAGATTGTACCAACATTGTCATTGGGTGGACGCGACTTATCTCAGGCATCAACTCTATCATGTTGACTGGATGCCTATGTGAGAGGGGATTCACGGCACCTTGGGATCTCTGATACCCTGTCAACAAGACACGTGTGCTTGTGTTCCTGGCTTCAGGGACAAGCGGGTGACAATTTGAGTTTAGGTTAAAGAGCAAGTAGTGAGGATAGAGTCAGTGATGACGAGACTGTCAGTGGCAGTGTCTTCAAAAGTTCAGTTTTGTAGAGTGGATGCCCAGTTACTACTGCCTGTAGCCTTTCTATAGTATTACCGTTAGGCTGAGAGGCGAGGGCAATTTCCAGCTTCAGGTTGTGTGTGTGTGTTCAAGAGCTCTACTTTGGCAGTGTGTTGGAGATAAGGATTATATGTGGTCAGTCGTTTAGGCGGGTACGTGGGTGTTGTGATGTCGAAGGAACTGTCTGCCAGGGTGGCAGGAAGCGCTGCTGTGTCTCAGCCTTGGTACAGATGGTCTAGTCCAGGGTTCTCAATCAGGGGGAATTTCCCAGGGGAATTCAGGCCAGGGGAAACTGATTCGGGAGCAAGAGATACGATGATGAGAAATCAATCACAATTTGCCCTGATGTGCGATTCTCACCTAAAAGTGGCAGAAAGAGCTATCCGTGCATTGCTCTGTTTGTGTCGACATATCTTTGTGAAAGTGCTTTTCAACTCTGTTGCAAATTAAAAAACGAAGCAACGTAGTAGATAGAGGTAGAAAATGACCTGCGTTGTTTTCGCTACCTCCGCGTATCCTGGAATGCGGAAGAAAAACAATCACAGGTTATTGACTGTAATCTTCATCTGAATAAAATTAATTACAAATTTACAATATTCTGGTATTCTATTGAACTTTTTGTTTATTGCATTATGCTTCAGTTTGGTCTGTTAAGTAATTCATTATAAGTATAAAAAACTATTTTCTTTTATTCAAGTTTTATAAATTCCATCATTTTTAATTGGCATATAATTTGTAAAACTCACTATAAAATAATCCATGTAAAATTGTAAAATGTATATGTACTAATATGGAAAAATAAAGGATTTTCAGTATTATATATATATTTGGAATGCACTTTTTGAGGCAGACAATCTTGGAAAGGAGGGGGAATGACATTCTGACATATGGTGAAAGGGGTATGGGCAAACAAGGTTGAGAACCACTGGTCTAGTCCAAACATCTTCATACGTGTAGTTTTAGTTTGGATCCATTTTGATTCACCAGTCCCATGGTTCATACATTCTATCAACTTATGAAACATTGTTATCAAGACCACCACGTAAAAGCCTCAGGGCTATCATAAGGTTTACTTCAATTATTCTATCTTTGACACTGGGTATACCTACAGTAGTTCTTTCCTCATATTAAGTACTTTTGTGCTCATGGGACATCCTAGGATAATTCTGATGGCATTATTTTGCATTTTTCGGAGCTTATCAACGCCTTTTCCGTCACGTATGCCATCTGCCATCTGGCATCTGGCAGCAGGGCTCATTAGACAATATATGGAACATCACACTCATCGTGCTGTTTGCCCAGCATAACGTTAATAAGATTACTTTCTCAGACTTCGCATCGGGCGAGTCCTAGTTGGTAACCAAATGTTTCACTTTGTTATTAGCTCATTAGACTTTTGCAGAGGGTTTGGATTGGAGACGTGTCTACTGTTTTTACCTCCGATTATGTTTATGTCTTTCGAGGCTTTGCTGAGGGATGTCTGTTGGTTCAGGCTGCTGGACATATGTCTCCCATGCATTTTGTCTGAGTTCGTTTACACTTTCCCTGGCAACAGCAAGGAAAGCTTGATACAATTGTAACATTTGAGGTGTTCTAATTTGTTTGTAACCCTTTCCCACCCTCCTGACTCTAGCCCTGAGTTTTCTCAATTTAGGGTCATCATAGCACTGCTGTTGCCTGTTCCCATAATGCTGACCACGTGCCTTTTATTGGTGGAGGCGTTGTTGATGAAGTATGTAAATTCTATCTATCAGATCATCATGGAAACTGGTAAGGTTGTAGAGTCCTTGTACCAGTCATGGATGAAGTCTATGAACTGGCTTTCATGTTTTTGCTTACTGTGATTCTACGTCTGTTGAGTTTACCACCAGTGGGGGTGTCAGGCTGGACATGTATACTAGCTTGACTGGGCTGTGGTCGACTAAGATCAGTGATCTAGCATCAGAGCTATAGTTGTATGATATATTAAAACCAGTACACTTGTCTAGTTACCCGCCATAGATGTGTGTTGTTCATTATTACCTTAATTTGAACATCTTCATATGCGCTGAGAAGTGAGATAAGTTCTCACCATTGGTGTTAGTGGTGAGCCCACTTGTGTCTAGTATTCAGGTCACCCATCAGGACAGTGGGCTCAGTGTGAAAAATCTGGGAGATCTGTACTGAAGCGATCTGAGGGGAGTGGGTTAGCATGTTGAGTGTGGAGTTCCAGGTGATAGTGATCATGGTACTGAAGGTTGGTAGTCTTTTGGATACAAGAGGTGCATGTGGGAGTGACTTAACATACATCAAACATGTGTGAGTAGAACTTGGATCATAATAATACTACAATTGGTGGTGGTGGTAGTGGCAGTGGTGGTAGTGGTAGTATTGGTGATGCAGTTTTAAGATTAGTGAACAGGTGGTGGTAGTGGTGGTGGTGGTAGGTGGTGGGTGGTGGGAGTATTGGTGATGGGTAGTGGTAGTATTGGTGATAGCAGCAGGCTGGTGGTGGTGGTGGCGGTGGTGGTGGCAGTGGCAATGGTGGTAGTGGTAGTATTGGTGGTAGTGGTGAGATTGGGATAGTAGTAGCAGTGGTGGTGGTGGGATGATGCAGTAGTGGTGCGCGGTAATGGTGGTAGTGGTAGCATTGATGGTGTTAGTCGGTGGTGGCAGTGATGGTAGTAGTGGTGGTGGCAGTGGTAGTGGTGGCAGTAGTGGCAGTGGTGGTGGTAGTGGTGGTGGGTGCAGTAGTGGTGGTGGCAGTGACAGTGGTGGTAGTAGCATTGGTGGTA
>NW_024712528.1:0-2500 GCF_018991925.1 Homarus americanus | reverse complement strand
ACAAGTTGAGCAGTAGTGTAAAGGGCTATTGGGCAGTGTCAGGTAGAGTTTTGTTAGTCAAGTTTAATGTTAAACCCATGGACTTGGTAATAATACAGGTTTATGCACAAACAATTGATTATGAGGATGAAGTCTTAAAAACGTTATGAATATTTAAAGACAACAAACTACACCGTAAAGTTTAATGTCTGATTATAATGGGTGATGTTAACGCAACAGTTGGTATGGGGAAAGTAGAGCCAGAAGTAGGACCATATGGGTGTGGTAATATGAATGAGAGAAGAGAAATATTAACATTTGTAAATATAATAAGAGGATAATTGTAAATACTGTACATAGTCAGGAATCAAATGTATGACATTTTAGCTCAGGAAACATTCAGAAATTCAATACCCGAACCAAGACCTATCCAGAGGCAAACTGTGGGTTAGGCCACGTCCCAGTAATGAGTTTAGGCATTTTCAGTATTGTTAGAGGATGACCTTGAGGAACAAGAAACAGGAACTCATGGAGTAATCAGAAAGAAATATAATCAGAGAATGGAGGATAACTTATAGGTGGAACGAAGCTAAAAGTGAGTGGATGATGATTGAAATTTTAAAGAAAATGAGGAGATGAAGAAAGATCATAAGAGGCCGTGGGGCTTACAAAGAGATAAGAAAGAAAGTATACAATACTGCAGACTGGCCAAAGAAGGTTATAATTATAACGATGAGAGAGGTGGAACTGACATTTAGGGGAAATGAAGAAGAGAAATTAAAGAATATCACTCTCAGGAAAGAGGATGTTCTTAAGAAGATAAATAAATTACAGAATACAAAATCCCCAGGGCCGGATGAAATTTTCCCTCGAGTTTTGAAAGAGTGTAAGGAACCGATTAGCGGACCCCTCGTAAATTTATTTACAAAATCAGTAGACACGGGAGTTGTGCCAGACTTGTGGAAACAGGCAAATATAGTACCTATATTCAAAAAGGGAGACAGAGCATCAGCGTCAAATTACCGGCCGATTAGTTTGACGTCAGTAGTGGGGAAATTTCTTGAATCAATTATAGCAAATAGCATCCGATCGCATTTAGAGAAAAGCAAATTAATCTACGACTCTCAACATGGGTTTACCACGGGAAAATCTTGTCTAACAAATCTACTGACGTTTTTTAGGAAAGTCTTCGAGGTAGTAAATAATGACGAAAATTACGATGTTATTTACCTAGACTTTAGCAAAGCGTTTGGCAGAGTACCGCATCAGAGGCGTCTGAGAAAAGTTAAGGCTCATGGTATCGAGGGGAAAGTTTTAAATTGGATAAAATCATGGCTCGCCGATAGAACACAGAGGGTCAGCGTAGATGTTGTTAAATCTGTGTGGGGCTGTGTAACCAGTGGGGTTCCCCAGGGGTCAGTACTGGGCCCACTCTTGTTCATAATCTACATAAACGATCTAGATACTGGGATCAGCAATGACAAAAGCAAGTTTGCGGATGACACCAAAATAGGGCGGCAGATTAGTTCAGGGCAGGATGCAAATGCACTACAGGAGGATCTAAATAAACTGCAGGGGTGGTCTGAAAAATGGCAAATGAAATTCAACACCAGCAAGTGCAGCGTACTTAATATTGGAAGAACAAATACTGTCAATATATACAGCCTTAACAACATCAACCTAGAGAAGTCGACTTGTGAAAGAGACTTAGGGGTACTTGTAAGCCCGGACCTACGGCCTAGAAAACAATGCGTTAATGTTCGAAATAAGGCAAACAGAGTATTAGGTTTTATATCTAGAAGTGTAAGTAATAAGAGTGCAGAGGTCTTATTGCAACTATATCTTGCGCTAGTCAGGCCGCACCTCGATTATGCGGCTCAGTCTGGTGCCCTTATTATAGAATGGATATAAATTCACTGGAGTCGGTGAAGCGAAGAATGGCGAAAATGATTCCGGGACTTAGAAACCTTCCAAATCAAGATAGATTAAAGAAACTAAACTTGCATTCCCTAGAAAGACGAATGATAGAAGTATTTAAGTGGGTGAAAGGAATCAATAAAGGAGATATAGATAAAGTTCTTATAATATCCGAGAAGGATAGGACTCGTAGGAACGGATTTAAGTTGGATATGTTTAGGTTTAGGAGGGAGATAGGAAGAAACTGGTTCACAACTAGGGTGGTGGCCGAGTGGAACAAGCTTAGCTACTTTGTAGTAACTGCTGGAACGCTGGAAAGTTTTAAAAGGAGGCTAGATAGATTCATGGATGATAGAGAGTGGTAGTAACTCTCGAAAGGAGCTGCTATGCACAGGCCAACCAGCCTATTGCAGACTCCTTATTTTCTTATGTTCCTATGTTCTAGCTAGAGGGAAATGAACAGAAAGATTTAACAAATGAACCAGAATAAGAAGATAAACGGGGCGTGACTATTACAAGCAAAGACAATTAGATCCTGTTTGAGGAAGAAGTAACAAAGAGATGGACAGAGAACGTAAAAAAACTATATAGTGAAAAGGATAAA
>NW_024712527.1:0-15854 GCF_018991925.1 Homarus americanus | reverse complement strand
TTAAGTAAATTGAAAAAAAAAATATTAATAATAATAATACACTGTATAATTAGATCTAATAACTGATTGGATGTCTGCTCAAAACGATTTGGCCATAATTACTTGGGACACATATTTGTGAACCAAATGAAATGTGTTTTGCAGTAAAATGGCAAGCACAATGTTGTTGTTCTTCTTCTTCTTAAAAGAAGTAGGAGGAGGAGGAGGAGGAGGAGGAGGAAAGAATAAGATAAATATTATGTTCCATTTAATGGCTGATATAAATGACCAGTAACATTCCAGCATACTGAACACCCCATGACAGAGCCCAATAGGTGTCATAGTATGACCGATCTGAGCAGGATGCTTTATTCACATAATAAATGAAATTAATGCAAAGCAGCTCTTCAACCAGTCACATGAGGACCCTTTTAAGGTATCCAATGATGAGGTGTATGTCAACTGCGCCAATGAAATATTTAGGTCAAGAGTTTGACACCCAACATCCCACTGTACAGTATCTTGTTACCCCTGAGCCATAAACATAGGTACTATCAAAACCTTCAACCCTTCACACCTAGCATATCCAGATCCCAACCTTTTGAGGAGGGAGTGAATCCTTGTCATTCACCTTTGCTCTTGAGTTGTGTTAGACAATGGGTTAATGAGTAACATAGGAAACAGGATGATCTTATAAATAGGATAAAATATGGAGCCAATGTCAAATAGTAAGGTCCCTACAATATACTGTACATACACCCATACTGTATTTCTTATCAAGAGACATTCATTATCTAATTTACTTATATCTTTACAGTGTTTAATGGCAAGAGAGCACATCACAACTCTGCCTTGCCAGCAAAGAGGGCATGTTGTTGTCCTATATCTAATGCCCAATTTCCACTTTGTAAAAGTGTGTTGGAGAGAGGAAAGGCATTCAGCCATAAAAATTGGTTCAAATTTGCCTGATGGCAACTAGTGCAACATGCCATAAGGTAATCACTGCTAATTCACATAACATGATGATGAAGATATACAGTAATATAACAAATGAATTGTAGTGAACACATTACATAATATCAAACAGTAAGTGGATCAAGGGAGCAACTTTGAGTACGAGCAAGTGTAATGTGAATAAAGGGTAATTAAGCCTCATCATTCACTCCTGAAGTACTTTTCTGGGAAAAGGTCTTAGAGTTGCTCTTGTGTGTGTTTATGGAAACTAACAGTGGAGGGTGTAGTCTATATGAGGGAAAATAAGACAAAACCTGACTATTCTAACTGAAACAATCTATCTTGATGTAATTGGTTATCACACCACCTAAGGTGTTCTGCAAAGGTCAACAACAGAATGCAACTAAGTACACAATTACTTCAAAGACAAAGATAACATACATCCCCTAACCAGAATAACAAGTCACATGTCCTATAATTGTTTCAGACTATGCCAGTGAACTTCTTTTAAAACCCCTAACTGGTTACTCTCATAGTTAAATACTTATACACACACACAAACACAGTATACTGTACACTGTATACAATGACAATTGGTGTTCCTGAACATTCTAGAAGAATCTGTTTGAGAAAGCCCTCTCCTTTTCTCTCTCTCAGTACTACATGTACTGTATATCATGTGTACATGTACAGTATACCATGTGTACTGTAGTGAAGTAAGTGACGGTGGTCACAAGATATAAAACATATTGGTCAAATTATTAACAAACACTGAGTGAGTGAGTGAGTGTTGTGATTTACTGTGTTTTGTGGGAGTGTTGGTGTTGCCATATAAAACGAGGAATTTTTAGGGGTCATACATATTAAATTTCAAAAATAAATTGCTACTAAAAAGGCTTATCCCAACACATAAGATAAATCTAGTTTAGAAAACACAAAAAATTTGAAATTAAATCAGAAAGTAAAGTGCGGCAGTGCCCCCACACTAGCCATACATCTGTTTCAAGGAATTTAAATGCCTGCGTTGTCCTTTAAATAAGTGAATACAGTATTGTATTCTGTTTACTAACACATTTCAATACAGTATATGGCATACCCTATATACCAAGTGGACAGATGCAATTGTTTTACTGTTTCAAGAATCCTCAATATCTCCAGCTTGGTTTCTATTGTTAACATCTTCAATTATAAGAGAACTTGAAGGATGCTTTGAGGGAACCAACACCAATGACAAAGACAAAATCAGTTTATGAGTAGCAACTATATGATACTGTAAAACAAATATCACATAATAAAAACAAAATTGGCCCCAGGTTCTTGTTGGCATGTGAGATGTTTTCCCCCAATATACACATTACACACGGGAAAGATGAAAAACATGACATGTACAGTACAGTATCAGCATGAGTACAAACCTTAGCCCAGTATAAATAAAACCTTGGTGGTAAAAAGTAAACCAAATTTGTGTGAATTGAGTTCTTGTGAAGTTGACATAAATGGGGGCAAAGTTTCCTGTAGTATTTGTTTCTAATTATTGTTTCAATGTATGATGGTTGTCCTACAACTTTATAAGACCGTTTTCTATAAATAATTAAAAAACTCACTATCTCAGTGATGGCAGTAGATTTGAATTTCATCCATCAGAGTTAGCAAATTCTTTTGACAATTGTCCTCTTTCTGTTAATTAATACAATTTTAAGGATCAACTACACTAATTAATTCATTCATTATGCTTTAAAAGTTTTGAACTTAGTGACACAAGTGTTGGGTGGTGTATTAGCCGGCTCATGATCTGTTTCTTTCATGTTTCAGTGACGATTAAAACTACTGTACCCAACACAATTGGAAGTATTAATTTGGGTAAATAAAAATTGCAGCTTCATTCATTCAAAATCTTTAAACTTTTCAAGGTGAGCATTTAAAATGTTAATAAAGTTCACTCATATACACATCTATGGAAGGATGAATACATGAAAAATTGTATTTACTGTTTTAATACCAACTTGAAATTAGTTATACAGGGTACAGTACTGTAGCTAGTTATAAAGTCATCTGTGGGTGTTGCTGTTTACCCATACATTGGTGTTACTGTTCATCTGTCTGTGGTACCGGTATGGCCAGCATAAAGACAGAACCAGACAATGTGATATAGTCATGGCCAGAATTAGGCTAGGATACAGACACATCTGGCAAGTTAGTGACGCTGTACCCATACCGGATTACTCAGCATGTAAACTTTGTGATAAACCTTTAAAGCATACACTTGAACACTATATTATTGAATGCGACACTGTTAAAGACTTCAGGCAACCTGGCTTATTGTATCATGAACTATGTAAATACTGCATTGAATCAGGGATGCTTGAGGACACTCTTACTGTTTATCCCAAATTTGCTAGCCCATACTGATTAGTCCTCAAATAAAACATGACTTCTACTGTATATGAACCACTGCCCTGCATGATAGTGAACAGTGATATCACCCACATGACTTTGACCTATATACTATATACTGTTAATGAATATGATCTATTTCTTTGTGTATGAATCTCTGTCCTGCATGGCAGTGAGAAGCGATAGCACCCTCAGTGTCAAGACCTGACTGAATTACTCAGGATAGGCAAACTGTACTCCAAGTTTTGCTAATAAATTGGTTAACCGTTAATATATCACACACACACACATGCACGCATGTGCACACAAATGCACACACATGTGCATACACACACACGCATGCATGCACGCAGGCACACACACACACAGGTGGTCTCACTTCATGTTGCCCCAGTCAATGTTGTTTTGTTTTTGTCAATAAAATATATAATTAAAATACTGTACTGTACAATAAGTACCAGTACAGTATAACTAAATTATCTAAATACTGAAAAAAATAATTGGTGCAAAGCTGAATTGATGTGGGAGAATTTGGGCTTACACACACAGTAATTAAGAACAGCATACTGTATATCTATTAACAAAATACAGGTAGCTAAAAGGTGTACCAACTCACCATAGAAGTTTCTGCGTGGGGTTGAGTTTGTACACCTGAGGGTCCCGGTAGTGTCCCTTCGTCACTACTGTGGTATTGATCTGCTTGTGGATATACTTCACGGGTTATTTGCTCCCCTCGACTGGATGAGCTGACTTGAGCTGTGCCCGCGTAGATTGCCGTCCCTGAGACCGAGTATAAAACACCCTCGGAGGCTGCGATGGGACCGTGGTGACTAGCATAAGGCTGGGGTGTGTGGGATGTAATGTCTGGTTGGTGTGGAGGTTCATGTGAGGGAACTAACACCACCTGGGGAGCCGGGTGATCACGAATACTTAAATTTTCACCACGGAGACTAAGATTTTCACCACGGAGACTCAAGTTTTCCCCATTACCAGCTTCAACAGTCACAACCTCCTCCTGGTTCTCTCTCACACCAACATAACTACTCTGTACATTAAATTGTTCTGATTTTTTCCGTTTGGCAACAGGACTAGACTGGGGGTATTTTGACACCTGAAGATGCTGAGGTACCCCAACAGGAGTTGCTGGGGTGGACTGTTGGGGCAGGGGTGGAGGCTGCGGTCTGGGAGGCGATGCTATTCTTTTCACACTCTTATCTACCGGTCTATCAGGTTCAGCTAGACCTTTGATTTTTAAGTTTTCTGCTGTGCTTATCAAAGATGCTAACTCAGACTGTGATACACTGACCTGAAATATAAGACAAAGGATTACAATTAGAAATATCATTCTAAGGCTGAGGGAATAATTCTAGTAACAGGCGATATATATATATATATATATATATATATATATATATATATATATATATATATATATATATATATATATATATATATATATATATATATATATATATATATATATATATATATATATATATATATATATATATATATATATATACACACACACAACACACACACACACACACACACACAGTTGTACCTCACGTTAGCGGTCAATTGAACCCACAGGGTACGCTGCTAAGTGAATACCGCTAAATGAACAACAGAACATATGGGATTAATTCCAATAAAGACTGGCCCGACCCCCAAACTCCACTTTTTGACGACACACAACTATGTTCTAGTAAAAATAACATCTTAATTTTATGATGGTACATGCACACAATTAATACTTAAGAGAAATAGAGAAATACAGTCGCCAAGTTAATGTCCATTCAAATAATGGACTCGACTCCCTCCCCCTCTTCTCACACTACACTGCTGGCTCTTCCCTCTCTGAGAAATTTTTGGGGGAAAACCACTAGATTTTAATAAATAATACCTCAAACTAAAGTTAGGATAATACAATTGACATTGCTGGATTCCTTGTAAGACCAGGAATATTTTGAATATAAATGTCATATATTTTGCACAAAAGATAACATAGTTACCCAGAGAAAAATTTTTATCTAAAATTTGTATGTCTAATGCAAAATATATGATGTTTATATTCAAAATGATCACCAAATTATAAGAATTCCAGCAATGTAAATTATATTCTGACCGGGTAATTTGTATGAATTTTATGAGCTAAAACAAATATCTTCAGTTAATAAAAAAAAAATAATCTTCACGACACTATCTGTCAATCAAAGTACCCCACCTTGCCTCCCCCTCTTCCAACCGCGCGGTCAGTCCCAACCCTCCCCCCCACCCCCCACCAATCCTCCCTTCAAGAGATGTGGGGTGAAAAAAATAAATTTTAACATTTTGTATTAAATAATACCTCAGATTAAAGTTAGGATAATATAATTGACATTGCTGGATTCCTTGTAAGACCAGGAATATTTTGAATATAAATGTCATATATTTTGCACAAAAGATAACATATTTACTCAGAAAACATTTTATCTAAAATTTGTATGTCTAATGCAAAATATATGATGTTTATATTCAAAATGATCATCAAATTATAAGAATTCCAGCAATGTAAATTATATTCTGACCGGGTAATTTGTATGAATTTTATGAGCTAAAACAAATATCTTCAGTTAATAAAAAAAAAAATATTCTTCACAGGGTAACAGATGGTCGGTCGGTCCCTCCCTCCCCCCCACCCCCCACCAACCGTCCCAAGGAGATGTGTGGGAAAACCAGAATACTTAACTTTTTTGTAATAAATAATACCTCAAACTAAAGTTAGGATAATATAATTGACATTGCTGGATTCCTTGTAAGACCAGGAATATTTTGAATATAAATGTCATATATTTTGCACAAAAGATAACATAGTTACTCAGAGAAAAAATTTTATCTAAAATTTGTATGTCTAATGCAAAATATATGATGTTTATATTCAAAATGATCACCAAATTATAAGAATTCCAGCAATGTAAATTATATTCTGGCCGGGTAATTTGTATGAATTTTATGAGCTAAAACAGGCAGTCAGGCAGGGTGGCGGGTGGGGCAAATCTAAAAATAGCGTCTCGAGCCGGACACTCACCGTGTATATGTGGAAAAAATCCGTGTTAAGTGAAAGTTCAGCTCTGGCGAGGCACCGCGTATATGATAAAAAGCGTTAAGTGAAACCGCGTTAGGCGGGGTAATACTGTATATATATATAAATATATATATTATATATATTATATATATATCATATATATATATATTATATATATTATATATATATCATATATATATTATATATATTATATATATTATATATATATATTATATTATATATATATATATATATATATATATATATATATATATATATATATATATATATATATATATATATATATATATATATATATATATATATATATATATATTATATATATATATGTATATATATATATATATGTATATATATATATATATGTATATATATATATATATATGTATATATAATATATATATATATATAATATATATACAGTCAACCCTCACTTTACGCGGTCCCACATTCCGTGTTTCCACGTTTACATGGTGCCCTGCCAGAACCCAGGATGCTCACATTCCGCGGTGGGTGTACCCCTTTACACGGTGAAGTATAATTTTTTTATTTAGCTCATAAAATTCATACAAATTATCCGGCCAAAATATAATTTACATTGCTGGAATTCTTACAATTTGATGATCATTTTGAATATAAACATCATAGATTTTGCATTAGACATACAAATTTTAGATATAATGTTTACTCTTGAGTAAATATGTTATCTTTTGTGCAAAATATGATATTTATATTCAAAATATTCCTGGTCTTACAAGGAATCCAGCAATGTCAATTATATTATCCTAACTTTAATCTGAGGTATTATTTAATACAAAATGTTAAAATCTAAATTTTTCACCCAACATCTCTTGAAGGGAGGATTGGTGGGGGGTGGGGGGGAGGGTTGGGACTGACCGCGCATGGTTGGAAGAGGGGGGGAGGCAAGGTGGGGTACTTTGATTGACAGATAGTGTCGTGAAGAATAATTTTTTTTTTTTATTAACTGAAGATATTTGTTTTAGCTCATAAAATTCATACATATTACCCGGCCAGAATATAATTTACATTGCTGGAATTCTTACAATTTGGTGATCATTTTGAATATAAACATCATATATTTTGCATTAGACATAAAATTTTTAGATAAAATGTTTAATCTGAGTAAGTATGTTATCTTTTGTGAAAAATATATGACATTTATATTCAAAATATTCCTGGTCTTACAAGGAATCCAGCAATGTCAATTATATTATCCTAACTTTAGTTTGAGGCATTATTTATTACTATACCTGGTTTTCCCCCCAAAATTTCTCAGAGAGGGAAGAGCCAGCAGTGTAGTGTGAGAGGGGGAGGGAGTCGTGTCCATTATTTGAATGGACATTAACTTGGCGACTGTATTTTTCTATTTCTCTTAAGTATTAATTGTGTGCATGTACCATCATAAAATTAAGATGTTATTTTTACTACAACATAGTTATGTGTCGTCAAAAAGTGGAGTTTGGGGATCGGCCTGACCCATTTCACCAATTAATCCCATATGTTATGTTATTCACTTTACGCGTTTCTCGCTTTCCGCGGTACCCTCCGGGTTACATTAACCGCGTAAAGTGAGGGTTAACTGTATATATATATATATATATATATATATATATATATATATATATATATATATATATATATATATATATATATATATATATATATATATATATATATATATATATATATATATATTTCATGTAAATCCACAATGAAAACGTGGATAAGATAAATCTTGATAAAATCACACGGGAAAATGGAAACAACGGAATATACCTTAGCTTTCGTCTTTATTCAAGACATCTTCAGAGGCAACTGAATATGTCTTGAATAAAGACGAAAGCTAAGGTACTCCGTTGTTTCCATTTTCCCGTGTGATTTTATCAAGATATATATATATATATATATATATAATCAACGACCTCACCAGCAGGGAATCGAACCCTCGACCTACTGGGTAGGACTAGGGAACGCTTACCGGCTAGGCCACAAGGACACTAAAAGCAGTTCTAGACTCTGTTATATTTCACACAAAGCCTGTTCATCGAGCTGATGGCGCCGTGAACCTCATTGGGAAACTGCCCGTGCCTCTTATGTGGTGTCAGTAGCATTTTACCGAATCCAGCTGGTATGAAACGCGAGGTACATATATATAGCCTACTTCATTTTTAGTCCATATAACACGCGGACTTTGAACATATAATCAACGGTAAGCGTTCCCTAGTCCCACCCAGTAGGTCGAGGGTTCGATTCCTTGCTGGTGAGGTCGTTGATTATATATATATATATATATATATATATATATATATATATATATATATATATATATATATATATATATATATATATGCTGATAACCACAAGGAAAGAAGAAAACACGAAGTTCCCAAGATGTGAATTACACGAAAGCACTTGGGAACTTCGTGTTTTCTTCTTTCCTTGTGGTTATCAGCATATGCCTAGATCACGCGCACCTACAGTGATTTACTTGTGGTTATCAGCATATATATATATATACAGTGACCCCTCGTTTAACGAACACCTCGGTTAACGTAATTTCGATTAACGAACTGCCTTCCATAAGGATCTTCAATTCAGTTAACGAAAAAAAATTTAGTTATTGAAGTTCTTACGAACCGACCTCAACATGTTTTCGCTTGCACTGACTGGGCAACCAGCTTTAGTATCAGTCCGCCAATACATTAATCGGTTCTAGGCTTAAATTCCTTACTATTTTAGTAAATATCAAGAAGTTTATACTATTCAATAATTTTAAAAGTTTAATATTCAATTTTTTAGTCATTTTAACAATTATTGAACATAATTGAAGGTAAAGTGACTAGTTTAATGCGTGGCATCCAGCCTCTTAACACAGCAAACAGGAGTTAGTCTCTCTCTGTTTTCACTGGAGGTAACATCTTGCTTGAGACTCTCTTCAACTAAAGGCTTTTTTTCTGTGTTTCCAAGCAAATTATTGGTCATTTTGAAATATATTTTACATATTGACAATATATAATGCAGTGCAGTGTTGATTTAAAGAAAATAACCTTGAAATACACCAAGAGAACTAAAATTTTATGGATGAAATGGTGCCATGGGGTGACTTCTCTTCCACCCCAATGCCTTTTCTACTTCCTTCTCCTCCACCCCCATTCTAATTCCCATCATCATCATCATCATCATCCAGGAGCCTTCTACATACACACCTCAAAGTAAGTGAATTTTTCTACCATTTTTGTTGAATTTAGGAAATTTTCGGTGAGCTGGAACCAACTACCCAAAAACCCATTGAAACAATGGTTTCGGTTAACGAACTTTTCGGTTAACGAACGACCTTCTGGAACGGATTGAGTTCGTTAATGGAGGGGGTCACTGCGCACGCACGCACACACACACACACACACACACCCCCTTTACCACCAAAGGGTCAAGACGTACCTGGCGCTCCTCTCGGAGCAGCCAGGTCAACTGTTATGTTGGCCCATACCAACCCCCTCCCCTGAACCCTCCTCCCCACCGGAATATCAACAAGTTCACGCCAGAAGTTACTATTTCATTTAGGAAAGGAATGGAACCAGTGTTAAACAGAGGTGAACAGTGGTGAACAGTGCTTAAGCCAGTGCGAACAACTCAACAGTAACAGTGGTACCCAAGTTGACCTTCACACAGTGAGGTCCCAGGTACCCAGTGATAACGGCCCGTGAGACCCAACAACCAGCGATGTGTTAATCCGTCTACGATAGGAAGGCCTGGGACCACACCTCACTCATATAACACCATCTGTGAGGGAATTACTACACCACGTGAGGCCCCTCATAACACCATCTGTGAGGTGGAATCACTACACCACGGAGGCCCCCTCATAACACCATCTGTGAGGGAATTACTACACCACGTGAGGCCCTCATAACAATTCATTATCTGTGAGGGAATTCATTACACTACTGAGGCCCCTCATAACACCATCTGTGAGGGAATTACTACACCACGTGAGGCCCTCATAACAATTATCTGTGAGGGAATTACTACACCACGCGGAGGCCCTGCTTCTGCATAACAATTCATCTGTGAGGGAATTCATTATACCCACGTGAGGCCCCTCATAACACCATCTGTGAGGGAATTACACCACGTGAGGCCCCTCATAACACCATCTGTGAGGGAACTACTACACCACGTGAGGTCCCTCCTAACACCATCTGGGAGGGAGTTACTACACTACGTGTTTGCTGTTCAACACCTACATTAATCTGTATGTTCACTGTATGTTCCTTCACCTTTCTCTAATGAAGGCTTTTGTTAAACCACCAATGTATGTAATAAGTCATTTATGTCCAATGTATATTTTCAGCCTTCGGGCTGCAGAACTTTTTCAATAAACCGTTAATTATTATTATTATTATTATTATTATTACACATACACACACACACACACACATATATATACATATTGATAAAATCACAGTACAGTCAACCCTCGCTTTACGCGGTCCCACATTCCGCGTTTCCAAGTTTAAGCGGTACCCTGCCGAAACCGGAATGCTCACATTCCGCGGTGCGTGTACCCCTTTACGTGGAGAGCGGCTGATGAGCCGCTCCATTTTTGGATCCAAACCTCCCGCCATCCGCCATGTTGTGTAAGCGGCGCGAGCAGGGTGTGCACAAGGTCGCCCAGTCATCAAAACATTACCGAGTTCTTCACCCGCCACCCACCACAGCCGGCCCAAGTCAGTGATAATGATAGTGAGGATATGGACTTATATGGACTTTGAGGGGTTTGACAAAGAGGCCCTGCAAGCCTCTGTGGTGTATAGTGATACAATTGATACAAGTGATACAGGTGAGGGCCAATAATCTGCCCTCTGCCTCGGAACCAACCACCCATCCCTGTGTGCCCAGCCATCTTTTCTACTAACGTAAGTGTTAAAAAACCTAATATTATTGATATTTCTCTTAATTATTAATTGTGTGTGCATACCCCCATAAAATTAAGAAGTTATTTTTACTACAACGTAGGTATTGTGTCTGAAAAAGTGGAGTTTGGGGGTCGGCCCGGTCTCTATTTCAATTAATCCCATATGTTATGTTGTTCACTTTACACGTTTCTCACTTTAGGCGGGCCGCCGTGGGTTGAATTAACCGCGAAAGTGAGGGTTCACTGTATATATATATATATATATATATATATATATATATATATATATATATATATATATATATATATATATATATATATATATATATATATATATATATATATATATATATATTATATATTATTACATATATATTATTATTATTATTACATATATATATTATTTTATTTTATATTATTATATATATATATATATATATATATATATATATATATATATATATATATATATTATATATAAGAAGAGATATATATATATATATATATATATATATATATACAGTTGTACCTCACTTAACGGGTCAATTGAACCCAGAGGGTCCCAGTGTTAAGTGAACTGCCAAGTAAGTGAACAACAGAACATATGGGATTAATTCCAATAGAAACCGGCCCGACCCCCAAACTCCACTTTTTGAAGACACATAACTATGTTGTAGTAAAAATAACATCTTAATTTTATGATGGTACATGCACACAATTAATACTTAAGAGAAATACAGTCGCCAAGTTAATGTCCATTCAAATAATGGACTCGACTCCCTCCCCCTCTCACACTACACTCGCTGGCTCTTCCCTCTCAGAGAAATTTTTGGGGGAAAACCACTAAATTTTAATAAATAATACCTCAAACTAAAGTTAGGATAATACAATTGACATTGCTGGATTCCTTGTAAGACCAGGAATATTTTGAATATAAATGTCATATATTTTGCACAAAAGATACATAGTTACCTAGAGAAAAATTTTTATCTAAAATTTGTATGTTTAATGAAAAATATATGATGTTTATATTCAAAATGATCACCAAATTATAAGAATTCCAGCAATGTAAATTATATTCTGACCGGGTAATTTGTAAGAATTTTATGAGCTAAAACAAATATCTTCAGTTAATAAAAAAAAAAATAATCTTCACAACACTATCTGTCAATCAAAGTACCCCACCTTGCCTCCCCCCCTCTTCCAACCGCGCGGTCAGTCCCAACCCTCCCCCCCACCAATCCTCCCTTCCAGGGTTTTTAACATTTAGTATTAAATAATACCTCAGATTAAAGTTAGGATAATATATATGACATTGCTGGATTCCTTGTAAGACCAGGAATATTTTGAATATAAATGTCATATATTTTGCACAAAAGATAACATAGTTAATTTGAGAAAAAATTTTATCTAAAATTTGTATGTCTAATGCAAAATATATGATGTTTCTATTCAAAATGATCACCAAATTATAAGAATTCCAGCAATGTAAATTATATTCTGGCCGGGTAATTTGTATGAATTTTATGAGCTAAAAACAAATATCTTCAGTTAATAAAAAAAATAATTCTTCATACAGGGTAACAGGATGGTCAGGTCGGTCCTTCTCCCTCCCCCACCCCCACCAACCGGGCCCCAAGGAGATGTGTGTGGGATAACCACTAAATTTTAATAAATAATACCTCAGATTAAAGTTAGGATAATATAATTGACATTGCTGGATTCCTTGTAAGACCAGGAATATTTTGAATATAAATGTAATACATTTTGCACAAAAGATAACATATTTACTCAGAAAACATTTTATCTAAAATTTGTATGTCTAATGCAAAATATATGATGTTTATATTCAAAATGATCATCAAATTATAAGAATTCCAGCAATGTAAATTATATTCTGACCGGGTAATTTGTATGAATTTTATGAGCTAAACAGGCAAGTCAGGCAGGGTGGGGCAAATCTAAAAATAGCGTCGCGAGCCGGACACTCACCGCGTATATGTGAAAAAAATCCGTGTTAAGTGAAAGTTCAGCTCTGGCGAGGCACCGCGTATATGATAAAACGCGTTAAGTGAAACCGCGTTAGGCGGGGTAATACTGTATATATATATACACATACATACATACATACATACATATATATATATATATATATATATATATATATAGTATATATATATATATATATATATATATATATATATATATATATATATATATATATATATATATATATACAGTGTAAGTATGCTATAACGAACGGATCCTACTACGAATATTCCTATAACAAACGGTTTTACCTATAAAATTGAGAATGCTATAACGAACGCAACTCCTGCAACGAACGCGGATGGATACGGGACTATTTCGCCTGGCGCATGAATATTGTTGTACCGCGACCCACAACAAGAGCGTCAGGCGCCATCTTTGTCTCATTGTGTAGCCAGTGCACCACTGTTATTGTTGAAATTTCGTCTTTTGATGTGGAAATAGTTATTTGTATAAATATTTTGTTATACAAGTGTACAATTGTGACAATGAATCGTCCAAAGCGAGTGAGAAAGCTCATAACTCTTGAAACTAAGAAAGAAATCATAAAGAAACGTGAGGATGGAACAAGCATTGCGAAACTTAGTGATGAGTATGGGATGGCTAAATCGACTATATGTACGATTTTAAAGAATAAAGAGGAGTTGAAAACAGTGCAAGTGGCTCAGGGAATCTCTAGACTTTGCAAAGCAAGGTGTAATGTGATTGAGATGGAAAATTTACTCTTAGTATGGATAAAGGAGAAAGAAATGGCAGGTGATAGCATTAGTAAAGCTATAATTTGTGAGAAGGCCAGACAATTGTTTGAGGACCTTAAAGCCAAGACTCCCAGTGCAAGTGATAGTGATGTGCCAGTGTTTAGGGGTACCAAGGGGTGGTTTACTGGTTTCAGAAGGAGAAATCAAATACATAGTGTTGTGAGACATGGTGATGCTGCTAGTGCAGATAAGGAAGCAGCTAAGGAACACCATGACATTTTTTTGAATATTATTAAAGAGGGAGGCTTTGTTTCTCAGCAGGTATTCAACTGTGATGAAACTGGACTTTTTTGGAAAAAATGCCTCGCCGTACATACATTACCAAGGAGGAAACTTCTGTCCCTGGCCATAAGCCAATGAAAGACAGGCTTACCCTCCTTCTTTGTGCTAATGCTTCTGGTGACTGCAAAATAAAGCCACTCCTTGTGTACCACACAAAAAACCCCAGAGCTTTAAAAAACATTAGGAAGACCCGCCTTGGTGTTATGTGCCGGTCAAACCCAAAGGCTTGGGTGACCAGGAATTTATTCTCTGAGTGGGTGATTGAGGTGTTTGGACCCAGTGTTCGGGAATACCTCAGGGAGAATAATCTTCCACTGAAAGCTTTGTTGGTGATGGACAATGCACCAGCCCACCCTCCTAATTTGATGGTTGAATTGCCAGAGGAGTTCAACTTCATCACTGTGCACTTCTTACCACCCAACACAACACCTCTCATGGAGCCCATGGATCAACAGGTAATTTCTAACTTTAAGAAGCTGTACACAAAGGCACTGTTTAGAAAATGTTTTGCGTCCACTTCTTCCAGTGATGTTAGATTGAAGGAATTTTGGAAGAGTCACTTCAATATAGCAGATGCTGTTTTTTTAATTACCTCAGCCTGGAAAGAGGTTACTGTGAGGTGTCTTTGTGCTGCTTGGAGGCCATTGTGGCCTGAATGTGTCCTTCAAAGAGACTTTGAAGGCTTCGAAGAGTTAGAAGAAGAGGCTGTTGTTCATGAAATTGTGTCTCTGGGCAATTCCATGGGCCTGGAAGTGGATGATGATGATGATGTTGAGGAGTTGGTGGAAGAGCACAGTAAGGAACTGCCCACTGAGGAGCTGCTTGAGCTTCACAAAGAGGAAAATGAGACACTGAGGCGGAGCTTAACTTCTGAGGAGTCAGGGGAGGAGGAGGACAAGGAGGAAAGCCGCATCATTCCAGCCAAAGATCTCAAGGATGCGTTCTTTTGTTGGAGCAAACTGTCCAAACTTGCTGAGGATTATCATCCTGATGTTGGTTCTGTGCAAAAGGCCATCAGTGTGTTTAATGACAATGTTATGAACTACTTTTGGAAGGTCCAGAAATCAAGGTTGAAGCAGCCAACCCTGGATTCCTTCTTTACAAAGGTAACAAAAGAACCTACAGACAAAGTGCCTGTGAGACAGTCACCAAAGAGGGCTAGGAAGGATGACTCCTCTCCTTCCACCTCTTCTCCATAATTCTCTCCTCCCCCCTCCCCCCTCCCCCTCTGCCTCCTGTCCTGCATGCCGAACAACACTAAGGTAAGATAAAGTACCGTATTTTTTACATTTTCCACAGACTTTTTTCAGTGTTAAGTGGTTGTATTTGGGGGCCTGGAACGGATTAATCCTATAACGAACGAATGCTATAATGAACGAGGTTCTGGAACCAATTAGATTCGTTATAGCATACC
>NW_024712526.1:12647730-12694329 GCF_018991925.1 Homarus americanus | reverse complement strand
TGTTGTAGGTTATTCATAAAACCTAAACAAAACGCAATGCAAAATTACCCTAGCCTTGCCTAGCATTCTGCTGGCCCGAGCAGACGAAGCTTGTCAGCGAGCAACTTGTCCCTACACAGCTTCGGCGATGTATGCACAAATCGCCTCTTGTTGGTTATAATAATCCATATGACTATCTCAATACGAACGCAGTTATCAAAAATATCTAAGGTAGTGGGCGGAGCCTAGTAGCCATCAGTTGATGCAGTTTTGAGGAAGCAACAGACAAGTTGCGAGAACAAGCTCTTCTACGTTACAAAGAAATAATTCATCGTTATATAAACTACCTTGTCCTCCACAATATATTAACGATTAATTTAGGTCAATATGTATAAAAATTTAATAATTGGTGTTGTGCAAAGAAGACTATGGAGCACTCAGCGTGGATCAAGCCCAGGATGACATCACGGTTTGCAGTAGAGTGGCAGCTGTCAACGTCCACCAAAAAATCGCACAACTCCCAAGCTCGCTGTTAAAACTTACAGCCGCATAACCAGAATTTTGAACGTCGTTCAGCCGGCCGAAATGTAATGACCACGATCATACACATCAGTTAACATAAAATCAAACTATTCATATTACGCTCAATAGCCAAGCCCACAAAAAAAATGTAGCTGTGCTTTCTTTATTTGAGTTTCCCATCTGAGGAGTCCGTTTTCTCATCACTTCAGGACGGCCGAGTCCTTCGTTTTCTCTCAACCTTAGAATCCACCCGAGACTTCGATATTCCTGAGTAACGACAATTTGAAATTACAGCTGTGATTGCAATTGTTGAAACTTAGATAGGTCTGATTACAGCTGGAACATTCAAGATCCATTGTGAGTGATGTTGAAGGCTTCAAATGTCCTTATTAGTAAAACTTGTCGAGTGAGTGAGTGTTGAGTTTGTCAATATGAGTGGCATATCCTTATAACGTCGATGGGGATAGCCATGAATTCCAAGTGCTACTGAAGTTAGATTATTTTGATACCCAAATATGAGAGAATCGGATGTTTGTAGCTTAGTTAGTGTCAGTTGTCTATTTAAAAAAGTCATTAATCTCCTGAAAAGATTCTGTCAAACTCAAAATCTCCAAGACCTAACGGCTCTTCACAGGAAGAATTTCTTGGCTGTGGTTTGTGGTTTCAACGGGTTAAGACTTTCGTAGGCCTTAGGCACCTCCAAGATGTGAGGACGACAGCATATTCACTAATAACAAGCTAGTACCTAATTATAAAATGTGATGTCGAAAGAATAAGATTCAGTGATGTTTGCCATGAATTGAGTAAAAGAAAATGGGTTAGATCAGCTGTTCTTATACAGTACAGAAATATATTTGTTTACAAGAAGCGCTAGCTGGTGGACACTAATAGGATTAAGTAATAAATAAATGGGAAAAAAGTACCTCAGTATCAATTTAATAATAACCTGTAGAAAAAGGAAAGAAAAGTTCTCGTTTTATTTTTCAGGCCCTAGGCACTGTGCCTATGTGCCTAATAATCCGGGACTGTCCATGGATCTTGTTTACGTTAAACGTGTTGCTTGAATGTAATTGTATCTAACGGGCTTGGTATTGAGGCTGAGAATAAACAACAAGTACTTCGTGGCCCCAGTGCTCTCGTCTCCAACAACCTGACAGAAATCATTAATGGTTAAAGTTTGATTTTAAAATTAAATAAAACACTAAGTGATACATATCAAAATTTACCTGTTCTCCGTGATTCGTTTTCCGATAATATCAAAGCTACTTTCCTGAGACTTTACCACCCCGAAGCGACCAGCCTACAGACTACATATCGTGACCTCAGTAAATCCAGAACATTTTTACTCATCTCAAACACCTGAACACTCCGTTAAACTACAGGTACATTCAAGTCACATTCTAAAAATAATCGACAAAAACTGAGTTCAAAGTGCACCTGTAGTAAGTTATAATCATTACTTTAACAACACACACCGGTTTTTAAGACCAAACTAATAATTAGTTGGATACAATGTGATGAAGAAACTCGCTCTGTTGAACGAGCCGTGGTTACACCTCAGCCACCGTAGCGACCTTCATCCCTTCAGTTAAATATATCAACTTTCTATAAAGAAACTCACTCGTTAACCATAGGTGTATCAATAAAAGCTCATAGACTCTTAATGTTTGCCAGAAGTTCAACATAAGTTCAGGATAGTAATTCAACGAAAATTCCATAATCCAGGCCGTTTCATCGTCCTTAGATAATCATAATTTTGTCTAATGTATAATTGTGATTATTATCCATTCATAATTCATGTCCATAAACTAATTGGCAGGGACGGTTTTCGTTATACTACATGAGTAAAACCCCAACAAAACCAGACCTAAACCTACTGGTACGTTCTCGAGTTGTTGGTAGGTTTAATGTTAGATTTTCTTAATGTTTCTGAATGTAAAGTGTACTGATATGATATTGTATTTGATGTTGTTGCTAGGGTAGCGCGGCGAGTCAGACGTATTAACCCATAACAATTTTAATAGCTCTGTGTGCCAATTGTAATACGCATAACAATTAACCAAACCAAAGTTTTAATCATACCTTAATTTAAATTCCTGGCGGAGGGTTGAATCAAGTCCTGGTGTAGTTAACTGTGGTGAATACTCTTGTAGTTCACATGTTTTAATTGACTTCACTTCAAAGGACACTTGGAAAATTCACTACGGGTACCTCGTCTTACTTTTAATGTTCACTAGAAAAAAGGATTCCACGCGTGAATTTTTCAACCTTCAATTAGGTTCACTACCTCCGTTAACACTATTCACTATTTATTTCTGTATGCATATTATGTATATGGATTATGTATCATGTATGTATATTATGTATGTAGTTCCATTTATATTTATTCAGTTTAGCTAGTGCTGCAGGCACAAGATAATATTCCACACGCTAATTAATGTGCCTGGCGACGATGGAAGTTGCTAATGTATCACTTGCCATACGTCGTCTATGCAGAAGGACCAGACCTAGCTAGAGCACAGTGCTATCCACCTCTGTACATACCTATCCGCAAACTGAACCTACAAAAACTATACAGGTGCTGTGTTCTCCTGTATATTATGTAGAACTTATTACCCAGAATACCTTAACATGGCGAGTGAGTAGTTTTACTGGATTATTACGAGTGATTAGTGTAAGTTTGTGAAAGCTGCCGATGGATCCCTGCCTTGGGTCAACCCCTTCGCCATCCTCAGCACCCCGCAACTTTTGAGCAGAAAGGTCATTGATAGTGATTTTCTGTGTAAAGTGTTGGCGCATTGTGCAGTTTCTGCAGCCATCTAATGTGACCTTGTTCGAACGGATTTCCATATGTATACGGCATGTTCTGGGCATTTAGTAGAGCTCAGCGCACCTCCTCTGACTGCTTATAGTAGTGAGCGAACAGAGCCACTCTATCTCCACCTCACAGCGCCGCCTCCACCTCACAGCTGGGGCGAGACGCCTGCCTGCCTGGGACATACACACATGGCTTCAACACTTGCTGACCATACAGCTTTTATATATATTTATATATATATAACCTACTGTGACCAGACACTCATTCTGGCCCGAAAACTTGTTGGATACGACGGGCTGACCGGTCAACACTGATTTCAAGACACAGCACATGATAAAGTAGTTATGTCTCATGCCTTACGTAGGCCGCGGACCCAGTGCCCATGAGCTGCTGGATAGTCCCCTGAGATGGATGACCAGGCCGCCCAGCTCCCACAACATCACAGCAGCCCTTGACTCAAATATTCAGCGTTATCTCCAGAGATAATTGCCTCCACGAAGCTTATGTAGAGATGAGAGACGCGAGGATGAAGCCTTCCACAGACGTTTGGCGGATGAGCACAGAAGCAGAGGCAGAACGAGACCACCAACGGAGAATGGAAGACAGTGCACGGTTTGAAGCCCTGATACCCGCCACTGTTAACCGCCAAGCCCTTGGCTCTAACACTGCTCCTCGGTACTGGAATGGTTCAGATACTTCCCATCCATAGCTTCCTTCACGCCCCCCCAGCCCCACCTAAAGCAGTAGCTCAAACGCCCATCTTGAGCCTGATGTAAATTTCCAGACTTTTCGCTAATGGCGGCAAAGTGGGGTTGATTATGCTACAGCCGGTGGATCTCCAGAGTTTGTCACAGCCTAAACAACTCATCTTAGCTGCGTATGTGCTCTGTCTCGGGAAGCTCAGCGGTCTTAGAACATACGTTGCAGGTACCCCCAACCTCTTTCGCTTGTCTGTAGAGGAGGTATGACGTTCGTATAACGGCAGACATCAAAGGACAGCAGAATGGTGCCTGCGAGGAGGGAATTGTTTAGCTGCAGACAGAGCTGAGGGTGAGTCTGACGCTTTTAGTGGGCCGTCTTAAGAGAGCTCCTCGAAGAGGTAGATATATGTTTAGGGCCAATACCAGGTGCAAGGGAGACCCAGTTGAAGCAGGTGATCCTGATGGTGTTAAGGACGAGGAACTTGTCCAACGCCTCACCTCGACTCTTCCTCTTCGGTGACAGCGACGATATGTTTGCTCCCCATGAGGCTGCCAGGTGTGCCACCTCTGCCATCCGGAAGCCTCACAGCTGCACGTATGTTTCCCATACAAGAAGGGCGACAGTTCGTTCGCATTGCCCACCACGTCCACGCCCGTTCATATTTTGGTAACAATCCGTGGTAAGTGGCGCACGGAACACAGGGTATGTCCAGCTGCTCAGTCTACCCGCAACAGTGCACGGCGCCACTGGTCACTCGGCAGTACGGTGCCCAGCCAAACGCGCGTCCAGCGCAGCGGCGGCCGCTCGGGCCACTCGCGACAAGTGCCGTTCTACCCACGAACCCAAGGGGACAAAGGCCGGTGGAAGCTTCATGCCTTTCGCCAGTGAGGGGCTGCCCACAGCCCAACCAGAGGTGATCGATGACCCGGACAAAGTTCCTAACGCATTTTAGAGCGGGTGTACCTCGCGATCCCGGTAACCAAAGCCCCCAGTACATCGAAGGCCATCGTGACTCCACGGCGGTGTGTCATCCTGTCTTCAGATGTTGCCCGACACCGGCGCTGATGTTGAGTCATCGGTCTCAGCATTTGGTGATGCTTAGCTCTCTGCTTTATCTTAGACCCCTCCCGAGACTCCTCTCATGCAGATGGTTCACAGATGGCCTCAGCCCTGGGTTCACCTATGCTGACAAGTCACCTTGGCAACAGGTCGCAAATCAGCTCTGGATTGACGTATACGGTGTGTCCTTGACTCTTGCTGTCCTACAGACATTGTCAAGAGTTAGCCATCATCTCCCAGGACTCCCAAACCTATTCTGAGGTAAAGACACACGCCAACAGGGTGCACGGGAAGTGAGCAGTAAATCAGCCCTGCTGCTGCCCTATTCTCATTTCTACAATAGTGATGCACCCCCTCTTCGGTAGTTGTCCCTCTGCTGCATCGCCCCACGCCTTGGTCGCCTTCACGCACAGTCACCGCGGAGCTGAGGCCACCAAACGACGCACGACAGGACCGTGTTCGGCCTGCACGACCCCGACATTCCAATGCTGTCCAGGTGTGTAAGCCCTGCCACGACATAACCCAGCCAGCAGCGCAGTAATTTCATGAGTGACGACAACCCCACCAGCCCCCTGAGTCTGGGGCGGCTGACTTTTCTGTGTGTCAGGAAAGTCCTTCCGGTTATCGCCGACCGCCTTCTGGGTTGGCCGCCGGTTGTCATCAAGGGCGGTAACGCACCACGCCCGCTGCCACGGGCTAAGTTCCTGCTACTGGCTTCCAGGATGGGCGCCCCAGCCATGTAATCTGACGTGGAGGGCCTCAGTTCACAAGCCGGGACTTTGCCGTGTTCCTTGACCGATGGGGAGTCCGGCATGTGTTGTCATCGCCCCATTACCCGCAGTCCAACGACACGCTGAGGCTGCTGTCAAATCCTTGAAGCACCTCATCCTTAAGGTGGCCCCTTCTGGGAATATTGACTGCGAGGCCTTCGACCGGGGCCTTCTTGAACTCCGCAACACACCCAACTACACCGGACGCTCCCCTGCCCAGGTTTTGTATGGGCGCCCCCTTCGTTCTTGTGTCCCTGCTCACCCTCAATCCTTCTCCAAGGAGTGGCAGGCTAAGACAGAGGATTGTGATCGCCGAGCCGCCGAACGTGTTCAGGACGTCGTCGCCCGCTACAACGACCACGCCCGTTCTCTCCCCAGGTTGAGTGTCGGTACCCAAGTCCGTGTTCAGGACCCGACCTCCCTCGTTGGGACAAAGTAGGCGTAGTCATGGGTCTCGGCAGGTCACGGGACTACCAGGTGCGGTTACCCAGTGGTCGTGTGTGGTGGAGGAACCGCCGTTTTCTCCGCCCCGTAACAATGCCTTCTGCTGGCCCCGCCACCAGTGTTGAGTCCCATACCCTTCCCAGTGATGAAGTCCCTCGACGCTCAGAACGGATCCAGAAGAAAAGGTCCGCTCAAGACTTTGCTATGAGCGTATAGGGGGGAGGGAGGTGTATGTATATTATGTATGCTGGATTATGTATCATGTATGTATATTATGTATGTGCTCCATTTATATTTATTCAGCCTAGCTAGCAGCGTGTGGCAATGTTATTACCATATCCCACACGCTTAATTAATGTGCCTGGCGACGTATGGAAGCTGCTAATGTATCACTTGCCATACGTCGTCTATGGTAGTTGACCAGGACCTTAGCTAGGGAGCAGTGCTATCCAATCAAGTTATGGGCCCATAACACTTCACTTGGAACCAGTGACAAATATCCCCTAATCTCATCGAGTCACTTCACCTTTTAACCAATATTTCCCATATATTAACACAACACTTCACGTTACGGGTCCTCCAGCACTTCACAACACCGAACACTTCCACTTATATCAGTATATAACACCGAAAGAGTATCAAGTTTGTAAGGCAATTGTCAAAAATGAAGGAATAATGCACAGTTCCACTAGATCCCGTACCGGACACGACTAGCGAGTGATGTTGTGGCTGTCAAGCTGCCAGGGTTGCCAACTCGGATTTTCAAATGTCGCTAGGCTGGTACCTAAAAGTAGCTAAATGTCGCTAAATCTTCCATGGAAAGTCGCCAGCTATTATTCACCCCCTTCAGTAATTTGATGCAAATAATATTTTCATAATGCCGACTATAATGGACGGAGTATAAATAAAATGCATTATGTAAAAATAAAAATATTATTTTTTTTAAAGTTTAATGTGCACACTTACCTATTATTCAATAGTAATTGCATCCCAGTCCTCCTTATAGTCGTGGCAGTGTGAACAACTGTAGAGCTGGAAGCATGTGAAGTGCTTGGTTCAGGTTCTCTTGTAACTGTATGCCTCCACAGTCCCTATCTTTCTTAAAATATCACTAGGAAGTTCATAACTTGCACAACAGGTGTTCTGTCTTTTTAACCCATACTTTATTGTAAGAATTGCCTTTAATGTCGATAGTTTCATTTTGTTGCGCAATTTTGATTTCACAAAGTTCATATTACTAAATGTGCGCTCTACATCTGCGTTTGAATGCGGAAGAGATAAGGCAGCGAGTGCAATTTCAGCCAGATCATGGTAAGGGTTTTCACCTGTCGCATCTCTGTAATTTGCCACTTCTGACCACAATTTTAGGGTGTTAGATGTTTCTGTCCAGATTGTGTGATGCAGTTTTTTCCACTGGAAATCAATCTTGGTAAGGGTGCTGGAATCTTCTGTAAATAAGTGTGCCAAACCAAGTATATCTGATTTAATAGGCTTCAAGCATTCATCGACACTCAGAAAAGAAATAGACTGCAGCACACGAATGTTGTCAGGTAAGAGTTGACGAAGTTGTTTTATGAGTTCAACCCGTTCAAATGCATTGTCCCTGTAACCCCGTTGCTATATATTATGGCTCGAAATTAGGAAAACTGAGTTTTCATGGACAGTCCAAAAGTATCCAGAAAGTCACTAGATTTCTGTGGATATCTCTAGATTTGCGACAAGTCGCAAATCGCTCTAAAATGTCGCTAGAAAAAAACAAAAAGCTCTAGATCTAGCTACAAAGTCGCTAAGTTGGCAACTCTGCAAGCTGCCCATATATGTTGCCATATCGCCAAAATTTATTTATTTTTAATTCTCTATCGTATAAATCGTTGTTGATGTTAGAATAATGACGTATATCAATTATATTCTAATTTATCTTATTACTCTAAAATGAAACCTTGGTGAGCTTTATTGGAAGTAATAAAGAAACAAACGAGCGAACTATCAAACAAGCACTGGAACGACTCTTTACGGTACTTAAACAACAATTCAATACTTATCTTATAACTCATATATTACCGTTACTATTCGAGATTTAAATTACTTTGTAGCAGACTTTAACGAAGACGAAAACAAATAAATAAAATAAAATCAATAAATAAAACACGAAAATGATCATAAACGCGTAACTCAAGATAGGTGGAGGGAGGAGAGGCAGTCCACACACCACCTCCTCCACCTTAATTTATCATCACCTTAATAAATACGTATAAGGAGATCACACACACACAAAACACTAATGACTGTTGATACGCAGTTTTATTTTGACTTGTTTTTTGAGGACACATTTTTTCTGTAATTATCACAACTTTGCAAGTGTATTCGATGCTAATTAATTAAACGGTGACGGCGTTATGGCTATAGATCACCGGCGTCAAGAATTACAATAGCTGCATAAAAAGGGAAGCACGTCTGCCATCCTGCGTTCTAATTAGCGGATTTTACATGACGTCATCTTATACTGATGTTAATTGCATGTTTTTTTATTACGGTTAACTAGTAATAATGTTAAGGGTTCATGTCAGGAATTCAGTGTTGGTAACGAGACAGTTTTTGTGACGTTTATATTGTGTGTAAGGGTAGAGTAACTCATACACTCTATACACGTCTTCACACACACACAGCAGGGGTGAAATACTCAGCTGGTAGGGCACTGGCTGACGAAGGTATACACATAACCCACCGCCAAGAGCATAAGGAGTCTGTAATTGGCCGGTTGGCCTGTGCATGGCAGCTCATGTCGAGAGTTACTACCACTCTCTATCATCCCTGAGTCTATCTAACCTCCTTTTAAAACCCTCCAGGTTCCAGCACTTATAACAAAGTTGCTAAGCTTGTTGCACTAGTCCACCACCCTATTTGTGAACCAGTTCCTTCCTATCTCCCTCCTAAACATAAACTTATCCAACTTAACTCTGTTGCTACGAGTAAAATCCGTCATGTTTCCTCCGTCAGCTGTGTAATGACCACGGTCATACACATCAGTTAACGTAAAATCAGACGATTCATATTACGCTCAATAGCCCACAAAACATGTAGCTATGCTTTTTTATTGAAGTTGCTCATATATATATCATGTAGATCCACAATGAAAACGTGGATAAGATAAATCTTGATAAAATCACACGGGAAAAGGGAAACAACAGAGCACCTTAGCTTTCGTCTTCATTCAAGACATCTTCAGAGGCAACTGGATTACATGGACAGAGAGAGGCTTAAATATACAGGGTGACCTTATTAAACATGAGGTCAGGTCATAATGATGTCATCCACTAGTCCCCACACCAACACACACGTAGAGGAGCTAAAGAGAAGGGGGCGATGTGACTAGTCAGGTCAGGTCAAATATAAGGGACCCACTAAATAACTATCCTACATCTAGATCAAAGGTTTTCAAAGCATTTTTAACCTTGGGCCACTGACAAATAAATTTATGTAACATATCAGTTTTGAACTGACCATCACTAATGTTTATTGATTTTAATTCCCTAATCAGACTAGCTTCAACCAGAAGTCTTTCTGTGACACAAGATGATTTGAATACTTCTAAGCTTTTTTCCCAAGCAATGGGATGATTATTATTCCTAACATGAAGGAACAGAGCACTGCTTTCAGATGCTGTTCTGATATTGTACTTATTGGTTGTTGCACAAGTTGATGCTAATTTTACCTTCCATACATGTGCATTGCTTTTTTTTTTAAATTTGTACCAAAGAGCATCTCTTGCTTGATGCATCAGTTAGCAACTATATATTTAATTTCAGATTCTTCAGTGATGTCCAGAAGGCGGGTGTACCGAGAGGAATTCCTTGACATTAGGTTTACGCTTCTCATCAATCATGGGGTCAAAAAACCTCAATGCGTTATATGTGGCGAAGTGCTCAGCCACGAGTCGCTCCAAGAAAACAAGCTTAGGCGCCATCTCCAGGGAAAACATCCGACACCGGCAGAGAAAGGCCGCCAGTATTTTAAGAGGAAAGAAGAACAACTGAAGCGTCAGCGGTTAGACACCCCTATGAGCACAGCAGTGTTTTCTGTTCGGCAAGCAACAATTGCATCTTATCTGGTTGCAAAAAGAATTGCGAAGTATAAACAGCCACACAATTTGGGAAAATTTGGTGAAACCAGCAGTCCTTGATATGGATCGCACTGTTATCGGAGATGATGAAATGAAAAAGATTGAAACTATTCCACTGTCAAACAACACATTTAGCCGACGGATTCAAGAAATGTCGGCAGACATCAAAGAACAAGTAGTGGCTGCCATCAAGGAGAGCGGAAAATTCTGCTTGCAGTTGGACGAGTCAACTGACGTCAGTGACGATGCACAGCTCTTGGTATATGCGTGGTAGAAAGGGAAGAACGACATGGAAGAGAACTTCCTGTTCTGTAAACGACAACAACAGGTGAGGATCTGTTCAAGTTGGTTGACAGCTTCATCAAGGAAGAAAACCTAAGCTGGGATCAGTGTTTCAGTGTGTGCTCTGACGGATCACCGGCAATGCTAGGGGCACGTCAGGGTTTCACGGATAGTGTAAAACAAGTCAACCCTCAGTGATAGTGGTTCTTTGTCTGCTCCACCGGGAAAACCTTGCCTCCCGGAAACTGTCACATGAGCTTAACTCTGTGATGGAAGATGTGATTCAAAGAGTAAACCTTATTAAATCATCAGCTCTGAATTCAAGGCTGCTCAACCAGATGTGCTCTGATATGGGGTCGGAGTATGAACACCTGCTTTACTACTCTGCCATCAGGTGGCTGTCTCGAGGGAAAGTGCTCCAGAGATTGTTTGAAATGCGTACACAGGTTGAAATCTTCTTGAACGAGAAAGAAGAAACAAGCACTGGCATCAAGGCTTTTGGAACCAAGGTGGTTGTTTCAGCTGGCATATCTGGCAGATATATTCTCTGAGTTGAATTTGCTGAACATGTCCATGCAATGAAGGGATGAAATTTATCTCACTTTGTCAGAAAAACTCAAGGCGTTCAAGGCGAAGCCGAGATTGTGGAAAGGCTAAGACCACTGCAAGAACTTCCACCACCTACAAACCGATCGGCTTTTCAACGTGTTCTTGGTATGTTTGCTTATTACGCTAAGTGGATCCCGAAGTTTTCAGACAAGGCACAGCCTCTCTATAAGGCTAAATCTTTTCCTCTGGACCATGAAGCGCTCACAGGGTTTGATGACTTGAAGAAACTGCTTGGGGATGCTACCCTAAATTGCATTGACCATGCCATCCCATTTGCTGTGGAGTGTGGTGCGTTGGATGTGGCAGTGTCTGCTACTTTGAATCAAGCTGGTCGGCCAGTAGCCTTCATGTCTCTGATGTTATATGGCAGTGAGATTCACTATTCCCCTGTTGAGAAGGAGACTGCAATAATTGAAGCGGTGAGAAAGTGGTATCACCTGTTGGTGGGATGGCACTTCACCACTGTTACTGACCAGCAACCAGTTGCATTTATGCTGGACAGTCGTAGGAGGACTAAAGTGAAGAATGACAAGATACAAGGGTGGCGGCTCAAACTCACTTGTTTTAGTTATTCCATTTGGTATTGGCCAGGTAGAGACGACGTTGCTCCTGACACTTTCACCCGAGCGTTCTGCGAAGCCATCTCGTCGTCAAACCTAATTGTCATCCATGAAGAGCTCTGCCACCCTGTGGTTGTCAGAATGCTTCATTTTGTCCGGACAAAGAACCTCCCATTTTCTACGGAGGATGTGAAAAAGGTCTGTTCAACTTATCGTATATGTGCTGAAATCAAGCCAACATTTCATAGGGCTACTGAAAATACCCATATCAAAGCTACTCAACCAATGGCTAGAATGAGCATTGACTTCAAAGGTCCTCTTCCATCACGCACGAGAAACTCGTATCTCTTCACTGCTGTGGATGAATATTCCAGATTTCCCTTTGCTGTTCCATGTGCTGACATGACATCCTCAACTGTCATCAGATGTCTGGACACCATCTTCTCGCTTTGTGGTATGGGGAGTTTTGTCCACTCTGATCGAGGAAGTGCATTTATTTCTTGTGAAGTGAAAACTCATCTCGCTAGTCGTGGAGTGGCGTCCAGCAAAACTACACCTTACCACCCAACAGGAAACAGTCAAATAGAACGGTACAATGGCATAATCTGGAAGTCCATATGTTTAGCTGCCAAATCTCGAGATGTTCCGGATACTGAACGGGAGGCTCTCCTACCTGAAGCACTTCACTTCATTAGATCATTGCTCTCAACAGCCATCAACGCGACTCCACATGATAGGTTTTTAAATTTTCTGAGATGATCTTGTCAGGGTACATCCCTGCCAACATGGCTAACGACTCCAGGTCCTGTCTTCTTACGCTGATTCGTCCGCTCAAGCAAGGTGACCCTCTCGTTGATGAGGTGGAGCTCCTCGAGGCTAACCCAACGTATGCACACATCAAGTATCCAGATGGATGTGAATCTTCAATTTCCCTCCGTGATCTTGCTCCATGCCCTAATGGAACCTCATCCTCAGACATCTCTGCCGGATCAACCTCACCTTCAGTGGAGCCAGAAATGTTGGATAATGGTGAGGGAGTTGCTGCAGAAGGAGATAGCAGGACGACATTGCTGAATCCTAGTATCATGCAGAAGTTCTCTTCGTCGTTCTGCTCGGCAGTGAAGAGAACCCCCAGCAATACGGCTATGATGTTTGATTGATTATGTTGGCTGGGGTGAATGTCATATTATGGAATAAATTATGTTTGTGTTTACCTTTACATTAAATGTTTTGTTCTAATTGGGTTTTGTTTTGTTCTGTTGCAGATGTATATGGATTTACGAGTTGAATAAAGCCTTGATTACTGAAGCTATTTGATATCATACGGCAAGCCTCATCCACTCTTATACTATTGTACTGTGTGGCCAGTCGACTATTACACAACTACATGCCATCTCAATCCTCCAATACTTTTTAATTTCAAATTAAATTAAAACCAGATCTCTCAAAGTCAGGATGCACAGTTTGGTTTCCATTTGTATCTAATAAACCTTATAATAGTAAACTAATAAATATTTAGTTTAGTTCACTGCGCTTCATAAATATTCAGAAAAATTTAAAAGACAGACCAATATTCTGCTTAATTTTATTAAGAAGCGGTTTATAAGGATATGTAATACAATACTGCAATAAATAAATTGTTTGCCCTAAACTCTAAAGCGCATCATACAAAGGACTAGCAAACAAGATAAAACGTGTTCACTACGACAGACAAGAACATTAAAAGGAACAGAGGCATTAGCAACCAGCTGTGCAAACATATGCACTTCAATAATTAAAATGCCCTACGTTTACCTTTCATTGGTTTATATATTACAAGAGGATTGCTACTGCCAGCTAGTTACCTAATAAATTGTCATTGGCATTGGTTCAAATAAGAAGTGACTTTAAAGTAGGAGTTTCATTCACAGCTTTAACCAAAGTCACAACATACAATGAACATGAAAGGTATTTTAGGATAGTTTATTAATTTAAATTAAGATATTGTACTTATCCAACTAGTTCTTACATTATTGTTTATTTGAATTTATCATTTTCATGAGAATGATGCAGGAGGGCATAGACAGGCTGGCATAGGTGGGCACAGCTGGGGCTTCCACAGGAAGGCTGTCCTTGGCCGGGCTCTCCTTCCATAAATGCATTGGCTGGTTACCGCTGCCTGAAACTGCGGGTATAACACCAAGAGAGAGGAGGCTGCTGGTATAATATTCAGAGTGTAATCTGCAAGATGTAACAGGTACAATGGCATGAAGTCTTTCATATTTTGTTTCTTTCAGCAAGTTAAAAATGCAGTACAATTTGAGAGCATTAAAGTTAACTTTACTAGTTCAGTTTAAAAGTGCTCATGCATCAATGAACAATTACTCTTGAGATTCTTCAGCAAATATAACATCAATATTTATGATTGTAACAGTTGCAGAAGGTTAGAAAGTAGCAGGTGATAATGTATCTGTGGGCCAATCTATGTGAAAACTTGGACAAAATTTATCATGTGTTACCAGCACAAGATACAGGTGTAAGATACAATGCAAACAAGGAATACATACATGACTGGTGTCACAGCCCTTACTGTGCAATATATGGTTTATAAATAGGATGCAAACCAATCCATGATCCACCACTACTGTCTACTTCTGATATGAGAAATAGGCCACCAGCAGCCAATGACCAAGCAAGCGACTTTTCCAAGTTGCTAACTGGGCTAACTTGTGCATAATGCTGAAGTGAAACTATCACAAAATTATTTATAAAATAATAAAATTTGCGCTAATATTCATGTCACCCACCTATGTTCCTGTAATTTATCTTACTCACATTTTTTCTGAACTCAAGAGGGATGACAATCACTAGTAGAAATGGTAAAAAAGTACAATTAAGTATAAGTTATTTGACTTAGCCTAAAGACAATGTGGAAGCAATATTAATGATGATATCTACATATAACATCATTTTATCAGCTGAATTAATTGTACAAAGACGGAGACAGAAGAAAAAACTTTGGTTGTGTGCAGTCATCTGCAAACTACAGTTTCTCAACATACATCTGCAATCAAATCACTGTGACAAAGGCAGTATAAAAGGCTTTTACCTTTGATATAAATTTAAGCCGTAATCTTGCTTTGAAGATTTCCCAGTACAGTATAATAGTAGTGCATATTATTAAACACTCAGATTATGACAACACTAAATATGATCTACCATCTGACTGTCTTTATTGAATACTTATACCCAACATTAATTGATCATAAACCTAGCACAGTATACAGAATATAAAAGTTTTCACGGAAAATTAATTTGTATTTCTCTTTATACCATGAACTCGCTAACTGGGTAGGCCAAAGAGCAACACTCATACACACATCACAATTAATTTAAAAAATCCTCGTTACTAACTAGTGAGCGTTAACATTCAGGACTTTACATAATGTACTTGGATGGGATATATCCAATCTGACTCTTATTTCATCTTTATCCTACAACCTTACTCTTATAATTCAATTTGCTGCTTATTACTGGTTTACAATTTACACTATCAAAGCACAGTAAGACAAAGATGGGATTTTTACCCCAACTTCCCTACTTTTTAAGATACAGAAGTCACACTTTAAAATTCCCACAATGTGGCACGTGAAGGATCTGTGTCACCAAGTTTAAAGCCTCCATTCTTCTCTGTGACAATATACTGTCCTGAAGAATTCTTCAAGCACATTCGGGTGGCCTCGCGAAGTTCAATGAAAAAGCCTTCAGGTACTTCTGAATCAGCCATGATGCCATCACCACATGCATGCCAGTAACCACCTTGCTGACCTAAAATGAATAACAAATACAAATTGCAGAACAAAAATAATTTAATCACAAGTAAATTGTGGTTATAAACCACCATCATAGGATGAAAAAATGGCCACTGTTACAAAGATGATACAGTATACTATACTGTATAATATCTACTCATTTCTTAAACCAAACATTCATTATTGAAAATGTGATAAAACTCGTGAATTTTATGCTCTGGCTTAATTCTTGTGTTGAAAGAATTGACAATGAAATTTATTACATTTTAAAGAAACCAATCTTACTGCATACACAAAATAATGACAATATTTTATGGATATATTTATAAATACAGTACTCTTGCTAACATTTTTAATGCCCTAATATTCATAGGGTGGATCTTTCCTGCTCTAAAGGCTTATAACATTGAAGAGCTTGACTTAATACGTTCCAGGTTTGACCTAACCTAGTAAACAAACCTAACCGACAGGAAGCACAAACCTGTGTCATGTGGCTTAGAACACCGATGGGTTTTTACTACACTATTCATATAAATAAAAACCACAAATAACATACCTCTAAAGAAGACTTGACCCTGGTTGCCCCTTTCAACTTTGATGGTTTCATAGTTTGCCTTGTTACATTCCATCTTAAGACTGCTAGAAGTTTTGTAGCCAACAAAACCCTGTTCACACTTAAGCACCAGCACTGGCCTAGAAGACAAATATTTATTACAGATTACTGTTCATTTTGCTAATAAAGAACATATAAATGCATGAAGGAGTGAGAACAAGTTCTGTACTGATAAAATCATACCAGTGAGCCAGCCAAACTCCTATTTAGCCATTTAGACATTGTTATACAGTACAAGTATCTGATCTTTGACACAATTATTACAAAATCTTTAAAACACATAGGTATTTGATGTTTGGCACTTTCTTTAGCATCAATACACTACCTACATAATTTCTCTAAAATAACTTCATAGTCACAAGAGTTATGCTATAGACCAGGTATGGCCAACCCGCTGCCCGAACCATGTGTTTGTGTGGCCCATGGAATGATTGAGAAATTCGATTTAGTGTGGCCCACAGTTCAGGTAGATGCAGCCAGTTTATGGCAAATAAAGCAAAATTTATTAAAAGATTAATCTTCACACACCGTTCGTTATGGTTTCATTACCTAAGAGTAAGTAACTACGAAAATGTAAGTGAAACAAGTATAAATAGTCAACAATATAAACAATTTAACTTGTGTGAGTTTACAGGCCAAGTTCAGCGTGGTTTGTTTGATGGATTAGCTGCTATGTGGCAGTGGGTCACTTAGGAATCAACTAATGTTGGGCAAGACCAAGTAGGATCATGGGCAATGGTCACACAGGTCAAAGGTAAAGGCCTCCTCCTTGTTGACACTCTATAGAACCTCTTCCTTTATGTCTGGCTGTCCAGGGGAGTCATGGGGGTTTGGCCCCCATTTTTATCAGGAAATTCAATACCTTTCTTTAATGCAGTTTTGTACCAAGCCATTTTTGTATTGTAAAAAGTAATTACTATTGGCCTCAAAATATCTCCTAATATCAAGTGCACAAGGCTTCAAAATGGCCTTGATATTGGTCAGTTTTAAAAAAAATTCTGGGGGGGGGGGCTTACAGTAGTAATCCCCCCACCACCCAAAAAAAAAAAACCTCCCCAGCTGTGTGTTCACTTTGCTCACAATGTTCCCCACACAATTTCTTGGACCCCCTATTAATATTCTTGGATGTGCCTTTAGGTTGTTTCATTGTAGTTTCTCATGCACCAACATTAACATTGACATTATTCTGGTGGGTGTCTTTTACAAATAATAAAAACGCTCTAACTGTAGGAAAAATCAACGTATTCACAGATTACGTCACTCATCTTTTGTGAAATGCCAAGAAACCTTCACATTTTACTTAAAAAATAATGATAGATTTATTTCATAAATGGGAAAATGACAGATTGGAAACTGAAAATATCGTAAGGTGGACGTGAGGATAAACTGATTCACTTTCCATGCTAATATAATATTAACATTACTTTTGGGTGAGGTAGGATATAAATTTTGGTGGGTTGGCAAATACATAATAAATTTACAACCAGCATACAAAAACTCGTGTATGTTTTCTTTACTTTCACTGTTGCAATCCTTTTCTCATAATTATGCCAAAATTAGGAGCACCACAGGTTCTACCTACCATCATTTACTGATTACTGTAACTGGTGTATTCTGCTTTGTGTTCCTCTTCCACAACATGGCCCCAAAATTTCCATCTGGATACCTCCCTGTTGCTTCACACAGCCCAGCATCTCCCATTAGCAGCAGGTCCACCTAAATTCTTGGTCCATCCCCAGTAATTTAATCATGTATGCACTTTACTAGTTCTTGGGTGTCCATCCCCCTTCTATTGACTACCTCAAATCACCCAATCCTTTCAATTGGCCTTTCCCTCTCCTCCCATCCATTTCTATATAATACTCCTTTCACTTCCATGTTTCTTTAATTACTATTCTTTTAGTGTATAGAACAAGGTTCACCAAGCTTGTAAATAAATACTTGGCCATGTTTTATATTCTTTTAAAGCCACATTCAACTCCTCCAGTTCCTCTTACTTTCAAACAATTGTTACGAAAATAATACAATTTTGTGAATAGTACTGTACAGTATACAGTTTAAACTTGTCAATTCTTTTTAAACAAACCTCATCAATAAATAGATGTAGAAATGAAAACTTTCTTAACCTACCTGTTTATCAAATAGAAGTAAAAACGAGCACTTTCTTCATCTGGTGAATCCGCATTAGCAAAAAGGTGACCAGATTTCTTGGTAGCAATATACTTGCCATTGTTAGCCTGAAAAGCAACTGACCCATCTGGTTGCCACTGGAAGTTGAAGAGTGCATTGGATGTTCTGGAAAAAAAAAAAATAGAGCATCAAACACAGTTACTTTCCAAATACAGAACAAGAAGACAGACCAGGAGATGTTCATAAGCTGTGTTAGTACAGGCTGATCAAAGTTCTCTCCATCAATAAGTGACCCAGTCAAAATCACTATTCCTGGACCTGGCAGAAGTCAACACTGATACTGTATAATTTTGTTAAGTTATGTACAGTAGCAAAAACAACTATCGGTGCAGGTGGGGGTCGCTATGCTCCGAAATTTTACGCGTGATTCGTGACAGCCCTCAAATACCAAAATTTATCGTCCACGATCTCATTGTTTCCCACAAAGTATGCACAGATAGTCGTTTTAGCTATTGTACATACAGTACAGTGGTCCCTCGGTTAACGAGCACAATCCATTCAAGCAGGTTGCTCGTTAACCGAAACCATTGTTTTAATGGGTTTTTGGGTAATTGGTTCCAGCTCACAGAAAATTGCCTAAATTCAACGAAAAATTTAGAAATGGACACTTACCTTGAGGTGTGTATGTAGAAGGCACCTGGATGATGATGCTGATGTGAATTTGAAGTGGGAGGTGGAGGAGGAGAAGGGAGAAGAGAAGGAAGTGGAGGTGGAGGAGAAGCATTTTACTGCTTCTTGGAAGGTGAGTCACCTTCCATGAAAATGTCAGGAACTTCTGGACTGACAGATTCTCCACCATGAACATCCTCTCTCCTTCTTGAAGTGGAAGACAGAGGGATAGCATCATGTTCCCTCTGCCTTTTACTGAAGAAAGTGTCAATTGTGGTCTGTGGGGCATCTCTCCTCCTCACCATTAACTTATGTTTAAAGAAGGAGACCATTGAGTCCTCAACATGACAAAGTTAGTTCATTTTTTTCCACATCTGGGTGTTTTGAAGCCAGTTCCCTGAACTTCTCCCAGTGGTAAATCACATCTTTCAACTCTTTAGTTGACATATGGTCATTACTTTCAATTTCCTCCTCACCACTATCAGCCTCTACCTGTAACATCTCACCCAGTTGCTTCAATTCATCAGGAGTAAGTTCCTCCTCATGAGACATCACAAGCTCTTCGACATCCTCCTCTTCCACTTCAAGGCCCAATGATTGACCAATGGACACAATCTCCTGGTCCAACTCTGTGTCATCCTCAAATCCCTCAAAATCATGGACTACTGATGGCCACAGTGCTTTCCATGAAGAATTGAGGGATCTAGTGGAGACTTCTTGCCATGATGACACAATCAATTGTACAGCCTCCAGGATGTTGAATTGTCTTCCAGAACTGTTTCAGTGTTAGTTCAGGATCATTGGAAGTTGCCTGATCACACCACCTAAACATTTTCTTCATGTACAACTTCTTGAAGTTGCTGATCACATTATGGTCCATTGGCTGTATGATTGATGTAGTGTTGGGAGGCAAAAACAACACTTTCACAAAGTCAAATTGATACTCCAAATTTCTGGCAAGTTCAGGGTCATGACCAGGAGCATTATCCATGAGGAGAAGAGCCTTTAAAGGGAGCTTATTGGTGGTTAGGTAGCTCTTGACAGAAGGGCAAAGCACATCAACAGCCCATTCATTAAAGAGCTGTCTTGTCACCCATGCCTTACGGTTGGACTTCCAATAAACTCCAAGCTTTGTTCTTACCACTTTCTGTTGCTTGAACACCCTGGGGTTTTCAGAGTGGTAGACAAGCATAGGCTTCAGTCGGAAATCCCCTGAAGCATTGGAACCAAGCAATAGAGTGAGACGGTCTTTCATGGGTTTATGCCCAGGTAAAGAGGCTTCATCTCTGGTGATGAATGTTCTTTTGGGCATCTATTTCCATTACAGCCCAGTTTCGTCCACATTGAACACTTGCTGTGGAAGATAATTTTCTTCTTCCATCAGCTCTTTAAATTCCACTAAAAACTGTGCTGCCCCTTCCTTATCAGCACTAGCAGCTTCACCATGCCGAACAACACTGAAAATGTCACTTCTTTTCTTAAATTTTTCGAACCAGCCTTTACTGGCCCGAAAATCTTCAAATTCTGTGCCAGGAGAACCAGGTTGATCTGTCTTTAAATGTTCGTAAATCTCCCTGGCTCTTTCACAAATGAATTCAGTAGAAACTGAATCACCTTTCATCTGTTTTTCCCTAATCCAGATGAGAAGTAACCTCTCGGTTTCTGCAATTAGGGATATACTTTTAAACACCCTGGTAGATTTGACTCACTTTCACTTTAAATTTGTCTTTCTGTGCAAGAATTGTCGATACAGTTGATGTCGACATGCCATATTCTTTGCATAGTGCATTTGTTCATGTTTTTTTATAATTTCCTGCTTGGTTTGGATTGAAATTGCTTTTCTTGATCTCTTAGGCCCAATGCTGGATTCAAACAATGTCAACAAGTGTTTTTTAAAGTTAAACTTGCTGTAAATAAAGAATATTTTCTTCAAAATAACACTGCACTGCGCTATATATTGTCAATATGTAAAATAAATTTCAAAATGACCAATATTTGCTTGGAAACACAGAAAAAAAGCATTTAGTTGAAGAAAGTCTCAAGCAAGGTGTTACCTCCACTGAAAACAGAGAGAGACTAACGCTTGTTTCCTGTGTTAAGAGGCTGGATGGCGCGCATAAAACTAGTCACTTTACCTTCAATTATGTTCAATAATTGTTAAAATGACTAAAAAATTTAATATTAAACTTTTAAAATTATTGAATAGTATAAACTTCTTGATATTTACTAAAATATTAAGGAATTTAAGCCCTAGAACCGATTACTGTATTGGCAGACTAATACTACAGCTGGTTGACCGCCAAGTGCAAGCGAAAACCTGTTGAGGTAGGCTCGTAAGAAACTCGTTAACCAAAGTTAAGAATCTTATGGAAGGTAACTCGTTAACCGAAGTTAAGAATCTTATGGGAGGTAACTCGTTAACCGAAGTTAAGAATCTTATGGGAGGTAACTCGTTAATTGAAGTTAAGAATCTTATGGGAGGTAACTCGTTAACCGAAATCTCGTTAACCGAGGCGCTCGTTAACCGAGGGATCACTGTATTCACAAACCAATCTGTGTTATTTGTCTCTGTCAAAAGAATACAAAGTATTAAAATGTCTAAAGAAAATCCTTAGGAACAAATAATAAAATCAAAGAGGAAACCTAGATATGCCAAACAAGAACTCTCAGACTTTTATCTTTATTTCCTGCATTTGTGTGGCATGGATCAGGAGTCAATGAAACCCCGAGAGCAGCAGCCCAAGAAGACCTCCCAGTTCCCACCCGCTGTATAACATGACACGCAGTTGGCCGAACTCACTAGCCACAGCTCTGAGCGAGGGCAGCGCGCACACCACATCACCGCCCGCCAAATTCAAAACAGCTCTGCCATTCCTGTCCCATTTCCGGGATATCAACAAAACTTACAGGGTATTTCCCTATATGTAATCATCAGCTACACGAAGCAGCAGTTAACAGGACGTCAGTTTTTGGGGGTATACAGGTGAACCCCGATAACCCATGTCCTGTTGGCCGCCAATTTGCATTACAGACAATTACATATAGGGAAAATACCCCCTTATTTCGTTGATACCTTGGAGATCTTATGATCGACAGCTGGCGTGGTACACATTCTTGCCACCAGAGGGCAATCTTTGCTCGTTTATAGTTACAGTGTCTGATTTCATGCTTTTTCGTGTTTTCCAACTTAGTGTGTTAATCATACCTAAACACCTCCGTGCTCGTTCCTTTGGTGCTGAGCAACTTGATGTGAAATAATAAGGTGTAATAAGGCATAATAAGGTGTAATAAAAGTGGTGATGGACCAACAGTGGTAGACTTGAACTTGCTACCCTAGACTGTCCCTGCCATCCTCAACACAGGTAAATAACAGTCAATTTATGCTTTTCATTGCTTATTATGCTTGCTTTCTATGTCTGCTTTATTTTGTTGCTTGACTACTTGACTGTGTGCAGTACAGATATACTGTATATCAAGGGTAAATGGGAGTTTTTTGAGGTTAGCCAGTCCCTAACCCCCTGAATTTGCTATGTTCTTATGGGGTTAATTGCTTTGATAACTATCGATTCACTAATTAATGACTTTTCTCGGTCCCTATGTGTCAGTTGTCGGGGTATGCATGTACTGTACTTGTACTATAGACAATTTCCAGCAAACAAACAATATGTAAGTGAATTAAAGGAATCATAGTTGAATTATTTTACAAGTGGACTCTCAAAAGATGTTTGCAAATGAATAGTTGCTATAGATAGATGTCGCCCACCTCTATCAGTTTTCCTCAAGGCATTTTTATTGCAAATTACATGTAAGCAAGGTACAGTATTTGACATTTTTTATATTGGGTTTAGGCAAGGCGCGCATGACATCCTACCCGTTTTATTGAGCCAATGAACGGTCTTGATTCTTAGCTTTTGGGAATATTTCATGCATTTAAGGGTATAGTCGGCAGTAATGGCTAAATTTGAATCAATCAAAATGGCTCCTGTGTGCGACAGGTGCGATCTACATCAATAGGCCGCGATCATGAGGTTTTACAATAATAATTCAAAATTGGTGGCATTTCTATGATCCCTTGGTGTTTTGCCTAGCGAGTGCCAATAAATCAGAGGAGTGTGTATGCTTGTGGACGATGACCCAGATGACCGTCAAGCAACTTGGTCTCCCGACAACCCTAAACCTGGCCATTTTTCTCATTCCAATTAAAGTAAGAAAACCAAGGGCACTAGGTTAGGTTTAGTTAGGTTTTCAGAGACAACTTAGATCACTCGTCGTCCACCCCCCCCCCCCAATTAAATATAAAAATAAAAATCACGCCGATAGCCTAAGACTGTTAGGGGGGCGGGGGTGCAATAACTCCAAAATGGCTCATTTTTGTTAGAAATCACAGTAAAAATTGTTCGAAACATGAAAACACACCGGTAAACATTATTTCAACCTTAAAATTGCTGATGCTAAAGTTATAACACTTACGGTTTAGAAGCATTTGCCTGAATACCGCCACCAGCTTCAAGTGTCCAGTACTTGTCCTGCATAGTTCGGACATACCACCGTTTTGTGGCTCCATCATACTCCAGCTGGAACTTCTCATGGTCTGAGATCTCCTCTTGGTTGGCAGTTACATCCACACCTGAGGATAAGATTATCAACATTAATAAAGGAGAATCCTTGAAATATCTGACTGCAGTATGTACAGTACCCCATCACTAAACAGGGATCCCATCAGCCAGAGCCTATATGGAGCAGTGTGGCCTGCACTACACTTTCTCTTCCCCAATTGTAAGTATTATTATTAAGTAGGTAGTGGACAGCTAACCACTGTAAAAGGTACCATTTTACAACTGCACGGACTGTAGTTATCTCGGCTGTAAACAAATGATATTTACGTGCAAGAGTCGAGAGATGTCTTCCTCTCCTAGGCACATGAACACTGCAAGTTGGGACATCAGCTGTCTGTTACTGTCAAATCACTCTGTTGTTGTAAATATTGGCCGAGAATGGATGGCGCATAAACTATTCTAGTTGTATTACTTGCTGAAATAGTGTGAAAACTAAAACCGACGAAATATTTTGTTCCTACTGCCCTAATCAGCATTCGGACCTGACACAGGTCACTTAGCGAGCTTTTAACAAGGGGAGGGGGAAGTGTACCTAAATAAATACCAAAGAATCCAATGTGAGAGTACAGCCTGGTTCATGGTCATGGGTAACATGTCACCAAGTAACAACAGGTCTTTTGCCTCGACGTGCTTGGGAGGACCGACTTGATCAAGTTCACGTATATTACATTTATTACCCAGTTACAGCAGTTAAGGTTCTCTAATGGTAAATCTGTACCAAAAAATTTCAAAATAAGATTTATTTACTTAGCACTTGTACAGAGTAACTGGAATCCAGATATAAAATTTTGGTTTCCTCATCCAATGCCGGTCACAGTGTACAGCAAATCCTCACAACCACCAAAGTCAAGCCTCTAAAACACAACTACTCAAGTTGTTATTCATTAACTTTGATGGTAAATGATTCATACCCTAGAGTAGAATACACCCATCTGCTGCAACCAGACCACCACAAAGAAACCTTGCATTACCTGGACCCAGCCGCCCTAAGCCAAAGAAGATACGACGTGCCCTAAGCTATGAAATTAAATACAAGATCATCCAAGAGTTGGAGAAAGGAACAAGACAGGTTGACTTGGCGCGCCAGCATGGTGTGAATGAATCTACGATCCGGACAATCAAGAAGGATGCAGCCAAGATAAAAGAACACATGAACATCACAAAGTCCACAGGTGCTTCTATGATCAAGTATTGCCACAACAAGGTGCTTCTCAAGACGGAGAAATTACTTGTGAGCTACTTGATTCGCCAGGCAAGACGGAACATGGCGGTGTAAACGCGCTCAGTTAAGGAGTACACACGTGAACTGTACGCAGCAGTGTCACGTAAGATGGGAATTGCAGAGCCCAAACCCTTCAATGCATCTTCTGGGTGGTTGCAGAGGTTTAAGAAGAGGAACAAGATCACCAACATTAACATTGGTGGTGAAGAAGCTAGTACCGACCGTGTTGCGGCTAGGGAGTTTCCTCTGTTTTTACCCGAGATTATGGAGGAAGGACAGTACACCGACGACCAGGTATTCAACATGGACGAATCTGGTCTTTTTTGGAAAAAGCTACCTTCCAAGACCATTCGTTGTCAAGACTGTTAGCAAGTGTCGGGGCCGGAAGTTGCAGAAGGAGCGCATCACCGTCCTGTTTACCACCAATGCCTCCGGTACCTGTAAGCTCAAGTTATCGGTGATCCACACAGCACGCAAACCTACAAGAACATGACCAAGCTAAATGTCCACTGGCTGACCGCACGTAAGGCGTGGATGTTCTCTACTCTGTCCCTCTCCTGGTTTGATGACTTTCGTTCCTGACGTGAAGAAATTTTGTGAGTAACAGTGTCCCTCTCCTGGTTTGATGACTGTTTCGTTCCTGACGAAGAAATTTTGTGAGCAACAGAATGTTACATTCAAGATATTGTTGCTGCTTGACAACGCACCAGGACGCTCGCCCCTACTGTTGGATCGTCACCCCAAAGTAAAAGTGGTCTTCCTTCCTCCCAACACATGATTAATCCAGCCCATGGACCAAGAATTAATCTGCAATCTGCAATGTGAAAGCTGCATTCTCTGCAAAGTTTAAGCTCCTGAACGACTATACCAACACCAAGGATGAGTTGCGTAACCTGAGTGACACCGATAGCAAGAGCGAAGAGGACGAGGAACAACAGTTGGCAGAGCAAGAAGTACTTGTGAAACACTTTTGGAGGAAATTCAACGTCAAGAAAGCTGTGGACTTCTTGGTGGAGGCATGGGATCAGCTGTCTGTAACAACGGTTCGTCACGCATGGAGACATGTGTTGCAAGGTATCCCAGGTGGGAGGCAGAGTCAATCTGTGACTGGTGAGGTTCAGACTGTTGCAGTAGCAGTGGACCTTGCCAGAGAAGCTGCGCAGAGTGTTACAGCTAAAGACTTCTCCGAGACCACCAACGACGACGACATTATGGAGGTGATAAGGGATCCTGATGTGACTGCCGACAAGATGTTAGAAGATGATGACGTCAGTGAAGAGGCAGGTGGTGCGTCATCCCAAGAAGAACGCAAGTTATCGCATGGTAATGTAAGGGGTGCCATCGAGTGTGTGTAGAGAAACTGAAGCTCCTCCTTTCCGACGACCCTGACGATAACCGGTATGAAGTCTTCACTACCCACCTGTTGCAGATTATGGACCCGTACATCAAGGTGTATCACGACAACATCAACACTAGCCGTCAACAAAGCATTACTGAGTTCTTCGCCCGCAACCCACCACAGCCAACCCAAGCCAGTGATAGTCAGAGAGACAGTGATGGTGACTTTGAGGGATTTGTCAGGGAGGCCCTGATAAGTGTGGATGACAGTGATGATGACTCACCTTTGGGCCAGTAGCCTGCCCTCTGCCTCGGAACCAGCCTCCATTCCCGTACGCCGACCCATCTCTTCAAACGTAAGTGTTAAACCTAACCTTGATTTTTTCTAACCTAACCTACAGTATATTATTCTCTTATTGATTGTTCTCTTCCATATTATGTGTGTGTGCATACCATCAAAAGTTAAGAGGTTATTTTTACTAAACGTACGTATTGTGTCGGGAAAAAGTGGAGTTTGGGGGACGGCCCAGTCTCTTATTTCAATTGATCCCATATGTTCTGTTGTTCACTTTACGCATTTCCTGTTTTACGCGGGCCTCCAGGGGTTCAATTAACCGCGTAAAGCAAGGTTTCACTGTATAAGATTGATGTCGCATCCACATCTGTGATGTCATATCTGACATCCGATCCATCCCTATACTGCACTGTATATTACAGTATACAATATTTGATTTTTTTTTTCCTATTACTGTATATCTCAAAATTTTTTAGGATCTTGTGTGATGCACAGCATTTTCTTTTAATAATAAAAAAACAAAACATTAATCTGATGTAATTAAACATTATGATTAAAAAAATAATTATATACTGTATATATATTCCAAATCAGAATGTAAAACTACATCAGATTAATGTGTTTTTAATTTAAAAAAGTAGCAGTGTGGATACAGAATGCTATATATACCAAGCCTTTGATAACCAAGGAGGCATCGTGGTCAGCAGTACACTCCACCACCTTCACTTCCCCGATTGTAAAGTAAGGTGTCAATTTGCAGCCGAGTGGACTGTGGGTGCCCCGGGAGTAAAAATGGGACTCATAGGCCGTCACAACCCTTACACAAAGGAGTTAGTTTAATTTTTTAGGCATTAGGGTATCTATTTTTTTTAGACATCTGATGCGTTTTATACAGATCCTGAACAATACTTTCCGCCATTTTTTCAGTAATGTTATTATGGATCAAAATGATTTCTGAAGACTTAAGATTGGCCAGAGAAGCCTCTAATACTCTTCATTAATGTTTCTTATAATATCCGAGCAGGATAAGACTCGTAGCAACGGATTTAAGTTGGATAAGTTCAGGTTTAGGAGGGAGATAGGAAGGAACTGGTTCACAAATAGGGTGGTGGATGAGTGGTACAAGCTTAGCAACTTTGTAGTAGTGCTGGAGACTTTTAAAAGGAGGCTAGATAGATTCATGGATGATAGAGAGTGGTAGTAACTCTCGACAGGAGCTGCCATGCACAGGCCAACTGGCCTATTGCAGACTCCTTATTTTCTCATGTTCATTAATGTGTCGGTGGGTATAAGAGGAAGGCGTCTCTCTCTGCCACCGTCTATGGCTCCTCCCTTAACAGTCTCCTAAGTTTGTGGGAGAGGCAGACTTAAGAAGGAGGGTCACACAGCTAGCTGCTCGCCCACAACTCCTAAAACTTTAACCAGCACCAGTGTGGCTCTGACCACCATGGGTATTTCATCAACCTATCCCCAGCAAGTCTCGCCTCACCATGCACCTAGCCTCACCTCCCGTCATAACAAACATATACTCGAGCATTCACTCCGTTTAATAATGTACAACTTAGTAAGGTCAGCGTCATCACCATCTTGGGATAATAACTAGACTGAACACTGCCATAGACAACTGTTCTATTCCAAAAATTTAAGGTACTAGGGTAACAAAGTGAGGTGTTGTTTAAAAAATAGCAGAAACCATAAACGTTCAAGTAAGGATGATGTAAACAAGGTAATTCTGTATGTCATCACATAGCAGACCTGCCTGCGTGTGTAGTGTCCATGGTGGCAGGTTATGGTATCCTATTACACAGTAAGCCCATATGTGTGAGGGTCAAGATGGCCTTCCTTCCCCTTATTTTTGACCCTACCAACACAACCCCTCCCTCAACCACCTCACTATATCCTTCTATAAATCGAGAAACTAGTACAAACTTCTTTTCTTTTCCTTTCTTTCCTTTATTTCTTAGTAAAATGGCAATAAGAGATAAACAACTATGATGTGACTGTAAAGTGAACAGACGCACACAGGCACACTATTTTCAGCCTTCTGGCTGCCATGTTCTTTCAATAAACCGTTAATTAATATTAACATTATTATTACAAAGATGTACAGACAGAAAGTAGACATAATAGAGGGAGGAATGAGTGTTCTCGCCTAACAGTACATTACTCCTCCCCTCCCGACCAGGCCATGAATCATTACTGTACTACCCTCCTCACTACTTCCGAATCCTTGTTAAGATAAATAGCCAGCTGCTCAGACACCTACTGTAGGCTCTAATACTGCCTTTAACTATATAGTCAGTGCTTCAGTACAAGGATTCGGAAGTAGTGAGGAGGGTAGTACAGTAATGATTCATGGCCTGGTCGGGAGGGGAGGAGTAATGTACAGGCGAACACTCATTATATTATATATATATATATATATATATATATATATATATATATATATATATATATATATATATATATATATATATATATATATATATATATATATATATATATATATATAATATATATATAATAGAGGGAGGAATGAGTGTTTTAGTATATATATATATATATATATATATATATATATATATATATATATATATATATATATATATATATATATATATATATATATATATATATATATATATATATATATATATATATATATATATATATTTTTTTTTTTTTTTTTTTTTTTCTTTATTAATAACTTATAGGCCAATAAGAATAAATGAATTTGTTACCACTGAGTTTATTGGTGCAAATTTTTATTCTTAAGACTTCTTGAAGGCGTAATAAGATCCCAACACGTATCCAACCACAATCAGCCTCAAGAACCCTGTTGATGGCAACAATCAAAATAGACGCACGAGTTGCTTAAAAATCCTTCACAAGCTTCTCTAAATCACATCTGGTCAATTGATTTATTCGTACATTATATTCTTCCAATATTTTCTTGAACTATATCATAAGGGAGGAACTCAGTGGTTGTTTACTTACTTGTCCAGGTGATATCGCAGGCACTTAAGCTAGGAAAGCTTTAAGTTTGGACAATCCTGGACAAGAACAGGTAACTTTTTTTTTTTTTTTTACTTTGACTCGTTCCCGACAAATCGCCATTTATAATATGATAATTTGTTTAGCATGAACTCTAGTAATTACTAACCTAACACTAGCAACAAACACCTAGAACAGGGGTTCTCAACCAGGAAATTTATTTCGGGGACTGATTCGGGAGCAAGAGATATGTTCGATGAGAAATCAAACACAGAGTTTTGGCCCTTGATGTGCGATTCCTACCCAAAAGTGGCAGAAAGAGCTATCCGTGCATTGCTTCCGTTTGTGTCGACATATCTTTGTGAGTCAGGCTTTTCAACTCTGTTGCAAATTAAAACGAAGCAACGTAGTAGATTAGAGGTAGAAAATGACCTGCGTTGTGCCCTTTCAAGCACTCCTCCGCGTATCCCAGAATTGGCGAAGAAAAAACAATCACAGGTTTCTCATTGACTGTAATCTTCATCTGAATAAACTTAATTACAAATTTACAATATCCTGGTATTCTATTGAACTTTTTGTTTATTGCACTATGCTTCAGTTTGGTCTGTTAAGTAATTCATTATAAATATATAAAAAACTATTTTACTTTTATTCAAGTTTTATAAATCCATCAACATTTTTAATTGGCATTTAATTTGTAAAACTTCACTATAAAAATAATCCATGTAAAATTGTAAATGTATATATACTAATATGGAAAAAAATAAAGGATTTTCAGTATTATATGCATATTATTTGGAATGCACTTTTTGAGGCAGACAATCTTGGCAAGGAGGGGGAATGACATTCTGACATATGGTGAAAGGGGTGCATGGGGCAAACAAGGTTGAGAACCACTGACCTAGAAAATCTGTACAGTGGTTGACACACTGTCAAGACAACTGAAAATGTCATGTCCACAGCAGCACAACCTTGCCCACAGCAGCACCAGCCATAATAGCCCCTAGCCCTGGCAGTCAGTTGGTAGGGACCATGACCGCCATCCTCAACGCCTACACAACACGACTAACAAGAGAGCGAGGCGAGAAAGATGGTTAAATGTGCCTCACAAACTAGTGTTTGCATGGATGAATGACCAGAGTGAAAGTATTAGTGCATTTCAAAATGTATGTATGTATGTATGTATGTATGTATGTATGCATGTGTGTGTGTGTGTGTGTGTGTGTTTGCCAGAACCCAACAAGCAGGTTCTGCCACACTGTACAGTCACCCCAGCCTCCACCACTTAAAAACATAGAACATAAGGAGTCTGCAATAGGCCGGTTGGCCTGTGCATGGCAGCTCCTGTCCAGAGTTACTACCACTATCATCCATGGATCTATCCAGCCTCCTTTTGAAACTTTCCAGCATTAACTACAAAGTTGCTAAGCTTGTTCCACTCGTTCACCACCCTATTTGTGAACCAGTTCCTTCCTATCTACCTCCTAAACCTAAACTTATCCAACTTAAATCCGTTGCTACGAGTCCTATCATTGCTCGGATATTATAAGAACTATCTATATCCCCTTTATTGATTCCTTTCACCCACTTAAATACTTCTATCATATCTCCCCGCACTCTTCGTCTTTCTAGGGAATGCAAGTTCCTGATATGGAAGGTTTCTAAGTCCTGGAATCATTTTCGTCATTCTTCGCTGCACCGACTCTAGTGAATTGATATCCATTCTACAATATGGGCACCAGAATTGAACCGCATAATCGAGGTGCGGCCTGACTAGCGCAAGATATACAGTAGTTGCAATAAGACCTCTGCACTCTTATTACTTACTTCACAAATATAAACAATACTCTGTTTGCCTTATTTCAAACGTGCCTTGCTATTTTTTTCTGAGCTGTGAGGTCTAGAGACTTACAAAGTACCCTAATTCTCTTTAAGTCGACTTCTCTGGGTTGATATTGTTGGGCTGGCAACCATTGACAGTATTTGTTCTTCCAATATTAAGTACGCTGCACTTGCTGGTGTTGAATTTCATTTGCCATTTTTCAGACCACCCCTGCAGTTTATTTAGATCCTCCTGTAATGCATTTGCATCCTGCCATGAATTAATCTGCCGCCCTATTTTGGTGTCATCCGCAAACTTGCTTATGTCACTGCTGATCCCAGTATCTAGATCGTTTATGTAAAATTTTTACAAGAGTGGGCCTAGTACTGACCCCTGGGGTACCCCACTGGTTACACGGCCCCACTCAGATTTAACACCATCTACGCTGACCCTCTGCGTTCTATCGGTGAGCCATGATTTTATTCAATTTAAAACTTTCCCCTCGATACCATGAGCCTTAATTTTTCTCGGAAGCCTCTGATGCGGTACTCTGTCAAATGCTTTGCTAAAGTCTAAGTAAAGAACATTGTAATTTTCGTCATTATCTACTACCTCGAAGACTTACCTATACTAGACCCCACTAACAATTATAATTAGCAACTGCATCTCAGCTCGAGGGAAGTAGAACACCCCCCCCCTCACGTCTACCTTCTCCCCCAACTAACCATGTGTACCTCACACTCGCCTCTCTCATGCCTGCCACGTGCACCTCTTCCCGCCACATACACCATTACCTCACCGCTCCATCACCATGCCACCGCGTGCACCTCTTCCTCCCACCACATCCCTCTCACATTACACCTCCTCACACCACAGCCACACCTCTACTCTATTCCTAGTGACAACAAAGCAAGTGTGCGTGTCCAAAGAAAGTTCTTAGGCAGGTTTCGTGCAGATAAGCTATCCTACCTCATCACTTAATTATCTAATTACTTTTAGGGTTTCAGACAAGCGGACGACCCTCCCGCACGTGACCAATCATTCCCATCCTCACCGTGTATCAGGTGGACGGTGGATTGGTGAGGAAGATGGACACGGAGCCTCCTTCCAGTGGTCAGTGTTTATAACCCTATGTGACCCTGCAGGGGAGGTAAATACAAGGGTCTGGATTCATTTAATGTTCAACGTGACACCTTCACCCAGCACCAGATAGCAAACAATACCAACATACTATTTTGGAGAAGTTACTCTAGCCTAATTTTGTCTGCCGTCAAGTCAAAGTGTCAAGATATAGGATCTGTATTTTAATGTTTCAATGGATTTTTTTACCTACGTTAAGTAAATCAATGAAATGGAATTTTATGGCTCTAGGTATGAGGAAATAGACAGCAGCTGGGCAGGTGGTGATGGTCGAGTGTGTTGGTGGTACAGCGGTAACGCGCATACCTCTCGCCAGCATGTCAAGGGTTCGAGCCTTGGCCCGAACACACGTGAGAAGGGTGTTATCCAGTGTGACCCTCACTACCAAACATCACTGTAGGTTTCCCGGTCCCCGGTTTCCTCCTGTACTAACACTGGGTAGATCACCAAAACGGCTAGTAAGATGATAAGTGGCGAATATAATAAAAAAATACCTGGTGAGTATAGCAATACGAGACTAACCCTCAATGGGGCGTCAACCTCGCCTCACAACAGTAAAACCTACAACACATCCCTGAGGCAGTTAAGCGAGAGGGTTGGGATACAGCAACCCATCCAAAGAAATGAGCCGGGGGCAAGGGTCCAGCTAAAGACATGAGCAGAGAGTGAGGGTCCAGCTAGCCAAGAGACATGAGCCGGGGGTGAGGGTCCAGCTAACCAAGAGACGTGAGCCGGAGGTGGGGGTCCAGCTAGCCACATATCATATGGTCTCAACACCACCACCTGGACAACAGCAATCAATACGTGGGAGATAAATCTACGCACGAAGACAAATATAATGAACAGGGAGCTGAGGAGCTTCACTAAGTGGTGGGAGGGGGAACACAGGCTGAAAAGATCGAACACTCCACATGGCAACACCACTATGGTTGGAATCCTCTTCTACCTCTTTCTTATTATACTTTCGTTTATTTTCCTTTTTTATTCAACCTTTACACTAAGAATATTAACTGTAAACAGAACAACCGTGTAGTGACTGGGATCTATGGTGGATGTACTGTACTGAGAAGCAATACAACTGAGGCGGAGGAAACATTGGCTGCGTGCAGGGAGAGAAACCCGCGCTCACAATTGAGACGAAATGGTCCGCTTCCCCTCCCAAACCCTCTTCTTTCTTTCTTTCTGTCCTTCTGTCCTTCCTTCCCTCCCTCCCGACCCCTTCCCACTCGATTCCCCCCCTTCACGAACCCTCCTTCCATCCATCCATCCATCCCTCCCTCCCTCCCTCCCTCCCTCTACTCCCGCTTCCCTCAGTCATTTGGTCCTCATCCCTCCCTTTCCTCCACTTCCGACCCCACCACTACAGATTTTTTTTTTACAGATTGCCCCGGAGGGAGCTAGTTTATTGGGCACCCCCTTACATCCTGTCCAAGGTGAAGCGCAGAAGAGTTTACAGTGCCTAACTGGGAAGCATGCGGAGTTCATGCTTGCCTTTATGACTCGTGCATTAAGGGCGTGGAAGCCTGAAGGGTCATGGGTTTTGTCAGCAAGTTACATAAAGTGACAATGATGAGTGTGTGGTGGGGGGGGGTTGAGGGGATTCCCGGTACATTTCATGTTTATAGCAAAGCGTGGCAGGTCCCTAATAATGTCAAGTGCCAGGCCTGTGACTAGGAGGAGGGATATCTGGTCAGGGAGGGAAGAGGTGTTGGTAACAGATTTTACAGATTGCCCCGGAGGGAGCTAGTTTATTGGGCACCCCCTTACATCCTGTGCAAGGTGAAGCGCAGAAGCGTTTACAGTGCCCAACTGGGAAGCATGCGGAGTTCATGCTTGCCTTTATGACTCCTGCATTAAGGGCGTAAAAGGCCTGAAGGGTCATGGGTTTTGTCAGCAAGTTACATAAAGTGACAATGATGAGTAACGGCTGGGGACCTGTAGGAGGAGGTCATAGGGCAAGTGAGGATGTAGTGACGGAGGGTGTGAGAGTCGGGTCGGCCACAACCCCCCACCACTACCTTCCCTCCATACCCTTCCTTCTCGACCCCTCTCCCCAGTGGTGTGGTCCTCCGCTCCCCTCACCATTTTTATGACCCCTCTTTATTTCCTGCCAGGAGAGATGACAGAAGGAGGAGTGCACGACTGGTTCAAACTTATTACACCTCGTCATGGTCAACACTGGGTGGGTAACGGTCCAAAAAAAAAAAAAAGCTTCTTTACGATTTTGAGTCAAGATAATATGAAAAGACGGATGAAGGTTACCGACAATCCTACCAAGATAACGGGAGTCGGTGTTCATTTTAACATTTATCATATGCCTTCCGTAAAGATACTTGATTTGGAGATTATGTACAGTTGTACACCTGTAAAAATTTTGTTGACTATCGCTCAAGCTTATGTCAAAAATGTTATACACGCGCACACAAACTCGTAATCAACCATTGTGTTCACTCCCAGCCAATCTTGCCTTTTTGCACCGTTACTATGTTAAAATTTCCTGTAGTATAACCTTCTCCCCACCTTCCCAACTTGTTATATATCATATGTCTCACTTACTGTATGTTACTTGTGTATTATTTGTCAATCAAGTGACCCATTCCTCAATTATGTAGCTGTATAGTTTTACCTTTCCGACTGCCCTGCTCTTTCAATAAACTTATTAATTATTGCAACATCTTCCTTAACCACTCCTCTGTCATTACCTAGTACTACCACCATGTTAACGCCACCATAATAATTACCATATTAACACTACCGCCATAATAACTACCCTGTTACTACCGCCATAATAACTACCCTGTTAACACTACCGCCATAATAACTACCCTGTTACTACCGCCATAATAACTACCCTGTTAACACTACCGCCATAATAACTACCCTGTTACTACCGCCATAATAACCAAATTCTATAACATCTACCACATAATAATCCACCCTGTTACTACCGCCATAATATTAACTCCCTGTTACCACTTCGCCATAATAACCAATTCTGTTAAGACTTTTCCGCCATAATAATCCACCCCATACTACCGCCATAATAACCACCCCACATACCGCTATAATACCCCACACGCCACAATAACTACCCCAACACTCACTCGCTAATAACTACCCCATAACACTACCGCCATATTAACCAATCCTGTTAACACTACCGCCATAGCGAATCACAATTTCATAACACTACCGCCATATTAACCAATTCCCATAATACCATCGCCATAATAACTACCCCGTTAACACTGTCGTTATAATAACCACCCTGTTAACACTACCGCCATAATAACCAATTCTGTTAACATCTACCGCTATGAACTACCCCATAATACTCATCAGCTATAATAACTCAATTTCAATAAATACTACCGCTATAACTACTCCTGTTAAATACCACCGCCATAATAATCACTCCTGTTGTAATACCACCGCCATAGCCATCCACCCGTTAATGACTACCGCCATAATAACCACTCCCATAACACTCACTGCCATAATAATCTCAATTCAAACACCAATGCCATACACACACCTGTTAACACTCACTATAATAACGTTCTGTTAACACCACTTTTGGCACGAATCACCCTGTTAACACTACCGCCATAGTTAACCACCATAATTGACCACCGCCATAATAACTACCCTGTTAACACTATCGCCATAATAACTACACTGTTAACACTACCGCCATAATAACTACCCTGTTAACACTACCGCCATAATAACTACCCTGTTAACACTACCGCCATAATAACTACACTGTTAACACTACCGCCATAATAACTACCCTGTTAACACTACCGCCATAATAACTAACATGTTAACATTACCACCATAATAACTACCCTGTTAACTTTTACCGCCATAATAACTACCCTGTTAACACTACCGCCATAATAACTACCTGTTAACACTACCGCCATAATAACTACCCTGTTAACACTACCGCCATAATAACTACCCTGTAACACCGGCCATACTAACTACCCTACACTGTAAACTTTACTCCACCATATAATAACTACTGTTAACACTACCGCCATAATAACTACCCTGTTAACACTACCGCCATAATAACTACCTGTTAACACTGCACGCCATGTTAACACTATAATAACTACCTGTTTACCGCCATAATAACTACACTGTTACACGCCATAATAACTACCCTGTTAACACTACCGCCATAATAACTAACATGTTAACATTACCACCATTAGTCTACTTCCTTCCGGCTGTACTATATGATCAAAGATTAAACAAACCGAAGCACAACACAGCACAAATGAGTTATTCGTGCCAGGAAGCAACCCCAAATGACTGCCTAATTACACTCGCTATCATTGTTTCTTTAATCCTTCGAGTGTTGGTGGGTTAAATCATCGTCCTCAAGGGGTCGAGTCGTCGTCGTCCTCAAGGGGTCGAGTCGTCGTCGTCCCAAGGGTCGAGTCGTCGTCGTCCTCAAAAAGGTCGGTCTGTCGTCGTCGTCCTCGAATCGGTCGAAATCGTCGTCGTCCTCAAGGGGCCGAATCGTCGTCGTCCTCAAGGGGCCGAATCGTCGCGTCCTCAAGGCGAATCGTCCGTCCTCAAGGGGCCGAATCGTCGCCGTCCTCAAGGGAGCGAATCGCCGCCGTCCTCAAGGGGCCGAATCGTCGCCGTCCTCAAGGGGCCGAATCATCGTCCGTCGTCTCAAATCGTCGCCGTCCTCAAGGGGCCGAATCACTCAAGGCCGATCCTCAAGCCGAATCGTCGCCGTCCTCAAACCGAATCGTCGCCGTCCTCAGGGGCGAATCCGCCGTCCTCAATCGTCGCGTCCTCCGTCTCAAGGGCGAATCGTCGCCGTCCTCAAGGGGCCGAATCGTCGCCGTCCTCAGGGGGCAGAATCGTCGCCTTGTCTCCAAGGGGCGTCGTCAAGTCGTCGCCGTCCTCAAGGGGCCAGATCATCGCCGTCCTCAAAGGGTCCGAATCGTCCGCCGTCTCGGGCGAATCGTCGTCGTCCTCGCGGGAATCGTCGTCGTCGTCGCGTCTCGTCGGGCCGTCGCTCCAGGGCGAATCATCGGCCGTCGTCCTCAAGGCCGAATCGTCGTCGTCCTCAAGGGCCGAATCGTCGTGTCGGGCCAGATCGTCTCAAGGGGCGATCGCGTATCAAGGGCAATCGATTCGTCCTCAAGTTGGTCCTCAAGGGGCCGAATCGTCGTCGTCCTCAGGGCCGAATCGGTCCTCCAGGCCGAATCGTCGCCGAATCGTCGTCGTCCTCAAGGGCCTATCGTCGTCGTCCTCAAGGGCGAATCGTCGTCGTCCTAAATCTCATCCCTCAAGGGGCCGAATCGTCGTCGTCCTCAAGGGGCCGAATCGTCGTCGTCCTCAAAGGTCGGGCGAATCGTCGTCGTCCTCCAAGGGGTCCGAATCGTCGTCGTCCTCAAGGGCCGAATCTCGTCGTCCTCAAGGGGGCGAATCGGCGTCGTCCTCAAGAATCGATCGTCGTCCTCAAGGTCGTCGTCCTCAACTCGTCGTCGTCCTCAAGGGTCGAATCGTCGTCGTCTCAAGCCAAATCGCCGTCGTCCTCAAAGGGCCAAATCGCCGTCGTCCTCAAGGGGCCAAATCGTCGTCGGGGTCAACCATCGCCCTCAAGGGGTCCGAATCGTCGTCGGTCGTCTCGTCCTCGTCCTCCAAGGGTCCGAATCGTCGTCTCAAGGGTCTCAAGGGGCCGAATCGTCGTCGTCCTCAAGGGTGAATCGTCGTCTCCTCAAGGGGTCGAATCGTCGTCGTCACTCAAGAATCGTGGAAGTCGAAAGGGTCGAATCGTCGTCGTCTCAAGGGGTCGAATCGTCGTCGTCCTCAGGGCGAATCATCGTCGTCCTCAAGGGGTCGAATCGTCGAATCGTCCTCAAGGGGTCGAATCGTAAGTCGTCCTCAAGGGGTCGAATCGTCCGTCCTCAAGGGTCGAATCGTAAATTAGCCTCAAGAAATCGAATCGTCGTCGTCCTCAAGGGGTCGAATCGTCGTCGTCCTCAAGGGGTCGAATCGTCGTCGTCCTCAAGGGGTCGAATCGTCGTCGTCCTCAGGGGTCGAATCGTCGTCGTCCTCAAGGGTCGAATCGTCGTCGTCTCAAGGGGTCGAATTCGTGTCCTCAATCGTCGTCGTCCTCAAAGGGCCAAATCGTCGTCCTCAAAGGGTCAAATCGTAGTCTCCTCAAAGGTCAAATCGTCGTCGTCCTCAAAGGGCCAAATCGTCGATCGTCCTCAGGGGCCAAATCGTCGTCGTCCTCAAGGGTCGAATCGTCCTCGTCGTCTCTCAAAAGGTCGAATCGTCGTCGTCGTCGTCAAAGGGCAAATCGTCGTCGTCCTCAAAGGGCCAAATCGTCGCGCCTCAAGGGGTCTAAAGGGCCGTCGCGTCGTCCTCAAAGGGCAAATCGTCGTCGTCCTCAAAGGCCAAATCGTCGTCGTCCTCAGGGCCAAATCGTCGTCGTCCTCAAAGGCCAAATCGTCGTCGTCCTCAAAGGGCAAATCGTCGTCGTCCTCAAAGGGCCAAATCGTCGTCCGTCCCTCAAAAGGGCAAAGGGCCCAAATCGTCGTCGTCCTCAAAGGGCCAAATCGTCGTCGTCCTCAAAGGCCAAATCGTCGTCGTCGTCCTCAAAGGGCCGTCGTCGTCGTCCTCAAAGGGCCGTCCTCAAAGGTCGTCGTCGTCGTCCTCAAAGGCCAAATCGTCGTCGTCCTCAAGGGCCAAATCGTCGTCGTCGTCGTCGTCAAGGTCGAATCGTCGTCGTCCTCAAGGGGTCGTCGTCGTCCTCAAAGGGTCAAATCGTCGTCGTCCCCAATCAAAGTCGCAAAATCCGTCGTCCTCAAGGGGTCGAAATCGTCGTCCAAATCGTCGTCAAAGACCCGTCGTCGTCCTCAAAGGGCCAAATCGTCGTCGTCCTCATCCTCAAAGGTCAAATCGTCGTCGTCCTCAAAGGTCAAATCGTCGTCGCTCAAATCGTCGTCGTCCTCAAAGGGTCAAATCGTCGTCGTCCTCAAAGGGCCAAATCGTCGTCGTCCTCAAAGGCCAAATCGTGTCGTCCTCAAAGGGCCAAATCGTCGTCGTCCTCAAAGGGTCAAATTCGTCGTCGTCCTCAAAGGTCAAATCGTCGTCGTCCTCAAAGGCCAAATCGTCGTCGTCCTCAAAGGGTCAAATCGTCGTCGTCCTCAAGGGGTCGTCGTCGTCGTCCTCAAGGGGTCGAATCGTCGTCGTCCTCAAAGGGTCAAATCGTCGTCGTCCTCAAAGGCCAAATCGTCGTCGTCCTCAAAGGGCCAAATCGTCATCGTCGTCGTCCTCAAGGGGTCGAATCGTCGCCGTCCTCAAAGGTCAAATCGTCGTCGTCCTCAAAGGTCAAATCGTCGTCGTCCAATCAAATCGTCGTCGTCCTCAAGGGTCAAATCGTCGTCGTCCTCAAAGGGTCAAATCGTCGTCGTCTCAAAGGGTCAAATCGTCGTCGTCCTCAAAGGGTCACATCGTCGTCGTCCTCAAAGGCCAAATCGTCGTCGTCCTCAAAGGGCCAAATCGTCGTCGTCCTCAAAGGGTCAAATCGTTGTCGTCCTCAAAGGGTCAAATCGTCGCCGTCCCCAAAAGGGTTAAATCAGTAGTCAAGGGTTAAACTGCTATATATACGGTCCAGAGTTCAGCCAAAATCACACAAGATCAACCACTTTAGATTATATGAAGCTAAGTGCTTCTTCTTCAGTGTAAAACCTTGACTCCCCTACACCACCACACTCCCCTACACCACCACCACCACCCCCTACACCACCACCACGACACTCCCCTGCACCACCACCACGACACTCCCCTACACCACCACCACCACACTCCCCTACACCACCACCACGACACTCCCCCCACCACCACCACCACCACACCCCTACCCCTGCACCACCACCACTACACCCCCTGCACCACCACCACCACCACACTCCCTACACCACCACCACCACACACCCCCTGCACCACCACCACCACCCCCCACCACCACCACCACCACACTCCCCACACCACCACCACCACCCCTACACCACCACCACACCCCCTACACCACCACCACCACCCCCTACACCACCACCACCCCACACCCCTACCCACCACCACCACCACTCCCCTACACCACCACCACCACCACACCCCACCACCACACCACCTCCCCACCACCACACCCACACCACCACCCCACACCCCCACACACCACCACCACCACTCCCCTACACCACCACCACCACCCCTACACCACCACCACCACACACCACCACCACCACCACCTCCCCTACACCACCACCACCACCACCGACACTCCCCACACCACCACCACACTACCCCTGCACCACCACCACACACCACACCACCACCACCACACCCCCTGCACCACCACTACACCCCCTGCACCACCACCCTCCCACCACACACCCCACACCCCCCACACCACCACCACCACCTGCCCCCTGCACCACCACCACACACCCCTGCACCACCACCACCACACTCACACCACCACCACACACACCACCACCACCACCACACCACACCACCACCACCACCACACACCACCACCACCACCACCACACCCCCTACACCACCACCACCACCACCACACCACACCACCACCACCACCACCACACCACCACCACCACCACCACCACCACCACCACCACCACCACCACCTCACCACCCACCACCACCACCACCACCACCACACCACCAGCACCACCACCACCACACCCCCGTACACCACCAGAGTTGCTGGGTCATTAGACAACATAATTAACACTACCACGCGTCATATTACAGTTACAATGGACTTGACCATCACAGGTGACACTTACATACAATCAGAAAAGCATCTTTACGAAGGTGCAAATGAATTTCAAAATAAACACTGCAACTCCTGTTGTCCGGCAAGGTTGTCAAAATCTTTCATCAGTTGTGTCGTATTGTCCAACACAAAATTTTAAAGATACTTTTTTGATTGTGTGTACAAGACCCAGTGTGTAAAGTGTTAGTGTAGCGTGGGGGAAGGTAAAGCTGCGTACGACACTTGTTTCAACAACTTTATGCGATGTACAGTAAATCTATCTGGGAATTATACAATATATTCTAACTTTAATTTCAACAAGTTTATAAACATTATTGTAGTCGAGTCATACATCCTCCCGAGGCAGGTGGACGTTCACCAAGCACCGCCACTTTCCTCTTTGGTGGTGGACAAGGTCAGTCATCTTAAGAGTGATGAATTTTACCAACACACTACGAAGTGACTGTATTAATACAGACAACAACTCGGGTCTAAATTTACAATGATCTTTTAAAATACCTGTGGGACCCTCACCTGACGTCACGAAACATGGATGACTTGTACAGTGCATTTTAAAGTGGCTCAAATGCTAAATTAAATACTGAATCAAAGACAAAAGTTGATCAGTTTTAATTTGTGTTGGATGTGAAAATATATACAGTAATAAAACATTAGACACGAGACTTTGAACGTCACTTAGAACTGTCTTTCTGGGGAGGTTTTCCGATACGCACACACCACAGGCCACATTATACGATTCAGGTGTTTCCCGCAATACTTAACAATTCTTAATTACATTCTGAAGAAGTGGCTGTTTTTTTCATGATTCTTTTATGCTGAAAAAATACATTATGGAGCTTGAAGCCTTAGAGCAGTACAGGGGAAAGTGTTGTCGTTTGGCGAGTCTTCAAGAAGGGGGAATGATACGAGAGGAACACAGAGGGGGACGAGTGGAAATGACCAAGTAAAGAAACATGAGGAGGGACATGATAATATAGAGGAGGGGAGGGTGTGGAGTTTTTGGAAAGGTTAGGTAAGGTTAGGTTTGATTAGTGGAGGACGGGTTAGCATACGTTACACACACACGGTACACTAACCCACAAACACCAGTGGCCTAATTTGAAGAAGAATGAGGGTGTTGTGAAGGTAAACTACCAGACACAAAAACTGGCCCCAGAGCAGCGGTGTATCCCGAGTCGTCTTCACCGTGACACTGATCTTTGATGTCTTAAGGTTACACTCTCAAGGGGATCGACTGTCAGGTAACGTCTTGGGGTTTTGTTACGATATACTGGTAGTAACAACAGGTCTACTAAAAAAATATCTATTGTCTAAGTATTAATATTTCTTGTAAGACCTACTAGATTTACTGTACCTGCTTTTATTGTACCATGAAAACCGTTTTATCCGAAATTATCATGTAAATAGATAAGAAATTGCCATTGCAATAAACATAATTGACAACTAGACAATCCTGACAGCTCTGTCCTTGTTCAACCTTAATACTGTACAACCCATGTTGTACTGCTCCCCCATTATACTTATGCTTTTCAATTCCACTGTAATTTATGTACAGTATATACTTGTAATAAAAATAAATAAATAAATAAATAAAAATAAAATAAATAAATAAACATTGAAGTGATAACCGTGGTAACAATAGATGTTCTTATTACCACTATGCTACTGTACTATTCCAGAAATTTCTAAATGTTTACATAATACTTCCTTGAGATAAGTCTATAGTATATAATTCAGGTGCCTAAAAGAGAGCTCAAGTTCTCAACTGGCTCAGCTATGTTAATATTGTTATTATTATCCACCCTGTATCTGTTTTCTGGCTAAATAAATTGTTTGAATTCAATAACATGTATGGTTCAGACGTCAAATAAAGATGTTAAAACCGAATTATCAGTTTCATTCACAGACATTACCGTACACACACAACAACACGCCTGTGAACAAAAGAATGGTGGTGGTGGAGGCAAGATGGCAGTATATGTGAGGTCTGTGTGTGTGTGTATCATGTGTACTGTATAATGACCAACCATAATATACTCGTATAAGCAGGATGTGGCCGCGTCGAGTGAGGTTTCTAACTGTGTCTAAAGACATTATCTCTGTTTCTTACTGGATACTGCTTCACCAAGGCCCTTGAGTCACTATAATACACACCACTAGTACACAAACAAACACTAGTACATGGTGACAGCCTAATATAGCACGACAGGACAAGCGCTGTCAGTCACCTTCTTAACGCCACTCCCAAATAGCCGGACTCACTCATACTAGTTATAGGACCTATGGCCCGAGTCCCACTGAGCGGCCTGTTACCCCCCCACACAATTTCAACGCAGAGAAGATTATGAAAGCAACAATTAATTCACTTTTAATAAAGACGTTCTATATTGGTCAGAGTTCACTTGTCACAAGACATGATCACGCCAAAGTTATTACCCTGCCGTCAACAGTGGGATAGGGGATTTTTTGGTCGTCTGGCTGTCCCCAAAAAAGCTCAAAAACAAGTTTGCGGATTTTCGCCAAACTTGGAAGGTAGGATCAACAGGTGACAAGGTCTACATAATATACACCTGGTGAGGCTCGTGGTATTAATAATAATAATAATAATAAAAGTGGTGCCATGGTAACTTTTCGCACAATGATAGCACAAGTTTTCTGGCTGTTAAACAAAACGACGACAGGAGTCTCCAGCGGTAACTACATGAATTAACAGCAATAGCGCCAATAATTCTATATATCGTGTGTAGGCCGTTTGATGAAGTAAATAAAATACCCTACACTTAACATCTTCGCTCAGTACAAAATAAAAGGAAAAACATCAATGAAGATCTAAGCAACAATTTTCCCTTATTACCACCATGCTATTGTACTATTCCAGATGATACTAAATGTTACATAATACTTCCTTGAGATAAATGTATAGTATATATCAGGTGCCTCAAAGAGAGCTCAGGTTCTCAACTGGCTCAACCATGTTAATATTGTTATTATCATCCACTCTGTATCTGTATTTTTCTGGCTAAATAAATGTTTTAATTCAATTCAAATTCCTTTCGAGACAGTATTAAATGTTCCACTTCAGCTGGTAATGACCACACGTCACATACTTCCCACCTGACTCATCACAAACCAGAGTCGTCTGCCTCGAAGGTTCACACAACACAAAGCAGTGCTGCGAAGTTAAGAGTGTTGACGTTATCTATGAATGGTCACTTTATTAACTAGACCAGGGCAGCAGGTAAACAAAACCCCACACTAATATAGTCTTAGTGACCATGGGTGAGGACGAGGCTGTTGACGTGACGTAAAAGTAGACTGATCCCCCCCTTTAAATATCCAAGGTAGGCTATCTATTCCCGGACAATAACAGAGGCTAAACTTCTGCTTCCCCACAATACGGGCATCAGCCCCCCCCTCCAATACCCTGGGGCATTTCATGGGTTCTACATTAAGGGTGAATGTTAAGCCTGGGAAAACCCATTGAGTAGCAAATGTTCTGGAGTGGCATGTAAAAGATGTTGACTAGAGCAGACGCTGACGAGGATAAGGGGTGGGTATTGCAGTGTTGGACAAGGGTATGGACGAGTGTGATAAGCACTTTAAATGGCCGTCGGCGAGGCGTGGACACAATACTGACTAGATGCTGGACGAGGCTGTGAAGGTGACTGTGGTGAGGCGAGGAAGGCAGTCAAAGCCGCCACATTCAGGTTTCACTGCCACCCAACACCCGACACAAACCCACACACACTGACTCACCCTCCTCTGCATTCTCGTGGACAACCCCTCCACAAACTCTTATTACCCTTTAAGTACGATGGTATATTCCCTCGAAGATGATTTGATGTACAAAGGTAAATTATCTTATTCAAAGGGTTAACACTATACCTCAACTGAGATATATTGATACTGCCACTGATGACCAGTCTTCCCCAACTACCTACAGTCTGGTCAGGACAGACCTTCACCCACTTACTCTTGACAGTTATCCTATATATCTACATTATTAGGAAGACTTTTCGGTAAGTTTTATAATAAGGAAACAAAGAGGGCTAAGAAATTTACACTACCGTCACCTCAGCCATGAGACAGGTGTAGTAGGTTACTAACTTCCAACACTGGTAAGCGACCAATGACGTATCATTACACTATAACCGGTATTATTGTATTTCCGCACCCGACATTCCTACCCCAAATCTATTATCATATTCGAAGAAGACGTCTTATTATATAAAAAATTCTTTTACATTACCGTCGCAAAAGTATAATAAGAGAGTTAGCGTATCCAAAATGTTCTCTATTTTCTTCCATTAATCTTCCGCCAGTATTGTCTACCTCACCTCCCAAACTGGGTGTTTCCTTCATAAATCATCACGTGCATGCGTTCCCTTACGTCGCGTGGCCAATCAAATGCGGTTTTTTTTTTTTGCAAATAATTAAAATGATGTGGTTTAATTTGCGGTATCTTTGGCCCAATCAGAATCGATTTTTATTTTGAGTCTCGTATTTCGAAATTCAAATCCATTCCGACCATGGAAGTCTGCGATGGGTGTCACTTCAATTATATGGAGCTGATTGCGAGTTTTTAGGGAAAAACGAAGAAACGAAAGCATTTTTTCGATCTCATGGTGTTCTCCCGACCTCAGTAAAGTGTCCTAAGTGCAAGAACGAATGTAAATATCGTCAAGACCAACATATGTGGCAACTCCAACGACGAACGAGAACCAGGCCAATAAGGTAAGAAATAGTGATTCCATCATATGGTGAGTCAGTTAGGTTAGGTCAGGTCAGGTTTATGTTTTTCTAGTGTTTCTTTGTGTATTTTGTATTCGGTTAGCCATTATATTTTTTCGGAAAAAGCCCCACCAAAAAAATAAATCGAAAAAACCCGGCCAATTTCTGACGGAAATGAAGGTCATAACCGATCAAAACACACAAATACTAGAATTTTTTTTTACTTCCTAACAGAGATGGGTGCACTTATACAAATTTACCCTATAACCTGACCACACCGCTACTATTAACACCGTCACAAACTCGGCATGTAAATTTAAGTGTGCGTCTATATTCAATACCGTAACTAATGTGCTTAATCGATATACAAATTGTTTCCTCCTTAATGAGAGGTTCAGTTAAGAGTCTGGTGGCTGGCTCAGTCGGTATATCAAGAATCCATTTCCCAAAAATACACTTCAGTTCGTTGGTCCTCACGCGCCATACACATACGAACCTACCAGGTCGACCACATGTCACCATTTACAT
>NW_024712526.1:12502730-12645230 GCF_018991925.1 Homarus americanus | reverse complement strand
TCTTCCTCTGCCCCCTCTCTTCTCTCTTCCTCTGTCCCCCATCTCTCTCTCTCTCTCTTTTCTTCCTCTGCCCCTCTCTCTCTTCCTCTGCCTCTCTCTCTCTCTCTCTCTAATCTCTTCTCCCTCCGTCTCTCCCTCCGTCTCTCCCCCCTTGTACCGGCAACTTGTACTCACTATCCTACACTCTACTCGGGTAGTAACTAATTTATGCCATGACCCAACAACGTAGCATGACAAAAGCACATTATAAGACCCTCTGTACACCATCAATTAACCCAGTTATGAACCTTCTCCCGTCAGCCCCCACAGCAGCTCCCGGGGTTATAAATTTACTTACCCACTGAAGATGGTATCATTTATGGTCATGTTATGGTCTTAATGATTTCTTGAATAGTAATGGTTCAGTCAGACGAAGCTACAGAAAAACCAGTGATTCAGGAGCACAAAATCTCGTGTTGAAGATGAACCATTCATCACGTGACCATACATATCAGGAAGTGTGTGTTGTACAGCACTCACCTTGCTTGACGGAGACGTATCTGGCATTGAGGAGGGCACCGAAGGAGGCCTGGGGAAGAGAGTCTTCGAGGGCAAACAGCTCGTCTTTGGTGACTGTGTTGGAACGGGTCTTTAGTACAGCACGCGACCCGATGGGGCTCAGGTACTGACCCTGTAACAAGAGGTCACAAGAGTGCAGGACAACATTAGAAATAACATATTAGGATCAAGAAATACTCACCCAAAATGCTGGTGCTATTACAGGGGCAAACAACTGGCAGTAAAAGGCTACTGACAGCTTAACGCCACCAACACCAATGACTGCGTTGTCTTCGATAACAAACTAATAACCTGCTAGTGATAAAACTAGCAAAACGTTTACTTCTATACCTTTAGATGCATGATTGTAAGATTAGACTTGTTTTTGGCGGTACTGACCTGGTGGTCTCTAAGGGCGAGGGAGCCGTGGTGGTACTCGAGACAGAAGAGGCCCTCACGGGTACACTGAGGAACCAGCTTGCCGTCCATAGACAGATACTTGTTGTTAGTGGTGTGGATGGCGTACTTATGGTCACGGAACTCGAGAGTGAAGAGTGTGTCCTCGCCCCACGGCACGTTAGCGTCAACCTCAATCTCGGTCCCTTCCTCGTTCAGGTGAGCGTACCGCTTGCGGCCCAACGACCGCAAGTTTACCTGCAACGGCAACACCGTAGAATTATAACCGAACTCATGACAACCAGAACCAGAGGTATCCATACCATACATGGATATAACTGAAACACTTTGTGCTACTCTGAGCCAAGATTTTTTCATCTATTATTTACACTGACAAGATGCACAAGCCAAATGTGAAGGTTGGGGGTTACCTGTGGCCTAGCAGCGAGGTGGATGGTCCAGAGCTCTGCATCAGTAGGCACTTTGGCACTACAGATGAGCTTATCGCCCCCAGCACCCAGGTAGTAGCCGCGGGACACGTTACGTAGCGCCCACCGCCCGTGCTCATCCTCGGTCACAGCGACCTCGAACATGCACGACATGTCACGCTCCTCGTGCTCACACGTCACATTACCATACTGCAGGTGGTCAACATTATACATACAATATACATGGCTATATCATACAACAGCCATATTAACATACATAATATACACGACTATATTATACAACAGCACACTATACCCAAACATACAGACTTCTCAAATTAGGAACTTAATAACCTGGTCAACTGAGATGTATTTGTCGAGGTGAGACTTGAAGGCAATGAGGTCCTTCTCAGCAGGCTCCAAGGTCCACATCTGCTTCTTCTTGAGGGACACTCCTGAGACACAGTACAGATATGTAGGTCAAGTAGAACTCACAACCACAGTGATGACAGTACACATCACTACACTAAGGTCAACAGGTAAAACAAGGACTCGACTACCTGATAAGTTATCATTTACGGTCACTGTAAAATATGATATACTGTATACTATGAGAGAGAGAGAGAGAGAGAGACTAACCATTAGCGTTGATCTTGAAGCCAAAGGTCTCGGCGGTGAGGTACTTGGCCTTAGCGTTGATGAGGCCGATGGTCCAGCAGCCAGAGCCGCTACCTGCACCATTCACCTCCCCGCACCCGTTGTAGCCGTTCACGCCGTTCAGACGAGACATCTGCCAAGACCAAACAGTTAACGGTTAGCCCACCTCCCACACAACACTGCTAACTACAAATATATCTATCTATTTACCTGTATGATTTATGTAATAATTAAAGCTCCATCTATGATCTCTCTTTACCAACAAACTGATGATGATAAGCTGCCAATCATTTTGGTTTACACTTGTGACGTCATCCACTTGCCAGCCTCCTGTCTTGGTACGAGTCACCTGTTAACACTGCATTGTATACTCTCGCTGATCCAATAACAAACTCAGGCAGGACAGCAAGGGGTCGTAGATCACATGCGAGGTGGCCACACATCACCTTAACACGACGAAGGTGTCCACACATTACCTAACACGACATAAGTGTCCAGACATTGCCTTAACACGACATAGGTGCCTACACATCACAACAAATCTCAGTAGTCAACCTGGCCAACACAACACAGAAAAACACGCTTAAAAACTTCGTCTCTGGGTTGAATTTTATTCCCTACGAAGACGACATTAACTCCGCATCCAGTTCCCCTTTGAGTTTATAATCGAGTTTGAATCAGTTACTTCGTAGGGAATGGCGAGTGTTAAAAGCTTCTGTGGCCAATATTTTAATGCGCAAGTGTTTTAAAATGAGTTAAAATGGGTGCAAGTGTTTTTATGGGTGTTTTAAAATGGATTTAAGTGTTTTAAAATTATTAAGTGTTTTAATTGTCGTCAATCGTGGAAAATAATGACCCAAATCTCGCTATAAGTTTGTAAAATAAAATATATAATATCCTGCCCCTATTAGTGAGCGGTTTTTTTAAATAAATATCGGACAACCAAACAATAGTACTTTTATTTACATGATTCTATCCACCATGATGACAATCTGGCCCCAAACAACCAACACAATAAACATGAAGGCATGACTGACACTATGGTCAGGGTGTGGCCCAAGGCAACACGCGTAATCTGCAGTATACTATCGGTGTAGTGACCCCGTACGCGTCACACTGGTACCATGCAGCGCTGAGAACACAAGGTAGTGAATGACTAAACAGTAACGGCAACCCAGATGAAAAAAGAAGAGAAAGTGTTAGTATAGTCTCCAGTAATACAAGTGTATACACAATAAAAAAATACTTTTATAATAATAAGACAATATGACAACGGTCGAAGGATTTTGACAAACTTACAGAAACAAAAGTAGCATTGTTCATTTTGAGATTATTCGGAACTCTTCGTAAAGATACTTTTTGACCGTGTGTACGTGGTCATGTTGGTAAAAATATACTTTTACCACAAACACATCCGAATATTTACAGCCTTAAGCCTTGCACAGTCCCGACATAGAGGCGAAAGCTTGCACATTTTCACCCACACAACGACACATACGAGATTTTGTCATGACACGTCTGCCTACTTTTCATGTGAATCACTGACACCTAATTATATTCCCAACATTCTCCAACTATTTATCATAAACACAACGCTCTCAGTCACCAAGTTAGAATACCTTATTGATGAGCAAGAAAATGACAAGACGAAAAAGCTCATATAAACGATGACAACTTTCACAATTCTCCGGTGCGTATGGAGTGAGTCCGGTTTATTATAAGTGGGAGAATTTCACACAAAAATGTAGAGCGTTACTTCCCCGCTGGTGGTACAGTGAGAACGGTCAGTAAGAGCGAGCAGCAGCCACGAGCCACCGTAACTCTTGTACACCATCCCTACCAGCAACACCCGCGACTCGTGTATCAGCTACCCAACCCTAAAATGGTGAACTCCAACAACGAAGTTCTTTAAGCGAGCATCAAGGTTAGTACAACAATAACACTAATCCATCAAAAATTAAATATGGGGTAGAAAGTCTCCAGCAGTGAGGTCTGATCGGCTACAACTATACCACCTCAAGTCCTCCTACAACCAATCAATATTTTTACAATGTACAAATATCTACAACAGCTTGGATCTACACTAAAGATAACTCGACCTTTTCCAAACTACCGATGCTGCAGTTCACGCCAAATAACTGTTTACATTACAGAAAAAAATATAGGAAGATTCTAGCCTACTGCAGAGAATGACCTTGACCCTTGACTGTGCCCCGGAAAGCCAAACAATAAGTGGTCAGGGTGACGACGTCTGCCCTGACACACAGCCGGAGGCATAAATCCCTCAGTCACCAGTAGTCACGTACTGAGGTGGTACAGTAATACCTAGTATGTACAGTAACAACCCCTAGTAACAACGTACATGGTTACTTAATAAAGCAAGAGGTAAATGTTTACACAAGAACATAAGGAGTCTGCAATATGCCGGTTGGCCTGTGCATGGCAGCTCCTTACTTGAGTTGCAACCACTCCCTATCGTCCATGAATCTATCTAGCCTCCTTTTAAAACTTTCCAGCGTTCCAGCGCTTACTATAAAGTTGCTAAGCTTGTTCCACTCGTCTACCACCCTATTTGTGAACCAGTTTCTTCCTATCTCCCTCCTAAACCTAAGCTTATCCAACTTGAATCCGTTGCTACGAGTCCTATCCTGCTCGGATATTATAAGAACTTTATATCTCCTTTATCGATTCCTTTCACCCACTTAAATACTTCTATTATATCTCCCCGCACTCTTCGTCTTCCTAGGGAATGCAAGTTTAGTGTCTTTAATCTATCTTGATATTTAAGGTTTCTAAGTCCCGGAATCATTTTTGTCATTCTTCGCTGCACCGACTCCAGTGAATAGATATCCATTCTATAATAAGGGCACCAGAACTGAACAACATAATCGAGGTGCGGCCTGACTAGCGCAAGATATAATTGCAATAAGACCGCACTCTTATTACACTTCTAGACATAAAACCTAATACGGTTTGCCTTATTTCGAACATTAACGCACTGATTTCTAGGCCGAAGGTCCGGACTTACAAGTACCCCTAAGTCTCTTTCACAAGCCAACTTCTCTAGGTTTATGTTGTTAAGACTGTACACATTGACCGTATTTGTTCTTCCAATATTAAGTACGCTGCACTTGCTGGTGTTGAATTTCATTTGCCATTTTTCTGACAACTCCTGCAGTTTATTTAAATCCTCCTGTAGTGCATTTGCATCCTGCCCTGAATTAATCCGCCGCCCTGTTTTGGTGTCATCCGCAAACTTGATTATGTCACTGCTGATCGTTTATATAGATTATGAACAAGAGTGGGCCCAGTACTGACACCTGGGGAACCCCACTAGTTACACAGCCCCAATCAGATTTAAAACCAACTACGCTGACCCTCGGTGTTCTATCGGTGAGCCATGTTTTTATCCAATTTAAAGCTTTCCTTTCGATACCATGAGCCTAAACTTTTCTCAGAAGCCTCTGATGCTGTACTCTGTCAAATGTCAGTAAATCACACTACTAAAGCAGGTTTTACTATGCACTGTTTACAAAGGCCTCTAGATGCTAAAGAGTTCGCTCACTACACATTCTGTATTTACCTCGATTGAATTTAGCAATACTTTGGCTAAAATAGGACAGGCCGACACTTCATTATTCTCACGTGCTTTGGACGAGACTTAATTTTACCTCACCGCCCAACGAACATTGCCGATTATTTCTTTGGACTAAGTCGGCAAAAGCTTAGAGGTGAAGGACGTTCAGTTAGCACAAGGCTTCATGAAGGCAGATGGCACGAGCAATATTTTCTTCCTGGTTTAACAACTTCACTACCTTAACAAGAGAGGTGCACATAAAACTAGTTTCTAAGAAACAGCGAATCAGAGCCTCCCTTCACCACTATCTGGAGGCTGTAACACACTACTACCTGTTTGGTCTCCACTAGGGCTGACGGTCGCATTACTAGGCTTTATTCATGGTTAACTCTCAGGCGGGTTTCCGTGATTAGTTAAATGTTGCAGCACTTATTTTGATAAACCAAACTACTTAAGGACAGTATATTACTGTCTAACAACAAAAACATTTATAATGAAAACAACTTGTGTAGCGTTCACTGTACGTCACCCTACCCCCATGCCACGCCTTGAATAAATTTTTTTTAAATACCTAAACATTGACAATTGAATCCTAATGTCAGTTTCCGAGATTAAAAAGTATCTGAGATATCGACGGACAAGCAAGAAACACAAACGGAGTATGGAGTAACCACAAAGTACTGTACTGTTCCTCCTTTTAGAACACACCATCGGGGGACTAAAGGACAATCTCTTAATTACATCACCAAAGCCATGTCTACACTAACTGTAAATAAATACTTGACAACATCAATTAATCACTGCCAGTGTGTTTACTATTTATAAAATACTTGTATTAGTACTTGTGTACATTCACGTGTTATTAGTCAACGAGTTACTTGTTCGAATAAGACACATGGCGAAAAGAGGAAGCCTCTCCGCCTCCAAGACGTAAATAATCGCAGTGACATCATACAAAAATTATTCCTTGTGCAATTTTTTGGCCTTTTCATGAGTTTACAAAGGGAAAATCTTGTCTAACAAATCTGCTGACGTTTTGTAGGAACGTCTTCGAGGTAGTAGATAATGACGATAATTACGATGTTATTTACTTAGACTTCAGCAAAGCGTTTGACAGAGTACCAGATGAGAGGCTTCTGAGAAAAGTTAAGGCTCATGGTATCGAGGGGAAAGTTTTAAATTGGATAAACTCGTGGCTCACCGATTGAACACAGAGGGTCAGCGTAGATGGTGTTAAATCTGAGTGAGGCTGTGTAACCAGTGGGGTTCCCCAGGGGTCAGTACTGGGCCCACTCTTGTTCATAATCTATATAAACGATCAGCAGTGACATAATCAAGTTTGCGGATGACACCAAAACAGGGCGGCGGATTAATTCAGGGCAGGATGCAAATGCACTACAGGAGGATTTAAATAAACTGCAGGAGTGGTCAGAGAAATGGCAAATGAAATTCAACACCAGCAAGTGCAGCGTACTTAATATTGGTAGAACGAATACTGTTAACATACAGCCTTAACAACATCAACCTAGAAAGGTCGACTTGTGAAAGAGACTTAGGGGTACTTGTAAGCCCGGACCTACGGCCTAGAATACAGTGCGTTAATGTTCGAAATAAGGCAAACAGAGTATTAGGTTTTATATCTAGAAGTGTAAGTAATAAGAGTGCAGAGGTCTTATTGCAACTATACCTTGCGTTAGTCAGGCCGCACAGTGCCGGATTAACCATGAGGCAATTGAGGCACTGGCCTCAGGCCCCCCCGACTCTAAGGGGCCCCCCAAATCCAAACATTCTTGAAGTTGAAGCGTATAAAACATGAACTTCGTTCAACGATGTCCTAGCAACGTTTCAATTTTGTCTCTTATGAACATTAAATGTGTTATTTTGCAGAAGCTTAATATTGATGAAATCATAGATAAATTTGGGTATATTTTGTTCTCGTTATTTATATATACCTTGAGGGTAGGGGGCCCCAAGTTGATCTGTGCCTCAGGCCCCTATTAAGCTTAATCCGGCCCTGAGGCCGCACCTCCATTATGCGGTTCAGTTCTGGTGCCCTTATTATAGAATGGATATCAATTCACTGGAGTCGGTGCAGCGAAGAATGACGAAAATGATTCCAGGACTTAGAAACCTTCCATATCAAGATAGGTTAAAGAAACTAAATTTGCATTCTCTAGAGAGACGAAGAGTGCGATATGATAGAAGTATTTAAGTGGGTGAAAGGAATCAATAAAGGCGATATGGATAAAGTTCTTATAATATCCGAGCAGGATAGGACTCGTGGCAACGGATTTAAGTTGGATAAGTTTAGGTTTAGGAGGGAGATAGGAAGGAACTGGTTCACAAATAGGGTGGTGGACGAGTGGAACAAGCTTAGCAACTTTGTAGCAAGTGCTGGAACGCTGGAGAGTTTTTAAAGGAGGCTAGATAGATTCATGGATGATAAGAGTGGTAGTAACTCTCGACAGGAGCTGCCATGCACAGGCTAACCGGCCTATTGCAGACTCCTTATGTTCTATGGTGACGTGGCCTACAGTTGGTTGTTACGGAGCGCCTGAGCCTAAACTTGCCAAATTAGGTTGGGTTTGGTTGGGGCTTTTCTGCCTCCATTACTGGTTCAGTTCTTCCGGACTCCCTCGTCAAACGTGGTGTTGACAAGCTCCAGGAGCTTCAGAGATTTTCTAAGTTTAACGTTATTTTCTTAAGTTCACCCTGGCGGTTTATTTCACTGTCTCACCGGACTTAAAACTGACATTAATGTAAACAACCAGTAAATGTTTTGATAAAAAATAACAAGGAATATCAATCTTAGTACAGTATTTGGTAAATGTGTTGGGAAGGTCACGGATGAACGCATTCAACAACACGCATGCCGCCTTGAGCAAATCTCCTGCCTATTATACCTAGCTGTAACTTTGTACTTTTATGTTTATTATCTTTTTTTACCAAGTCGGGTAACTAAAATCAATGGCTAAAGTGAACATGTGCGAAGGAGGAAATCGTTCTCCAGTGGATATTTTGGTAATCGTTAACTTAAACTCTGCCACTTCATTTCTTAACCATCATAATCTTTCATAAGAACTTGCGATTACTTTGTCTTGAACAGAGAATAGAAATATTGTGGGGATATTTACTGGAAAAAGAGCTTTACAACCTTTTTATAAAATAAAAACAACCAAAACAAACCTCATCAATATTAGTTAGGTTAGATTAAATGTGCCTTCTGTTTTTATCCCCCGCTACTTTCTACTCCAAAATTGAAATTTTAGGCTTTAAAATAAATTAATAAAATTCACCATAAAATTTCGAAGCGTAAAGAGGCAGAACCATTTAACTCGGGTCCATACTTGTGACACAACCTAAAAAATAAACCCATTACCAACATGTCGGTTATAACCCTCTCCGACACTTGTTAAAGCAACTTTCCCATTCAAGATTTTCTTGACGTGTGGACGTGTTGCAAGCCATCATGAGCCTACATGATCCTGGCCGGGCGAAGGTGGTAACCATTTACGAATGCATGTGGCGTCCCCCTGCTGGACCACCACTCCGCGACGGGTCCGACTAATTACCCAAATGTAGCCGCAATGAAGTCAAATGATGGTCCTACAAGCGTAAATCGGACTGCCAATCACTTCTCGACTAGTATTTGGTGTCATGAAGTCCCCAAAAAATTGGTAAACTTAATTTAATCCGAGTTAATAGATCGAGTGCATGTACCTAACCTAACCCAACTCAGATTAAATTAAGTTTACCAATTTTTTGTGACTTTGACACCAAATAATAATCGAGAAGTGATTCACAGCCCGATTTACGTTGTAGGACCATCATTTGACTTCATTGCGGCTACATTTGGGTTCATTTGGGTAATTACTCGCTCCCTTGGTACAAGCACGCGATCAATTAACTCAGTTTAAATTAAGTTTTCCAATTTTTTTGGACTTTGTGACACCAAATACTAGTCGAGAAGTGGTTGGCAGTCCGATTTATTCATGTAGGACCATTATTTGACTTCATTGCGGCTACATTTGGGTAATTAGTCGGACGGCTCCGCGACCTTCTGACGGAAGCACGATGCTTATTACCTGCATGCTGGCCAGGTATTTCGTAAATAATACTTATGTTACTTTGAAGGAATGTCTTGCCATCCTTAGGCTTTAGTAAGCCCCTTTATATTTATCTGATTTTTATGTACTTGAGACTCCTGCCAGATGATTCTGGTAACACTGTACAGAGGTACTCAGTGACAGCACTAGGATCCCGTTTCCTACAACATGGAATGAACTATTGAAATGAACTGCATGCAGCAGAAGCAGACCAAATCTATTCTAAGTTTACACACACACACACACACACACTACAAATCATGACACAAGCCACTGTCTCTCTGAACTACTGTCAGTGCAAAGCTAGAAAGATCCTAACGCCAAGTCTAAGGACAAAACTAGAAGGACCATATCAGTTTTCCCTTCAGGGGATTCTCCATGTAAACATTTTCCTCTACAGAAAAGTCATAATAAGGCCAGAATAGTTACTGCCCTTCATTTACTATTACCCATGACTGTACTTGTAGTTAATGGATCTGATGAAACCGCGGAAAGCGGCAGTAGCTTCAGCACCTTCAGCGAATTGACAAAAATCATCACTGGACAAAATCTATTTAGTGATTCGTTACTATGAAAATGAGACATGCGTGTAGTTCACTCAAGCTTTTGTCAGTTCACCGAAGACGTGGATTCCACAAATTGGCCACTTGTTTCCAAAGTATATTCCGTCTTGGTTTCACATTTCCGACACAGGGTTCTTTAACGACTAGTACACCCGAGTGAAAAATGTTCTATAAAGAAAAGTCGTAAAACGATCTCCTGAAGATTCTCCACCCCAGCTTATTTCACCCAAAATTAACCACCCTAACGATATTTAGGAGATGAGGTTAGGTTACGTAAGGTTTGCGTGAGGCTGGTTAATCTTTAGGTAAAAAAAGCTGGGGTGTAGATCCTTCAGAGAACTTTGGAGCGCTGAACTAAGCATCAAAATCTTGATGGAATAACCACAGATCTCTGGTGGAATTATCCCATCATTCGAAAACAAATTTCTAGACACTGGAGCTACATTATAAGCACAATACTTAAAACCACAGCACAGACCGAAGCTTCCTCCATGGCTGAGAGACTGGCGTGAACTGAGTCAGCTGGGAGCGCCGGTTGTCTGTCTGCCAGCCAGCCGCTCACCACACAACTGCCACACAACCCACAAACAACCTCTTACATCGGTAAGAGGTTGTTAATTTCAGCCTTACTCCCTCACTGCTTTCAAACCTTGGCCTTGTGAGGATACCGGTACAATAACTGCCATGTAGTGACACTTATCCCCCCCCCACCATAAAAAACACAAGATTGCAGGTACAGTAACTCCCTTATGGTGGCGGTATCAGCGATTTTTTTGCCGTGATAATATATATATATATATATATATATATATATATATATATATATATATATATATATATATATATATATATATATTTAATTATAAAGATAATAAAGGAAAGATAATTAAGGCACCAATTAAAAGATACTGTCTCTATTTGAATGTTATTATTGTGCTGTACGGTAAACCCATACCATAACTTGTACTGATAGATCTGAGGACTTTAATGACCGCCACAACTATCGCCGTAGTGATAAAATACTTTACGTTAAATTCAGTTACATTCCCATTATTTTATGTTTATGAGTGCAGGAATATTCCAGGCGGAGAAGGACGGACGGACGGACGGACGAAAGGGAGTGGTGACGGAGAGGGGGCCTCTGCGATAACACCCACTACTCCCCCCCCCATCCTCTGGCTGCACCTGTGACGAGGGGATAAGAACCTAATCAAAATATTATCAGATTCAAGCATCCGGAGCCAGAGTTTTACGTCAACACACACGAACACTAAGAGATATCAACACCCGCAACCTCGTCCATGTCTCCACTAGTCGACTCTAGATGACTTATTAGAGAAATCATAAAATAGTTAAAAATTTAAAATAAAAAATCGATCCACATTGTTGTCTTGGGGGCCATGGCAGAGCGTCTCTGTACCGAGTCTCACTTGAATAATTTAGTTGAAGCACAGCATTAATGAAGCAAAGAAACGGCACATTTCTGGTTACTTTTGACCTCCGATTGTGACCTATATTGATATTGAAACAGTTTATTTAGACAGAAAAATACAGATACAGAGTGGATAACAATAATAATATTGAAATGGCTGAGCCAGTTGAGCCTGAGCTTACTTAGTGGCACCTGATATATACTGTACATTTATCTCAAGGAAGTATAATGTAACAATTACTATAACCTGGAATAATGCACGTAACATGGTGGTAATAAGAACATATCAGAATGTTACCACGGTTATCACTTCGATGTCTATTTTATTTTACTTTTACATTTATATTATAAGTATATACATGTTACAGTAGAATTGATATACATTAATATAAGGGAGGGAAGCAATACAACATGGTGACCTTCCGTCCCTCAAAGTGACCTCCGACCTCTCACAATGACCTCTGACCTCTCGTGGTGACTTACGACCTAATATTATCTCATATTGCCACCACAACTGTCTCCGGGTACTACTATGCACAAAAACCACAACTATCCTCTCTTGCCACCATCACCACTAGCACCTGGTACCACCATCATAACGGTTGTCGTCGCCTTACACCGAAAGTGGCCCTTCCGGACTCGCTGATAGTGCCAGCCCGGCCACACCTGATGACGTGAGTCGTTCTGGTGTCCACTGTCCACCATAAGGTAATACAGCCCCCCTACACTCTACCCTATACTGTAGGAACACGTCCAGTTTACGAATTAACTTCTTCACACCAAGACTTAATTTTTTTGGTGTTCTGTACGAGTGCAACACAGGGCCCCGGTTCATACCACTACGTATATTAGATGTTCTCTATCGTAAAATGTAGACGAGGACTCGGGCTTATACATAAGGAAAAATCAACATACTAAGAGTAGCATGCGTGAGGTGACAACACGAGCAGCGGTAACTGGTGTCAAGAGCAAGAACAACGGTGGTGGTAGTCAAACCAGGTGGTGTTGGTCACTACCTTCCAATGAATCTAACTGCTCCCACTCTTTATACACACACACTCCCTGTCTGCCCCCGTAATCCACATACTCCTCCCACACACACTCTTTTAATCACTGAATGCAAGAGTCAATTTATACATCACGAGTCAATGTATGGAGAAGGAAGGTGTTGGGCGCCGCGCCGTAGACCATGAAGATGCACCTGGTAATATTTATACGATACGGTACCACCATGGAGACGTTCTCTACACTACTGCTGCTCCTACAACCAAGGAGTAGCCCCCACACTAATGATGGGTGGGAGGAGAGTGTGTGTAGAGGAGGGATGGAGGAAGTGAGTGCGGGAAGGTAGTGGTGGAGGTGGTGGGGGGAGAGTGAAGGACGAGGCTGGAGTATCAGCTGGCCATATGTGTCATGCCACGCCCGAGACAGATGACGTGGAAAGTTAGAGCGACGACAGAGGCGATGGGAGTCCAGTGTCCGTCTCCTGCCGCCCTACTTCCTTCTGCACACACACCAAGGACACAGCTGTCTTCCTCCCTCTCCACACTCACACGTGCTATCACCCACCCAGCAGCTGCTTTTATGACTCTCCCGCTGTACCCCACCACACTGTTGCATCACCACCACACCGTTACGGAGCTCAGCATCCTCCTGAGACATTCCTCTTTCTTCTTCCGTGAACGAGAGAAGAAAATATTGCTAATTCACTGGTGATGCTCTATGTTCCCACAGCAGACGCTCACTATGGCTTTACCACACTCACACTCAGCTGCACCGGGATTGCCTCTCAGTGCTTCCTTACACGTATACTGCAGTTTACTTCTTTTGGGCGGGACACTTACATCTTAATAACGAAATGGTATATGACAGATGAGCAGCGGAGAAATCAAGACGATATTCATTAATATGCTGAGGCTGGACTTTAATAAGAATTGGTTCACAGGATAGTGCATAGTAAATAAGTTTAGTACAGTATGTGGACTATATGACGTAAGTCGTAAACTAACAAATATAATTAAAATAAAACTGGTCAAACTAACTCGAGAAGACTGCGGGTGTGCTGCAAGCATAAAAGTTAAGAACTGGCAGCCTTAAAAAGATAAATGTGTTGACAGAAAACGAGCGCCCCGTCATGCACGCCCACGTTTAAAAAACCGTAATCCGCACGAACCTTATCTCGTCACGATCGGAACTGAACACCTTTCAACTAATGAGAAGCCAACATTAACGAGTAAACTGACAAAACTTATAACCACTGAGGACTTGTAGAACTTGATATGAGCATACTATTAACTAAGGTGGGGGGAGGGGGTGTCTGGGTATTAGTTTTCGAGATAGTCGACGGAATCCGAAAGTGTATCGTTCTCCGACACACAGCATCCCCTTACTATGTAACAACAAGAAAGATAAATATTGTAACTTGTAATACAGAAAAAATCAATACACCTGCACTTGACGTCCACCGCTACTGCCAGCCACATCACCGTCCTTACACAACCTTCTTTCAACCAAAGTTAGGGCAAACAAAATCACGATACCAAATTGGTGGCACAGAGCGACGACCATACTGCCAGGCACATCGTCTGAAAACTGACGAACGAGTAGCATAAAATTCCGAGGAAAACTGATGGACAAGTTGATTTTACAGTTATTCACACATACACAGGCTGGCCGCTATAGTCTCCCACCCACCAGGACTAGGGAGGGGGTGGAGGTATGAGAACCAGACTGACCACACACACACACACTGGACAGCGACCGACCGACCGACCGACCGTGTTAGAGTGACCTTGAACGTCTCTGTACCATTAGAGAAATTTGCGGTAGTAGCCAGCGTCAAATAATGCATGAGCTAGAGCGTGTTTTCTCTTGCTGAGGTTGCATATTTTCGTTGTTGGTACACGACACACTGGCACAGATTAATACCTTAACCTTATTCTCACCGTGGACTGACTGCCATATAGTTCTCCATTATGTTCAGACAATAAAGTGGTTAAGTAAAAAATATTGTCTAACTGCCAATGTTTTCGTTGTCAAGGCAGTAAAGACCAACGCCGAGTTTATCGTACAGAGATAATTATATACAAATATATAAATTCAGTCATATCCTGATGCAAGTTTTAAGTTGAAGCCAGTAAACGAGAGGAAGAACTCGGGACAAAGATAGGAAGTCACCACCCACCAGAGGAAGAAAAATATATCAGGAGAGAGGAACATTAGGCAGATGAATCTGCCAAAATTATCTTGCAATTCATTATTAGCAACTGAAAAGTGATCTACACATGAAACTTCAACACTTTAGTACGTTAAATAGTGTTGCCCTGTTGTTATTGTACCTCACGATGTAACATTACTAACAATGACACTAATAACATCTAATAAACGACTGAGAGAAAGATACAGACAGACAGACCATCAGTACCATGCGCCACACACGAGAGGAACCAGCACAACGCAGCCCACCCTCCTCCACACTAGTCACTAGCTTGTGTACGTGGGTCAGATCTAACTTGTTATATGTTAATGGACGGTATATGGAACGAACCGCTAATGATTTACGCTATATCAAGACAACAAATACGAATCAAGATCATTTCGCTCATGTTTTGTTGTGTTCACATATTTATGAGGAGAAGTACCAAGGATATAAATCTATTATGCCCAGCAAGATACAGAAAGACTAAACAGATACCACTGTATAAACAACACGGCAGCTACCCACTATATAAACAAAGTCAATAATTAATCTTTCCAGTTTAAAAGCGTACATTATTCTGAAGGAAGATTATTCACATTAGCCCGAGTCCTGATTTGAATATTTAGACTTAAGACTTTTTGCTGTTATGGAGAAGTTGCCGATGATGAATTACTATTTACCCCAAAGTTATGAGCAGTTTATACATGAATTCTGACATTCCTTCATGAAATAATTTAAAGGCTAGTGGTACAACCTCTCCAACGTGGCATTATTATTTATTTTTCGTAGTTGAATCGTTTTATGGTTGCATGACTTTAATTATTTTCCTTCCGGGAAATATCTTCATCTTTCTTAACCAACGTTTAAGAGTAGATAAGATGGTGATTACAGCGGGAAGTAAAACATATGAACTACGTGAAGATTAGGCACCCCAGCTTGGCTCACCTAACGTCACTTGGAGACTTAGGTTGTGTTAGGATTGGTTGCGGTGAGGTTGGATTTGGGTACATTAGCGTTCAGGGTGTTAAATCATCAGTTGTAATAAGCTGGGTTGCCTAAGCTTCACGTGATTCAAAATATTGTTACATGAAAACAAACACGCAAAGTCCAGCACACACTGTAGGTACCGTACTTAGTCATAAAAAAATTTAAATATCGAATAAGTTTGATAGATTCGCCCATGAGGTATGAAGGCTTATGTGTAACTACCAGCACAAGACATCCTCATTACTAGACCCCCCTCCCCTTATGTATGTCTTTTCATGTGTAATTGTTGGTGACAAGTGTAATTACTGTCCTAGTATACGCGTTTTAAGGTCTGTTGAAGCGTACAAATAAGTTAAAAACACAGAATATGCAAAAATATGTCATTCACATACCACGCGAGACCTGCAATCTGCGCCCATGTCAACACGCTCTCTCCTTTATATATCTCAAGTGACACATACAACAAGTGAGAGCGTTTACAACATATGTAGACTACTGCACTGTTTATACACCTCACTACCTGAGTAACCCGGTAGTCTTGGCTGGTGAGAGAGCAGGAACCATATGATCTCCAGATAAACATGAAGGGGAGGTATAGTCGCCTTACTGCGCTCTATAACATAAAACTTGAGACTAATGTACCGTGAGGTGTGAGCTGGAAGGTAGAGGCTGGTTCGCTCCCTCAGATCACTCCATCAACCAGGTGAAAGCGACAACACGTGATACTTTTCCCGGGTGATTAAGTCGTGTGTTGTTTATTGTATGGTTAATTAACATACGAGTCCTTCAGGCACGCTGGAGAAACTCACATTACGAGTCACTGTTTTGTGATCATCCAACACCTGGTTTACAACTTTAACGCGCGCGCGCGCACGCGCGCGTGCGTGCGTGTGCGTGCGTGTGTGTGTGTGTGTGTGTGTGTGTGTGTGTGCGTGCGTGACGGGATGGTCACTAGGTGTCGCTAACTGTGGTGGTTCACAACATTCCTGTGATCATGGTTGAATGTGTACAACGGCACTTCAACTATATTTCCCCCCAAATATATCAGTGACCTAATTTTCAGGAATGTGACACAAACCATAAAGTATGTTGACTGTAGCAGGTATATATCCCATAAAGTAGGTGACAGACCTTTTTAATGTAGTTACAATATGTCATTCTGTGAACTCTGATGACTCCTCCCTCAATTTGATAACAATGACCTTTTTTTTCCAAACGATAACTTTGTCAATAGAGTGATCCTCCACACATACGTACAGGCTCGTGATGGGCAGTACTATTACCTATATTTACCAAAAAGCTCAAAAAATAACTATTATATACTGTATATGTGATAACGTATACAGTACACTTTATGCATCGCTCTTCCAGGACTGAGGCAAAGAAGGAATTGGAAAAGCATCCTTGCAGTAATGTGTGGTTTGGACCCATCAAGACTCGAGAATGGTACAGAATTACTCCTAACATTAGGCTGAGCTAGATAATACCCATATTCCCTACTTCATAAAAATCGCGACCTTCACTCTTCTAGTGTCCAAACGAGTGAGAGTATATAATTACTTACTTAGGAAGCCTACTCTGACTTCTCGGTTGATTAATGCAATTTTTGTTAGTCATTAATTTGATTTTAACTCAAATAGAGGGAGCACTTCCTAAACACGCCTCTTTAACACGTGGTTTTACTACCTGGGTGAGTCTATGTGTTTCGTGTCATCAACACAACCCACAAACACCAGACGGTACCTGACTTTCCCGTCAACACTTACCAGGAGTTTAAACTGCTCCGCCAGCACTAACTGTACAGTGGCATTTAAACTTTCTGCAACTCACATGTGGGATTTAAACTATTCTGCCAGCACTTTAAAGTGGCGTTTAAATTTCGAACACCATTTAAATGTGGTTTAAACTTTTATGGCAACACTTAAAATAGCGTTTAAATTCTATAAGTTCAAAACTATGCAGTATCTATTCTACCTTACCTCTCAATTCTTTGTTTATTTATATTATTAAAGTTGGCTGATGGGGGTCACTGGGTACACAACAGGATCACCACACTGACCCCTTACAGTATGTCACCACACCTACAGTACCACTGTCTTACTTCTCTACTCTAGTGCTCAAGAAACTCGGTAGTTCCGAGATAGTCACATTTAACACCACCCTGAGCGTAAGATTCTTTGGCGGGACCAATATTCAACACCCATGCGCGAGTCTCCTGAGATGAGAAAAATGAACTAAGCCAAAGTTTTAAGGATATACTTCTTTGGTATGCACGCACTTTGAATTCTCACATAGACTTTTATCTCTTCATTTTGGAAATAAGATTAAAATCAACATCTAAAGCAGGTCATTTAGTGTTAAAACATGTTCTTTCTCTTTACATAACGAATAAATAATGGTATCAAACCTCAGATAGGAAACATAAAAATGTACAGTTAAAAACATTAATACTGAGCTCTAATAAGCCTCTTCCTGTTGGATTAGTTCGTTTTCGTATTTCAGGAGGACCGAAGACTAGCTGTTGTCCAGCCAGGAAGTCGACAGACACGTCACAATGTAAGCCAAACAATGGGACCCACAATGACGTAACCTTAATTGTGGGGAGGCAACTGAATCTCACATTCATATTATAATGTGTATTGACAACATTGCTTCCAACAACTGTTTTATACCATGATTCTAATGATTTTTTTTGGGGGAATCTGGATACTATGGGTGATGCAGACAGCTACGGACTCAAGCAACTCGCAGCGACTACCTCGATTCCTCCTCACACTCTTACCTCAACGCTAGCCCCTAACACTCTTACCCTCACACTTTCACCCTCAGTCTCACCCTCTCACAGTCACCTTTACAGTCTCACCCTCTCACAGTCACCTTTACAGTCTCACGCTCACACAGTCACCTTTACAATCTCACGCTCACACAGTCCCCCTCACACTGTCCCTTTCATCCTCACATTCACTTTAACACACACTCACGACCAGAGACAAAATCGATTACTGCTCTGCACTAGACTTAATATAGTGACATAGTTGAGCTAACCGTGTATACAATTCCTCAACACGACTCTAATATATCAAGCTAATTTCTCATTAACTATGTATATAATAATTCACTTCACTAATATGACAGCAGTACACATGGAGGTACAACAATGTCAAATGCAGACACGAACATTCCAAAATAAAAACAAGAGAGCATCGCTATGGAGGACTGTCCAGACTCGGGTTTAATGTCGTGTTTCTCAAGTTTATAGCGAGATATTTATTTATCTATTTCGTAGACCTTTTTCGCAGTTAATGTCACCACCCTTAACCTCACATACGAACCCACTAGTATATAACTTGTAACGGCTTTCTCGGGCTATTCTTTGTCAAATCGCCTTTTATGTTTACCTCTGTGTGTACTGTATGCCTGGAGTTCCTAAACTATTTACTTTACAAGCCGTAGCTACAATGTTTATGTACATACTGAACTAAAGTGAACTTGTGCGACATTACTGTATCTGTTCTATGATTACCCGTAGCAGAAGTCGTGTTCATGATACCAGTGTAATTTGTGGAAACTTTAATATATTAAGATCATTTTAGCAGTAAGATGTCTGAATACCTGGGTAAGAAACATGTAATAGTTAAATATGTCAACTAGAGAAAACTTAGAAGACGATAACTTTATTCTTTGATGACAAAAGCTGCGTAATTCTCTGGTGTTGGCATAGGCTGTGGCGAGGTATACAAAAAATATAGTAATACACGTATTAGCCTGAGCTTGTTGACACTTGGTGATACACGAGTTTTGTCAAACCATAACTCTCTAAATAAATCTTTACTATTAATTCACCTTATTTACACACCCGATGTTTTTGCTCTTGTCAACTATAACAAACATTTCCATTAATTTTTTCGCGGCATTTTCCAAGTTTATTGCCAATTCAAATACTTTTAACGTGTATTTTTCTGTCACAGATATATGGAGATAATCGTAATACCTATAAGAACATTATTATTTATTTTTACTTCTTGTTCACATTTCAACATAAATACAGAACACCACGACCACTTCATTCACAACCGGAGTAACATTAAATAAAACCTATGTCTAACAATCAGTGGAAGGCGCAGCTGGGGAAAAAAGCGAACACTACTGCCACCTCAAGCACTGTTGGAAGGGAGGCACTGGCACGCCCGTGGAGCACAATGTGACGACACTACTCCTTCAACTGTTAGAGAGCGACTGGGGGGAACAGGGAAGGGATGATGACGTGGACCGTCGGGCTCACCACCACTATAGCAACCTCGTCTTACCCCAACCCTGGCGGTGAACCTCACAACCTGTCCCTCCCAACCTTCATACCTCCGCCTGTGTGTGTGTGTGTGTGGGGGGGTAACCAAATTATCTTTAATTCACCTCACTGATTCAAATTCATGGCAACACTGTCAGGTTTTGGTGGTGTTGCCATAGGAGGGAGGGTGGCGGGTGAGCTCCGTCACCAGGCTTCCCAAGGCAATATAAAATCCTAGAACCTCCCCCACCTCCATCAATCAATAAAATAACCCGCGGTGCATCATCTGAATCACCATAGAGATCCTCTACTAGCTAAGTTTGGTCTGGTAAGGACAGAGGAGCCACGGGGGAGTGTGGACGCCGGGACCGTGATGAGAACTACTGTATATCTAGATTCGTCAGTCTTTATAAACACAAGAAATTACGTGACCAAGCATACACGAACAATTAAACAGTATGGATAATAACAAACACTGACACATACGATAATACAGCTATGACCAAATCCTGCTAACGCTTACAAAATAATGACGTCACAGCGGCAGGGATAGGTCTCCACACTGCTATACATGTGAACGAGAATTCTCAATATTTTAAGCATTATTTTCTCCCTACCTGGCGTATGAGGTTATCTGAGGGACTTAACCCAACATACAAAACGGTTAGGTTAGGCTAGGTTAGGTTAGGTTAGGTTAGGTTAGGTTAGGTTAGGTTAGGCTAGGTTCTTTCATCCCCAGGTAGGAGGGAAGTAAGATTTATTGGAGAAGTCTTGCTTTAATTACACGGCCGAATATGGCCAGGTAAAAATCAACAAAACAACAAGTAGAACAACATTGACAGGTAAAGACAAACAACATCAGCAGCAACAACATGGACAGGTAAAGAACAGGGAGATGAAACATACTTAACTTAACCAGTTATTCTGACCGCTTTACCTGTGTGTGAGTTGGAATAAGCAGAGGGTAACCGCATTTAACATTTAACATTAACCTAACCTACTGTAGAGAGAGAGAGAGAGAGAGAGAGAGATCATTCTACATCAACATCACAACCACCATCATTCTACAACATCCTCACAACCACCATCATTCTACTGCAATCGTCCATTCACATCAACTCAGCATGAAACTTAATACAAAGAATTGAACACGTTAAAGAGAAAGTTCCTCAACTGTGTTTAATGTTTAATTTAAGAGAGAGAGAGAGAGAGAGAGAGAGAGAGAGAGATGAGCACCACTGGTTTATAACCCGTAATTACCCAGCCAGCAGACACCCTGCTACACAGCCCACGACTTGACACAATTAATGTTAGTTTCTCTTAGCGTTGTGGACCCCCCAACACACATACACAGTCAAATATAATAATTCTGTTATTATATTTCATCAATCCTCAATTTCTGCCCATAATTCCTATCAATAATTCTTCAGTCAATAATTCCTCAATTATTTATCTCAAGGTAACATAATATAACTCTATACATTATTATTTCCCTAAAGTCTCCAGGTACCAGCGTGGTCTTTAATGGTGTATACTAGGGCGCCAAGTATACTGAAGATGTCCAGTGCTGTGTGTGTGTGTGTGTGTGTGTGCCGCTTATCACGGCTGAGTTCACCTGAGAAATACTCACGCCCATCCTCCCTTCCTCACTCCTCCACGCCCACCCTCCCCCAGCGCCCTCCCTCCTTCCATCGATATTGTACACTCCCTGCCACTCCTGCCAGCTGATTTTACGGTTGAGCACAGATGGCTACCTGTATAAATCAACCAAGACCACCACCACCTGCCACCATATCAATCTCACAGCCACCATCTTAACTACTACTATAATACACGGAACAAAAGACCACACACACACACAAGAGACAAAATCTAGGGTCAGCAGGTCAACATCTAACACTTATAACCGATATAATAACTAACATTCACTTACTTTGCTACAACGTGGTTTGGTAAAGACTGGTGTTACGTCATCATTCTGACAAGTAACATTAACAGCGAACTTATGATAAGAAGAAACACCTACTGTAACATTACCCGAAATTTAACCAGGGTTTACTGATATCAAAAGATTATTAAGTCTGGAAAATACAGTAATACAAAATAAAAAAATCTTAGGCGGGTTTTTTCTCTATTAAGTAAACCCGTAATATTACCCAATAATATTAACTCGGGTTTAGGTTCAAAAGACAGGTTGTATAGTTTTTTTTTGGGGGTTATCAACAAATCACTGGTCTCCGCTGTAAATGTTACCTACTTGACAACACGTAAAAACTCCACTGAACCAAAAAGTCAACAATACCTCTCTCTCTTTTTTTGTCCTCGTAAACAGACAAATGTAGAAAAAACACAATTTATATATGACTTGAGTTCACTAGGTACCCGGTAACACTACACTCAGGTGACCAACCAACAATTATACTATGGTTAGCTCAGGACGACTTAACCTAACCTCTATAGGATACAGTGTTGCTCGCACCTGCTGTGTTGTGACCACCAGTACACTGTGGTGCAGTGTGTTGTGACCGCCAGTACACTGTGACTCATGGTGTATTGTGACCACCAGTACACTGTGACGCAGTGTGTTGTGATCACCAGTACACTGTGACGCAGTGTGTTGTGATCACCAGTATACTGTGACGTAGGTGCAATGTGCTGTGACTACCAGTACACTGTGACGCAGTGTGTTGTAACCACCAGTACACTGTAACGCATGGTGTATTGTGAGGTTAGTGTTCCCTCACAAACTAGAACGAGTCACTGACATTTACAGCGAGAAAGTAGATACAAGTGACGCCCAGAAGAGGAGGCGTGGGGAGGGGGGGGGGTGCGAGAAGGGGAGGAGGTGTGGGGGGCAGTAAGACAGGAAGAGAAGTGAAGGAGGCATGATAGGTGAGGTGCCTCAAGAGGAGAAGTAGTAGTAGTACATATGGCGTCCTGCGATTCAGCATAGTATACAGTAGTGAGACACACACACACACACACACACACACACACACACACACACACCTTCTCCTCTCAAGAACCAGTTGTAATAATGACAGAAAACTTCAACATCATCAAGTTAATAGTAAAATCATCTTGGTTCCAAAGGGCGAACGTCCTCGATAAACTGGACTGACCACATATCGAGTGTCTCAACACCACCACTTTATGTCAAAGAATTATGTCTACAAATATTAAACCCACTGACACATGTATGGTTACCAGTGTGGGGAATATACCGTTATGTTGGTGTAGCTGATGAACTGACAACATAGAAATAATTAACGTTTTTTACCTATACTTTCTTAAGACAACTTTACCTGGAAACAATACGTCTTGTTAGTCACCTGTTGCCATAGGCGGTGGGTGACATAACTGTCATAACCTGAGGTACCTTTGCATGTTCGTATGTTTATATACGTATGTAGATATAGTTTACACAACACTGATCCAATTCGTACCACCACCCGTTTCAGTTATGCCATTGATTTAATATATAACATTAAGCTACCCATAAAATCTTCACTTATTTCAGTAATACGCCACGACAAATAGAACCATTTATATTATATCTGAACCTGAGTGATGTGATGTGGTGTGTGTGTGCGTGTGCGTGTGTGTGTGTGTGTGATAACGGGAGGTGGTCATCAGCACAGTGTTTCACGGCCAGGCCCAGGATCACTCCCATCACCACCGTTGAACTTCCCACCAAAATATCTCGCCCAAGAGACGTGTTTTTCAGTCAATCTCTGTCACTTTAGACGTGTACAGTGGTAGTCATAGACCTTAACAAAGTTTAATTCTTCGTTACAATACGAGGATGAGAGATGAAGCACACAATTCACTGTATTAGTCAAAGCCTCGCAGTATGACGCCCGCAATCTTAACAAGTAGTTCTGAAGCACACTTAACACATTGTTCTTTATGAGCTGCTTTCGAAAAAACTGACCACAATCGTCTAAGTAAACGAAGAAAATATATAATAGCGGAGGAGGTACTGTACCATGGAATAGTATTCCCTCATGGTGTGAAGTGTAGGAGGTTGGCACTTGTGAGTGAAGACGGTGAGAGAGGCGGGTGGTTGCCGGGGTAAGTATCGAAACACAAGGTTCACCAAATACCAAGGGCTTGTTGCTGTCGCTCTCGCTCCTGCAAGAGAACTGACAACTAAGTCGGTTGCACGCCACTCCTAGACTCACACTAGAGATGCCAGCCTTTCGAAGATAACCCAAATCCCGAGACGACGACTGGCGAAAGCCAATCGGAATGGGATGTTCCAAATTCCCGTGTTATAAGTGGTAAACGGACCAGCGTGAAGGGTTGCCATTGGCTGACAGTGAGAACAGCAGACCGTCAGATGTGTGAGCGCGTGAAAGTAGGTAACTGTGTGAGACGGCAGATGGCGCTCCGGATATGACTGCCATGGAGTGTGGGGGCAGCCGGACACTGAGTGGGTGTGTGGCTACTGCCGACCCTCCCTGTTCTCAACTCCGGACCAACACCCATAACCATCTCCACTTCCACTACTAACCACTTAACTCAATAATGTGTAGCTGAGAGAACACAAGACCCGTCCTCACCACTTCCCCGTCCTCACTCCAGCCAACCCCGTCTGCACACCTTCAGGCACCACTAACCCACCTTTCACACTATATTCGCACCTTTATTTATTTCACGTTACGAACGCAGTAAAAATTACACTATGAATCATAGGCGGTGCCCCCAATTACGTCACCATAGAAACGTCAAGAAATAATTAAGATGATGTGACGCTCGGGAAAGCTGAAGGTGTGAGCACAACACCTGAGGGGCCAGCTGACGCTCACCTGGCTGAGGAAGGAAACACGGGCACACAGACCCCAAAACAGCTGACTGGCGACGCAAGGGAAACTAACAAAGATACAGACACACCCGATACCTGAACACGGCCGTCCTTCCCCACAGAAACCTCCAACTAGCGATCATCAACACATTCTTCCTGTGAACTAGTGATGGAAGGTCGTGACTTCATCTTTCATACTATGTCGAAGAAGTGGTCGAGGCTTTCCTTGTTGTCCAAGGTGTCAGCCTATACAGTTCTACCAACAGATTTTTCAAATCTAAAAGCACTGTAAACAGATAAATATATACCAACTTAGTGATCAAAGTGATAATTATTGCAAAACAAAAATTGGAAAAAAGAAAGATGATGTGAGAGAAGCAGTGGGTAGAAGGGTGAGAGGTGTTGAACATAAGGTATTGTAAGGCGAGGCAGCTCTACCATACTATTGTTACCTACCATAACACCAGCCGCCTGTCCTAACCCAGGCCACACGTAAATTGCTCCACGGTCAACTCATGCCGCGGCGACGCACGTAGAGGATCCACGGTTGACAAACATTACAAATACGTATGGTCATTTAAAGTACGGGGAGGAAACCAGGACGAAACTGTAGCCATAATAACACAGGATGCGGCACAAGACGGCCAGAGGACAGTGTGGCGAACATCCGGCGGACGTGTGATGGCTCAGGGCGAGTGAGTGTCAACCCCGGCTGTTTACACTGCAACAGGACCAATACTTAAATAAAGTACACGAACACCTGTCTTTGATGTTGTTCACTGTTGTAGGCATATTGGCTGTACATTGTTATGAGTGACATACTGTTGTAGGTATACTGTTGCACACTGTTGCTGTAAGTGGAATACTGTTGTAGATATACTGGCTGTACAGTTATGATTAGTGTGGTGTTGTATACTATTATAATACAACATAAATCACAACAACTCACAACACTGCAAAAAATAGCATGCAACACTACACACAACACCTAACATAACACTTTACAACACCTTACATAACACAAGACAACACCTTACATAACACTTTACAACACCTTACATAACGCAACACAACACCTTACATAACACAAGACAACACCTTACATAACACAAGACAACACCTTACATAACACATTACAACACATTACAACACCTTACATAACACAAGACAACACCTTACATAACACATTACAAAACCTTACATAACACATTACAACACCTTACATAACACATTACAACACCTTACAAAACGCAACACAACATCTTACATAACACATTACAACACCTTACATAACACATTACAACACCTTACATAACACAAGACAACACCTTACATAACGCAACACAACATCTTACATAACACATTACAACACCTTACATAACACTTTACAACACCTTACATAACACAAGACAACACCTTACATAACGCAACACAACATCTTACATAACACACCATCTCACACAATATAACACATCACAACACCACACATAACACAACACGACCTATCACTTACACTGTGGTCAGATCACTCGTAACATCTTTTACTCCAGCACTTACAATATAACACCACTGAGAAACGCGCCGCCTTTCCCATATGAATTACCCATGAGACTTTCCCTCACATATATGTCACTTCACGACAAGCAACTCGGTATAACATTTTTTCCCCTCGTAAAATTCTTCCCAGCTTTGAATCCTTGTTATGTAACCTAGTGTGGTAAGAGTGGTTAGGTGCGGGCTAAGATAACGATGGTGGTAGTAGTAGTAACAATAACAAACAAAACTATAATAATAATAACAATAACAACAATGGGTGTTGCTAACAAGTCTTCATAAGGGAAGTAACCCACACCTTCAACACTAAGAAAGTGACACTAACAACTTACTTGTACTTCAGAATTGTGACACGAACTTAAAGGTCACACACACTTAAGCTGGCGTCTGGTTAGATAAGTTGAGGCATCAAAATAAATCAAGTGTAACTCCAGGTGAGCATCAAATGACTCCCCAAAAGGTCGAATCAGGTCTATTTACCATGCAGGTCAGGTGCTGATGACAGGAAGCTTAGCGTCTTTCTTGAACACCTACAGCGTCCACACACTGCACACCCACACACTGTACAACCACACTCTGTATATCCACACACTGTACACCTACTACACCCACACATAGTACACTTATTATCCTGAAAACGGGAGGCAACACACAGGCGACAGTAAGGTCATCTGGTTAAGTGAGCCGCCTGCAGATAAAGGTAAACAGGCTGCCCGCACACTCACCTGGTGGGCGCAGGTAAAGGATTAGATTCTCGACATGAATTGGGAAGCTATCACACGAATCTTGTCAAGGAAGGAAGAAAGGATAAAGAGAAAGATGATACACACCACAACACCAAGAGAGTAATTGAAGAATGTAAGTGACACTCTGAGTAGCGGAAGTATATATATATATATATATATATATATATATATATATATATATATATATATATATATATATATATATATATATATATATATATATATATATATATATATATATATATATATATATATATATATATATATATATGATAAAATCAAATCAATTAATAATTCGGAGTAAAAAAGATTATTTATGAATAAACAGACCTTGAAGACACCTAAATTAGGACTTTTACCCTTCATAAATAAAGATACCCTCAAATGAGAACAATTTTAATTCTACCTCCCAAACACTGTATTTGTTTACAAGCAAATATTTGGGTATGGGTCTTTCTGCTCCTCTAGCCTGTATTTATATGGAGTTTTTTGAGTCTAGATTACTACCCAATATAGTGGACTTTTATTCCTCCATGGTATAGATATGTAGATGATGTTCTTTGTCTTTGGCCTAGAAACAGTGACCCATTGGAATTTTTAGACAAGCTTAATGATATTGTCCCAAGTATCACATTCAAAATTGAAAGAGAAATAAATGGATCCCTTCCATTCCTTGATATGCTTATCATGAGAAATGGCCAAAACTACAAATTTAAGGTATACAGAAAGCCCACACAGGTAGACAGTTTCATTCACTTTTTATCGAATCACCTGGAGTCTACCAAAATGTCAGTTTTTTCTGCTATGTTCTTAAGATGTCTGCGTATTTGTGACTGAATTTATTGACGATGAATTGAAACACATTCGTTCCATTGCACAGAAACTTGTTTATTGATCGTTGTTTTAAAAGGGCTAAAAAATCCTTTCATTCCTCTCAAACCAGGCAAATTCCTACACTTAGAATATTTTGACTCTGCCCTATCGTAATGAATTTGTCCCGTTAGTTCGGTCCCTCAAGCTTCTAAATATTAATGTTGTTTCAAGTATGACTCAACCATTACCAATATGTTAATAAGAATTAGCCCAAGTTTGAATGTAAATGGAAGTGTTTATTGTATTCCATGTAGCAAATGTAATTGTAATTATGTAGGACAGACAGGAAAAACACTGCAGCTCAGAATCAAACAACATAAGTATAATATCAGAACAGCATCTGAAAGCAGTGCCTTGTTCGTTCATGTTAGGAATAATAATCATCCCATTGCTTGGGAAAAAAGCTTAGAAGTATTTAAATCATCTTGTGTCACAGAAAGACTTCTGGTTGAAGCTAGTTTGATTAAGGAATTAAAATCAATAAACCTTAGTGATGGTCAGTTCAAAACTGATTATATGTTACATAAATTTATTTGTCAGTGGCCCAAGGTTAAAAATGCTTTGAAAACCTTTGATCTAGATGTATGATAGTTATTTAGTGGGTCCCTTATATTTGACCTGACCTGACTAGTCACGTCACCCCCCTTCTCTTAAGCTCCTCTACTATAATAATAATAATAATAATAATAATAATAATTAACGGTATATTGAAAGAGCTTGGCAGCCAGAAGGCTGAAAATATACAGTTACATATTTGGGGAATGGGTTTCGAATTACAAATGATATACAAGTAACATAAGTGACACAAATAAGACATATAATAACTAGATGGGGAAAAGCTCAAACTACAGTTCATTTCAACATCGTGACAGTGCAAGGAGAAGTGTTTACTGGGAGTGAACACACTGGCTTATTACAAGTTATTGATAATTTTTACAGTGGTTGGGACTGGGCTGTTCTTATGGCGATCAGTTCGTGCACGTATGGGCTGGATGAGGTTGTGGTGTCGAACAGCAATTCTCGGACTAGGGATCTCAGGTGGTAGTAGGAGCCGGTGTCGAGGATGGTGTAGAAGCTTCTTACCAAATTTTCAGACGAGGTCGTGGTGATGGTCAGTGAGAGTCGAAAGGGTCAGTGTGTTGAGCGCTTCTTGATATGTGGAGTAGGAAGGGGAGAGAATAATCTTGCATGCCCTCTTTTGCACTTTTTCTAGGTGTTTACGTTGTGTGGCATTTAGGAGGAAGACCAGGTGGGGAGGCATAGGTGAGCTTGGGAAGTATGAATGTGTGTAAACACTGAGGAGCTCGGGTGCAGGAACCGAGGGACTTGAGTCGGCGGAGGAGGTGGAGACGGAAACTGGAGGATTTGACAACTTCACTGACGTGTGGTTTCCAATTTAGTTTGTTGTCTATGGTGACGCCGAGGAGCTTCGTGGAATCTACAACCTGGAGTGTGTTCGGACCTAGAGTAATGGAAGGAGGTGGGACAATGTCGGAGGAGAGGTTGATGTGAATATCAATGGTCTTGGTATGGTTGATGGTGACATGGTTGTTGGTGGCCCAGTTTTGAAGACTGTTCAATAAATCCTGAAGGGCGGTATAGATGGGAGCAGAATTGTTGACGCTGATCCCAATGGTGGAGTCGTCGACATATTTCCAGCGAGCAGGGGTTTCTCTTAGGGCATCATTGATGAGCATAAGGAAGCAGAGTGGTCCCATCTTGGTGCCTTGGGGGAAGCCACAGGTGAGTGACTGAAAGGTGGAGACAGCCCCTCGGAAGAGTACAGCTTGGCGTCGGTCACTGAGGAAGTCTGTAAGCCATGGTATAAGACTTCTCCGACGCCCGAGGTCAATAGCTTTGTTGATGATTATATTGTGGTCGACTAGGTCGAATGCTTTAGTGAAATCAATGAAGGCGACAGCTACAGACGTTTTTCTACGTGTGTGTTGGTGTGGGGATTAGTGGATGACATCATTATGACCTGACCTCATATTTTTAAGGTCACCCTGTATATTTAAGCCTCTCTCTGTCCATGTAATCCAGTTGCCTCTGAAGATGTCTTGAATAAAGACGAAAGCTAAGGTGCTCCGTTGTTTCCCTTTTCCCGTGTGATTTTATCAAGATTTATCTTATCCACGTTTTCATTGTGGATCTACATGATATATATATGAGCAACGTGTCTTCACCCATCTTACCACATCTAAGAGCCTCAGGAACGTCCATCTAGTGTTACCGCGTCATCAGTGTTAATTTTCCCTGTGCTCGGTGACGCCACCATAACAACGACCATGTTAAGAAACAGTCACAATACGTATAGTGTTTCAGCCCTGAGCGTTACACACACAAGATCCATGACAGTTACTTAGAACAACTTTATACAACTTACATTTAAAGCACACGAGTTAATGTAATGTAACGAGAGAGTATCGTCTTACATTGAGGCGGCAGAACGGAAGACTTAGAATGGGTTAATGACGTCAATCAGAACCTGTTTGTGCTCTACGAATTCTGTTGTAGACAAAATCATTTACTTGTCTTGAAGGTGTGAGAAGGAAAACGAGGTACCGTTAAGTGGTACCTGAGGAGAAAGTGAGATGCCAGTGGGGCGCCCTGGGGCAGAAAGTGGTGGATGCTTGTGTCGCCCTGTACTGTCACACTGATAGTACACCACGTGAAACTGAAGCTACACTGTCTACCTAATTTTAGTGTTAATAATCATATTAATAACAACAACCTTAATAGCAATAACAACACAACAATAACTAACAATAATAATAATCATCATGTAAAATTGTAATGTTATATTCGAGAATTTCACAAAAACCATTAAATAATTAAGTAAATATAAATAAAAAAGATATGTACATTAAACAATCACTTAACTCCAATTTATGTGAGGACGATGGTCTACCTCTGTAACATACTGTATCTCCACGCGTCTACCGGTACAGTACAGGTACATAATAAGCACAATTACAGGTACAGTTATAGATACAAGTACAGTACAGATGCAAGGGCAGTAGAGATACACACACCACACGAGTCAGCAGCAAGACATACAACACCACTGAAATCCCAAACAAAAACTTGCATGTGTGTGTGTGTGTACAAGGATAATTATGGACAAAAACCGCCAAAAAAAATTAACAATACAGAATACAAAATTTTTTATACCTCTCGCCTCAGGTATATATCAAGTAGTTTTTCATTATAAAAGACAACTTCCTCCATCTGTAGAACCATCACATACATGACCCATAATGCAGTACAGTATACATGACATGTTAGATACTGGCAAGTGAAGGTTTACCCGCAGCTGTACACATAAGTTAGTTTCTATATAAAAACAACTGTGAGAACCCAGAGGTCAACATCCTTCACCACCAGCGTCGCCCCGGAACCTTGATAACGAAGACATCGTTGTGTTGTTGAGTGTTGTTATAATGATATGGACGTCTGGAGCAAAGTCGCCCACACACAGGTCGCTGGCCGTATGTACACAAGAACAACTCAATAACTACATCGTCATCTTTTCTTTCTCCTTCTCCCCATCCTCCTTCTCCTTACTCCTCCAATCCTTCACCTCCACTTCTCCTTACTCCTCCAATCCTTCACATCCACTTCTCCTTACTCCTCCAATCCTTCACATCCACTTCTCCTTACTCCTCCAATCCTTCACCTCCTCCTCACGTGACATATGAGTCTATAACCAGCAATATCTATTAAAGGTCTGGTCGTCACTCCCTCTCACCCCGCCCCATTATCTGCCTCCACCTTACGAATTAATCCACCGTAAAAATTCTCTTCCTATTACTGCACTGTATTGACCTGCCTCTCGGACATACAATACCAATTACTACGCCGGGGCTGATATCGCTATACACCACCACAGCATGCGGCACACAACGCGTCATGATAAGTACTCAACACTTCCAGTCTATGAATAACACATCATTAGACAAAAATATACACAAGTGTTGACACAGAGGAATGGTGTAACCCGTAACAGTGACCCGTGGGTCACTGTTACGGGTCAGTGATCTTGTCATTTTTATCATTATTATTTATCGATTACATTTTTTCTGTGAGAAATATAGCTAACAAGGTTTTAGACCTCTGTGTGTGTGAGCGTGCGTGAGTATGTTTGTGTGTAAGCTTAGATCCACTACGGTACAGCTAAGTAAGCTCTGCTACCACTACGGAACAAGTAAATAAACTCAGATCCACTAGAGTGCAGGTAGGTAAGCTCCACTATGATCTAGGTAGGTGGCGGATCACTATGAGAAGTGTGACGTGTGAAGACTGGTGGTGTGGTATACCTACGTCTGCTACACTCCGTCACCACAATTACAACTCATATACTAAATTGGTGGGTGTTGCCGGGCCAGGAGGCGACCCACTCGAGGGATGGAGACGTGTACATGTGACCCCCATCAGGATGACAGGTCTCTAGGTAAGGTAAGGTTACCTGGTGTTTACCTTGAGTTTACAGATCTTAAGGCCCCACAGTGTCTATTTACATTATATGCCTATACTGTCTATATATACTGTATTCCTACACTGTCTATTTATATTATATACCTGCACTACATATGTGCACGTTTGTAATTCTCCGGGCTCCTATAGTTCAAAATCATAAAGGGCACACAGGCTTGGGTTCCCACACGACTCATACGGTACTGTTAACCAGGGAACACCCGTCTAGGCACGTGACCACAACAGCTGACAATACAGAGATAAAGTTCCATTTCCTGTGCTTTATGCGAGTCAATTTAATCTTCTGCGACCAACAATAACAACAGTATTGGGAGAATTTGTTGTTTAATGTGCGTTTAAATAAGCCAAAAATGAAATAAAAAAAAAGTTTAAATCATTAAAAAATCAAGAAACTTAAATCTGCATAAAAAAAACGTTAAAATGTGTAAATAATAATAATAATAAATCTCCTACAACTTCTCCCCATAAGTGTAATTGAATAGCTGACATTTTCCATCTTACAATCACAATTATGACAAAAACTAAAACAGTTGGTGTTAGCTCAACATCAGACACGTCGACGTGTCTCAACCAAATCCTTCTATTTTGCCAGTCCGTTCTATTGTGCTTGAAAATACCTTAAATACATATACTGTATTATCTATAACAAAATAAATAAATAAACAAAAAATATATGAGTAAGAAGTTGATATTCGCCTTAAACTAAAGAATAATTTTTGTTGTCTTTGTTTCTTCAAGAAGACTGGTTAGGTTTATGGTTCCCAAGTAATAGCGAGTTAGACCAATGGTACTTTCATGTTAGTGTGTTGTGTTAACATAAGAAAATAAGGAGTCTGCAATAGGCCGGTTGGCCTGCGCATGGCAGCTCCTATCGAGAGTTACTACCACTCTCTATCATCCATGAATCTATCTAGCCTCCTTTTGAAACTCGTCCACCACCCTATTTGTGAACCAGTTTCTTCCTATCTCCCTCCTAAACCTAAACTTATCCAACTTGAATCCGTTGCTCCGAGTCCTATCCTGCTCGGATATTATAAGAACTTTATCTATATCCCCTTTATTGATTCCTTTCACCCACTTAAATACTTCTATCATATCTCCCCGCACTCTTCGTCTTTCTAGGGAATGCAAGTTAAGTTTCTTTAATCTATCCTGATATGGAAGGTTTCTAAGTCCCGGAATCATTTTTGTCATTCTTCGCTGCACCGACTCTTGTGAGTTTATGTCCATTCTATAATAGGGGCACCAGAACTGGACCGCATAATCGAGGTGCGGCCTGACTAGCGCAAGATATAGTTGCAATAAGACCTCTGCACTCTTGTTACTTACACTTCTAGATATAAAACCCAATACTCTGTTTGCCTTATTTCGAACATTAACGCACTGTTTTCTAGGCGGTAGGTCCGGGCCTACAAGTACCCCTAGGTCTCTTTCACAAGTCGACTTCTCTAGGTTGATGTTGTTAAGGCTGTATACATTATAAGTATTTGTTCTTCCAATATTAAGTACGCTGCACTTGCTGGTGTTGAATTTCATTTGCCATTTATCAGACCACCCCTGCAGTTTATTTAGATCCTCCTGTAATGCATTTGCATCCTGCCCTGAATTAATTTGCCGCCCTATTTTGGTGTCATCCGCAAACTTGCTTATGTCACTGCTGATCCCAGTATCTAAATCGTTATGTAGATTATGAACAAGAGTGGGCCTAGTACTGACCCCTGGGGTGTTGAGTAGGTCATATTAGTCAAACATTAATGTGTCCTCATGGTGTGTATAGTTTGCTTTGTTTTTTTAGTTGGCACACACACATACACCTGAAGTATTCTTTCCTTCATCAGGTGTGTGGTGTGGAGGTATTAAGGCGTGTTGTTTCCACCACGCACATTGGTGTGTCTCTAATGATCCGAGTCTGAACATATTTAGAAGGTAAAAAGCGTGAAGACAGCCTGATGCCTGTGGAGGAAGCAGTGCGGGGACACACACATACACACCTCACAACACGTATCAAGAGTCAATAGATTCTTCTGATTATTACGTGATTGTGGTCAGTTATGATATGAGCTGTAAGACGGGTTTACAACTTCGAGAACCAGTTTATAACCACAGTAGTGCAACCCCAAAACAAGTAGTGGTAGAGTGAGGGTACAGAGAGGGTACAGTAAGGGTACACCATCCTGGACTACAACATATGTAAGGTGACACTCACTCCCTGGCCAGCTGCAGCGCGACGATCATTAGGATATATTTCCTTGTGTACTGCTAATAAAACTCTCTGTTCACTCGTCAGCCGCTCGGGGATCTAATTGGTATTCTTAAAAGGTGAAAAAAAAATTACATTCTATTAATTTAACGCTGTGCATTGTTTCAGGTCATTTACAGCCATTTTTTGAGACATCAACGAAAAGGTATATTTGTGTTCTGCTGCTCGTGACGTGGCATGCGGAGGAGGTTAACTGTGACGATGACATATCGGCGGGCACCACACAAGTGTCTATATACAAGGTTAACAAATAAAAGTTAACAGTGCCACATTTCTAACGTGTGTGTATATGTGAGTGTGTGTGGTGCATTTATGTCCGTAATAACCGGTTTAGTTGTAGTCTGCATCACAACTGACATGGTAGGCCAGGGCACTGGTCATTCGCAGATTATGTGACAACATCAAGTGGGTCTTTTATTTCACCATGTACACCACAGGTGAGTGACGTCATCAGTAAACGCGAGGCTGCGACAGTGCTGGATGGACGTGTGGAGATGCGCGCTGCTAATTTATTGTTATATTCTTCCCCACAGTGGGAACTTAACAGCCGCGATGAGTCAACGTGTGACTGTTGTCTTACATCTGCTGGCTACCGCCTTCCGGGTCTTGAGGTCAAGGATCTACAATCTTAACTCCCCATATGATGCACCACCAACCACGTCCACCACAGTATATATACTGTACAGTATTCCTTTTCCTCTTCCACGATACTCCCTCATAACATCACGTTTAGTACAGTACATAATCATTCTTCCACAACTTAACGTTTCATGACAGTGAGTACTAAATTCTTATCATCAGTTCCTTCACTTATGTGCTCAGTCACTACACTTTCTCTTATACTTCATGTCATTTCCTTATTTATCATGACTTGCCAGTCATGCAGTTAACAAAGCGAGTTTCCTCCCTCTTACACAGTACGTCGTCCCAATAAGCACAGTAGATAAAAGTGTCCACCCAAAATTTGTCGACCGCGAAATTGAAATATAATAACAATCAGTTCCAGGGAGGCGGTGCAGGTCAAGAGGCCGACGGATCTACCTGAGTCACTTCTCGTTTGTGGCCGTCACCAAAAACTAAGACTCAGACTCAGCAAAGTAAAAACCAAAAGTTAAACATGCAGTCAACTATCCATCTCCCTCATGGTAAAGTACTGTACAGTCTCACCCTAAAGTTCGTTAACTCTTCCAGTCAGCTATTGCTGCACTGCCTGCTTCAGGTGTTTGAAACTGTCTCAGTACACCAACCAGAACACGAAACCGATACGAATGAACCTAAAGGTTCGAAGTAACAGACTCAAGTTCATACATCTGAAGCAGGCAGTGCAGCAATAGCTGGCTGGGAGAGTTAACGAACTTTGGGCGAGACTGTGCACATCAGCGAGTCAAACGCCAACCTGACAACAGTTACCACCTCCCTCTTGTCTGGTTCACTCACAATTCACTTTCACAGCTACGTGGCTTCAGCGTTAACAATCGCCACCAAAAATTAAATTCAACGAGGAATATTTAATTTCCACAGAAAATTCAAGGCGAGGTTCTTCATTTTTCTGGGTCAGCAGAGTGTGGCGGCGCGGCGCAGCGGGCGTGAGTCAGCTGAAGAACGGAGAAAAACACGCCACGTTTTACCACTTTGATAATAGAGGTGATCGTTTAATTTCTCTAATAACTCTAACAGCCAATAAGCCTTTTATACCTTAACAATCTTAATTAATATTTCGCCTGTGATTTTCCAATTATTATCCTATACAATATGGGAGGTGTGAGGTAACACTGGGCAGTACTACTGAGTGTGCTGTGTGGCAAAACTGCTCACCATCCCTACACAACAACTACATAAAACATAGCACTATTATAGTTAGTAGTCCCCCACAACTATGAACCAAGAAAGCAAAGTAAATTAAGTGAATGGCTAAAGTAAGGGTGTCTGCACCTGCTGGGTGTGGTGGAGCTTGGCAGCAGAGCTCTTCTCTACGGCACCACACGCGGTACACAAACACCCCTCAGACTGTTTGTGTTCACTACATCACTGAACTTTCCAGCTGACTGATGCGCATGAATCTGTATTAATATTGTGCGACTGGTTTTGTCTCTATACATATGTGAGCACACGCGCGCCATGTTTTCCTGTGTAAGTGTACATGCAGTAACTTATGCAGCCACACCCTGCACGGCGATAATATAAACACAAGGGAGTTAACAGAGGGTTTCCAATTACAAGCCGCTACATTACGGTAAGACTGAGGCATCATGATCACCACTGGTTCACACACTTCAACACACCTTAAACAACTTCCCCATCAACATCACCACACACACAACACAACACCAATAATTCTCAGTAATTAAAACTTACTTGTTCTCGGTCAGTTAGTGACAATATGACATCTTTAGAGCTGTGGCCGCCTACATAAAATTACCTCTACTCAAACACCACATTATGTACGACGGCTGGGCTAGGTAATTTGTGAGCCGCCATGATGAAATGTCTGATGGTTCAGTCATATTTGTCTCTGCAGGTCCTCTCTAGTGCACCACTTGGTCACAACACACCCACACTCACGTAACAACAGTCCATAAGAAAAGAAATAAATAACTAAAAGATAACCGTGATAACAGTGCGTTAATGTTCGAAATAAGGCAAACAGAGTATTGGGTTTTATATCTAGAAGTGTAAGTAACAAGAGTGCAGAGGTCTTATTGCAACTATATCTTGCTCTAGTCAGGCCGCACCTCGATTATGCGGTTCAGTTCTGGTGCCCCTATTATAGAATGGATATAAATTCACTGGAGTCGGTGCAGCAAAGAATGACAAAAATGATTCCGGGACTTAGAAACCTTCCATATCAGGATAGGTTAAAGAAACTTAACTTGCATTCCCTAGAAAGACGAAGAGTGCGGGGAGATATGATAGAAGTATTGAAGTGGGTGAAAGGAATCAATAAAGGGGATATAGATAAAGTTCTTATAATATCCGAGCAGGATAGGACTCGGAGCAACGGATTCAAGTTGGATAAGTTTAGGTTTAGGAGGGAGATAGGAAGAAACTGGTTCACAAATAGGGTGGTGGACGAGTGGAACAAGCTTAGCAACTTTGTAGTAAGTGCGGGAACTCTGGAAAGTTTCAAAAGGAGGCTAGATAGATTCATGGATGATAGAGAGTGGTAGTAACTCTCGACAGGAGCTGCCATGCGCAGGCCAACCGGCCTATTGCAGACTCCTTATTTTCTTATGTTCTTACTACCACCATGCTACGTGTACTATTCCAGATGATACTAAATGTTACATAATACTTCCTTGAGATAAATGTACAGTATACAGTATATCAGGTGCCTTCAAGAGAGCTCAGGCTCTCAATTGGCTCAGCCATGTTAATAATGTTATTATTATCCACTCTGTATCTGTGTTTTTCTGGTTAAATAAACTGTTTTAAATAGTAATATCGCTAACAACCGTCCACAACATACCCACACCGTCCATAACATACCCACACCGTAGCCTAACAACTGCCACAACACACCCTCACCTAACAAGCAACACACACTCAGGTTACTCCCCTAGTAATGATATTCTTGGTACAGTTTACCACCACGTACACGCCCGAGACTCCCAACTGTTCGACCCACAGTTCTCGAATTACTGGACTATACCTCAGCTGGCGCTGGGGTTTGGTACAGTTAGATGGACTTTTATTGTTCATATATGTACAATGCCTGGACGATTATACCAACAAATACTTTACTATTGAAGGAAATCTCACCATCGCAATACTTAACTGAACTAAAACTTACAAGTTCATGTTTCTCTGACTATTGATATTAACAATTAGTATTTGTATGGCTTGACATGACCTCACACTAGGAAATGGGCACACATGTTGGACGGTGACCCTGGCTAAGTACTGGACATCTGACCAACGATATATTACCAGAGACAACTGGTTAATGAACAACCAACTTAACTATTCCCGTTTTTTTTCTTTTAGGTTTACATATACAGGCGTACAGTATATACCTGTATATATATTTTGTGGACCGTAAAGGTTAAACAGTTTTTGTTTAATCTCTATGCATGCAACAAACAAATTTATGTGGTCAATAAACTTATCTATCTATCTATCTGTGTCTTCGTTACGCCTCTACTGGCTAACAAAACAAAACAGGGAACAAGTAAATAATTTTATCCTGTGAACAGTTCCTCCTTATATGCTGTATTTATACACAAATCACGCGTGTTTTGTCTACAATAATACACAAATAACGAAGGTAAATGCAGGTATGCCAAAATATTATTAATAAAAATAATCCAAGATGAAACAGATTTTTTGGTCAGCGGTTGTTAGGTGACATCAGCGGGAGGTGGTATAAGGCAAGGAGGGAAGACCTAGACGCAACACTCCTTCCCTCACATATCAACACAGGGAGAGTCAGTGCTGCAGGTATTACAAGTTACACTGGTGTAAGTTTCAGAAGCCTTCCACAAGGGTACAAAACCTCGCCACACACACACACACACACACACCGGGGAGAGGCCACTCTCCTCAGCTACAATCAATGGTGGTACATTACGCCCCTCCCCCACACACAGACTGCCTACATTTAAATGATTGATAAAGCCAACAGAGCGGTACAAGATGGTTGACCGGCGGCGTGACTAACACCCCCACATACACACACTACCCGCACAAAGTCAACGTTGTCATATATTGGTCGGGGACAGTATATAAATTTATGTCATGTACTGTACGTGTTGGCCCAGACGACTACCATCACCACTGTTCCACCTCATGATCATGGTATATGGACCACCACAACACAGTACAATAATTAACACTATGCAATATTGTAACGTGAAGTACAATTATTGATTTACAAGTTAGTTTAAAAATGTTAACATAATGTACGAAATTAAAGCTGAAAAAGATAAGTGACTTAGTCGAATTGTTGTAGAGTTTAGGTGCACAGGAAACTTTCTACCTCCACGGTCTACGTACAGTACACCGTTGTCTAGACATACGCTAAACTATAAACCTGTATTGCCTGCATACATGGTGAACCAATTGTATACTTGTATGAATGATTTTACTCAATAAATATCACTATCATCGTTTTCGATATTATCATCATTACCATCATCATTAAACTAAGAACTAATGCTTATATATTAGTGAGTATAAGCACACAAGTGAAATACTCTTTAATAACACTATTAATGCAGCAATAATGTCGAAATAGTGTGAGTGTTACAGTAGATAATACTAAACTGTTGTCAACTTCAGGTGGAGAGTCAGGAGGCAGTAAACACTGCTGGCGTCTGGTTAATTTGAATAAACAATAAAATTTACTTACAACCTTAAAATCAGATTCGTTCAATTTATGGTCATGAGGTGAATAGTGTTGGTAACTTTCTGAGACTACAAATTTTAATGGTCGCCGCGCAGCTGTGTGTGTGTTAGTAAACATTAGTCACCTGTATCACCACAGCCGTTCTTCTGTTTATGTCCACACTACCATCCTCACGCGGAGCCTCAATACACGATTATATATAGATGGTAAACAATTGAGTCATAAGTTAACTAGTAACCCTGAACACAACAGTAAGGTACAGTACAGTGATTCGCCTCCCTCAGACACTATATCATTCATCGGTCAGCTGATTCTCAAAAGTAAGATGAAGCACCATCTACCGCCCCCCCCCCATATCACACCACCTATTGCCTCGCCCCGCCAATTACTAGCTCGCTCCACCCCACCATCTAATGCCTCACCCCACTACCCTCCCATTTCCCCCCCTTTACCCTGGATAGGAAAAAAAATCTCACAACAAGAATCCTGACCTATCTAACATGTAGGGTACACTCACTCAAGTACACGTGTGCATTAACCTTACACCCACACACTCGGCTTAGCTAGTAAGGCGGTCACCTTTCCAACTACCACCTCACCTCTACACTTCCTCTCTCTGTAATCTCTTCTCCGCCCACTAATCTGCAATCCTTCTTCCTTCATACAAAAAGGAGTGGGTGAATGGGTGGGAGGGGTGAACGGGTGGAAGGGGTGGATGGGGGTGAGTGGGAGGGGCGGGGCAGGGGTTGTTACCACCGGAGCTTTCACCATGCAGGAAACGCGCGCCAACACCCCCCTACTCCACCTCCTCCCTCCCTGCTGCCCCCCCCAACCCCCACACACACACTCCACCACACCTGTGTAATGACGTGAGACAGATTTCTTGTCACTCCCAGACCAACTTTAGGTAGAGGCGGCCCCAGAGGAATGTGTTCTGTGGTCTAGCGTATGGAGAGACCAAAACACAAGTTTCAAAACCTGACAACCAAACCATTTAGTATGAATTACAAAATATCAACACGTGTGGGTGTGGCTCGCGGCAACATCAGAAAAAATACATAAATGTATCATAATAAAACAAAACAACTATAAAATATATCAAATGTTATCTCGCCGAGGTAAAAGTTTACTAGCGCGTGACTATTGACATTAACCAGCGGCTTGGTGACCATCACTAGTTGGGTCAACGCACCTGACACACTCACACAACATACCCAGAAGGCTGAAACAGAAACAATATCACTCACTGTTGCTCCTCCTATCATTATAACCACCAACAGAGCCACAGCTGACCACAATTTTTAAACCATAACAATAGATGAAGACAAAAAATATAAAGTGAATCTATTCTAAACTCTCAAACAGTTAAAATTAAATTATAAATATATATTCTCCCTGTTGCAGTTATTATGTAACATTACAACACAATGGAGGGTGGTGGAGTGATGCTGTGACACACACACACACACATTCCGGAGACACCCAACCACCAACCCACAGTCACGCCCACGCTGTATGTGGATCATGACACTGCAGGAAGGATGGGAAACACACACCTGACACCCACAAAACACCGGTCATGGCGAGTGACCAACTGATCCACTCGACTGGTGTATCATTGACACTACATCACAAGACCACACACCCACCATATCACACCACACTACATTACAAACCACCTCCCCTCACCAAGACCTCCACCACCACCATCACACACCAAGGCCTAGTGTGAGGGTCGTGTGGTAGGTATTTCAATTGTCTTACAAATACACGAGAATAATATCCAACCCTCTCAATGGCTTTCATGGCAAGTATTGGATGCCTTACAACTCGCTGGCGCCGTGTGTTTACTGCCTCGAGTCGCAAGTTACAGTACAGTGAACACCTTAAGGAACAGTTCAGATAATCTCCTACCATGTACCACAAATTCCTATCTATATCTCTCACATTCTTGACGTGGATCTGAGCGAGAGGTATGTCTGGTGGGGTGGAGGCGTCCGTGTCTGCCAGCCAGTCATCATCGCCGCTACATTTTCATAAAGACGAGGACGAGGGTGTTCAGGGGCTGTGTGGTGATGGGAGTAGAGGTTCCACACGCACACTGCTCTCTCTCTCTCCTATTGTACTGTCTTCTATATTACAAAACATCACTACACTATGGAACATAACGCAACACAACACACACTGCCGCGTTTGTTTATCTATTTATGCATTTATTACAAACTTACAAACTTTCTTAAACCTCAAATGTGTTAAATCCAAGATGGCCGCCTGAGCAGCCATGGTGAGGAGACTATGACTACAATAATAAACAAATGAGAATCACTAGACACCTTATGAACCACCACACAGTTAAATTACTACGCATAAATCTTGCTAATTGTGTAATAAGCTGAACAAGGCATCTAACCAATCGTGCTTATTAGTTTATGGAAAATCTTAATTTGAGTGACGCCTTCAAGATGTTAAGAATTCTAAGCAATTAGGAGCCAGAATATCATACGAGGATACAGCAACCTTAGTCATTAGGTAATAGTTGAAGGCATGTAATCAGGTGAATTCTTAAGTTCTAATAAAATTCCCTTTAAACTCCAGAACTCAATATGGCCGCCACAGAATCCATATTTAGACAACAAGGATCAAACAACACTCACCACTATTACTACCACTCGTACTACCACCACTATTTTTTTTAAACATGGCCTCCAGCCTCGCCCAATAGCCACACCTTCGCCACACTACTACTACCACCACCACTCGCGCCAACACATCAGAACCAATATGAACGGCACGTACCAAGAACCCTTCAATAACTAACTCTTCGAGGCTTTCACGAAGATTACACTCTCTCACCCCTGCCATACTCGTCCCCCTCACAATAAGTGCACCACCATCACCCGGGGAATAAGCTTGTGGTGGCTTGATGGTCTACCCTTCACCCAATGACTGTTTACCATTGATTGTATACCCGCATTGGCTGTGTACACTGTATACATGCACTGGAATCAACATAAATTTGTATGACAATCTTATAAAATATCTATATCTATTATAAGATATATACACAATATTATAACGCTGTGAGTACTGGCTGTAGTGCTGTGACGGTATATACAGTACAGTACTGTAATAATAATACAAGCTTCACTTATAATACTGTGAGCGTCAATATACCATATATGTAGGAAACACACACACACACTTTACCTCAAAGATTCTATTACGGTAAAATACCATCATGAAATATGGTGGACCAGATGGTGCTACCAGACCGCAGACACAAACACTAAGTACAGGAAGGTGTTGTCCCTTTACTTTATCTTCTGAGAATAAACTATCTCAAACATACAATTATTGTTATAAAAATTTGTCCCGTGAGGGGGCTGTACCTGGACAATGTGTTGACCTCTGATCTTGACCTCTGACACTGACCTGTGAAAGAGACCTGGCTTTAGTGTTGTGTACTCGTAGTAATAATAATGATAATACATTAAGTATAATAATAATAATAATAATAATAATAATAATAATAATAATAATAATAATAATAGTAATAAAAATAATAATAATAATAATAATAATAATAAATAATAATACAACTACTACTGCTAATACTTTAACGGGCAATATCCAGTAGGTTTGGCATCCTGTGTACCGCTGGCAAGGCTCATAACACTCGTCTTGCCCGCAGTGCCCAACGTTTCTGTGTGGATGTCGGTCACACTAGAATAACCCGTTATAGTGCATCCTTCTTTCTTCACACAGCCAAACTGTGGAATGCTCTGCCTTCTGTGTTTCCATACTCTTACAATCTCTCTCACTTCAAATAGCTGGTTTTCCGGCATCTTCGTGGTGTAGAATAACACACACTCCTTTTCTCCTCTAAATTTTATTTCGTTCTTTTTACTTTTATTTTTTCGCCCCCCAGGCCACGTTGTGGGTCGATGACCTGTGCCTGGTTGGGCTACTCTCAGTAAAAAAAAAATAATAACAGTAATAATAATAATAATAATAATAATAATAATAATAATAATGATAATGATAATGATAATAATAATAATAATAATAATAATGATAATAATAATAATAATGATAATGAAAATAATAATAATAATAATGCTGTAATATCGACAAAAACAAAAATAATAATAAAATCAACAACAATGATGATGATAATAATAATAATAATAATAATACAGTAATGATAAATAATAATAACAATAATAACAACAATAATAATAAAATCAACAATAAAATATTTATGATATTAACAACAGCAACAATAATAACAATAATAACAATACAGTTATAGCAACAACATCACTGAGTGGAATAACACCTGTAACAACCTTCAGCTGAGGTTCAACATAATAAACAAGACTCCCGAGGGTGTGTGTCACTCAGCTGATGAAAGACCACAACATAACCTACCCAACAAGAGACAGTCACCATAACAACAAAACTTAACACACGTAGGGGCGTCAGTACCCGTGTTCAGCCTACCATACACACCTCATCGTGTGACATCAAAATCATACAAGTTTAGTTGATATTAACTTGAAAACATTGACCTAGTTAGCAGAGAGCAGTAATCTCCCTTTGTATACATGGAGTTGGTATAGTCAACCCCACATCACGTCTCACCACACACAGCCACTGTGCAATATTGGATTAAAAAACGAGTATTACCGAAATTATCACGCGTAAACTGTCCACCAATCAGCACGCAGAATGGCCAAAGCGGTTAATAGTAAGTCTTGTGAACTAACTTTTAACATAAACATATACTGTAAATACAAAGTTTCGCCGAAATCTCCTGACTTAACATCACTATATACCTAAAATTAAAAATGACCGCCAGGTACCTAAAATTCATGATGGCCGCCAGGTGATTAATGAGAGGAACATACACCGAAAGTATTATTAACATGTACAGTTTATTATGACCTCCAGCGTGTTCTGAATTACTGTCGATAAGAAACCCGAGTGCCAACCAGGCGCCACAGTGTCTAAACAGTAATTATAAATCCCCCGTTTACTGTCTAAAACTGTTAACAAGTATTTTAAGTAAATACAAACACAACGTTTCATTGAGATCCAATTAAAATTATCCAAACTGTAGTATAATGGCTAAACGTTAACCAACACTTTATCTTCAATAACTCAAAACACTCCCAGGTATCTGGAGTGGCGGCCATGTTGAATACCTGTCTAAACAAATGTAACAGATGTTTAATTTCCTGAAAATTTACACAAGCGCTTCTGGGATAATGGTACAGTACATACATACATACATACAAATATATGTATATATATATATATATATATATATATATATATATATATACATATATATATATATATATACATATATATATATATATATATATATATATATATATATATATATATATATATATATATATATATATATATATATACATATATATATATATATATACATATATATATATATATATATATATATATATATATATATATATATATATATATATATATATATATATATATATATTATATATATACGTATATACTGACCCTCTCGGCTCTCACTGACCATCACCACGACCTCATCTGCAAATTTGGTGAGAAGCTTCTGCACCATCCTCGACACCGGCTCCTACTACCACTGGAGATCCTTCGCCCGAGAATTGCTGTTCGACACCACAACCGCATCCAGCCCATACAAGCACGAACTGATCTCTATAGCCCAGTCCCAACCATTGTAAAAATTATCAATAACTTGTAATCAATCAGTGTATTCACTCCCAGTCAATCTTACTTTTTGCACTGTCACTATGTTGAAATGCCCTGTAGTTTGAGCTTCTCCCCACCTAGTTATTATATATCATATTTGTATCACTTATGTTACCTGTATATTATTTGTAAATCAAGAGACCCATTCCCCAATTACGTAACTGTATATTTTCAGCCTTCCGGCTGCCATGATCTTTCAAGAAACCGTCAATTATTATCATTATTATTTTTAGGACATGATCACAGTTTAAAACAAAGCTGATCTAGATTTAGTCACAAGAATGTCAGAATCGATCAAGCAATGGGGACAAAAAGTTCACATATAATGAGTGAATGTTAATGGTGTTCACTACCGCAGCTAAACACACATAAGCATATGGTTGGTGGAGCAGGAAGGATAAACACCAAGAGAGCAGCTGTGAGTTAGTGATGACCCACCAACACCAGTCACCGCTCATTCAGATTCTACCTCCGTTATTCTTTCTAGGACTCTGTTTTGTTTCTTTCTACAACTGTTGGCAAGTGAACTTATTTACCACGTCGTGTTTACTCTTTGTCGTCCCATAGTGAACTTGTTATACAACGTGAGGAAGAACGAGCCACTATCAGAGCTCTTAACTGTATTATTACCGCCAGTCAGGACTCTCAGTACATAACTTCTTCATCAGCACGTATTAATAACATTTGGGTCAGGCCTAAAGAGTTTTTTCCTCATCAGCAACATTCTTATTTCCATTACACGATAAATTTTAACGAGTCAAAACAGCTACAATACATTTACGGAGTCCGTGTGCCGCATCCCTAACATAAAATGTGTATTAATAAATCTGTGAACAGTTCGTTTAATCTAGCGTAGCCTACAGGAAGCTATTTATCAACACATTAAACAGGGTGGGCTCTAAACTGCCCCTTCTGGTGCACCAACAGTCATGATCTTACTTCAACTTTTATACCCTTGATATAAGACATACGGCTTCCTATTAGTTAAGAGTCGTAAATTCCACTTTACAAAAACAACCCAACAACCCCTTTTTTGCTAGTTCATGACCTGTCTGTTGGCCCCATCAAAGGCAGCTTTAAGGTCAAGGAAGGAAGGAAGGTGGTGGACTTTTGCTCACAGAAGACCACTATTATAAGAGGCAGTGATACAACTGTGGCCCCACTTACTATTAAACAATACTGGTTTGGGGACAAGAAGTTCTTGTTCTTACGTAATATCTTGAAGAACATTATTGTTTCGAAGTCTTACACAGAGAACTGGTTGATAATAGAGTACTAACCCACCCAGTTAATTGGTCTTGGGTTTCAGAATAATTACATCATCCATCTCTAGGAAGTGCAAGTCGCCTACTGCACTATTGATGTTGCAAAACTGAGGTAAGGTATTGCCAGGGAGGGATATACTGATGACATCGCAGGTGATAACATCCTCACCACCAGTAATATGGACATGTGTCTTCTGTAAGATTTGGTTGATATCTGTTTAAACTACATCATTATTCATCATGATCTTTAACAACATAACATTTATCAACTTCTGTTTCTTGAGGCAACCGAGGCCTTCCCTTCAGGACCCACAGGTGTTATGTGTCACATCTTTAAAAATGGTCTTCACTTCTCCACCATCCTTTTAATCTCACCAACTACAGATGGTCTATTAATACATACAGCAACAAATACCTTCATAAACACATACATACACGTGCACACACACATACACAAACAAACATAGACGTACACATGCACTTACGCATGTACAATGTACATACACACATATATACACGTACACAAATTATAGCAAAACAAAAACTAAAGATAATACAGAGGAGATAATACAATAATAGTTCACCAAACGACTAACTTAAACTAACCTAACCTAATTTACACCATATAACCTACGTAATTAACCAGACTCCAGAATTTTAACATTAATCCATTAACGCATTTACCCTTACATGAACCACATCCCAACACGTCAACTAATAGGCTATTGTACCTTACTTTCCGCCGACTCTACACAATGTTACACCGATCTCTTTAAAAGTGTGATAGTGAACAGTAATGCAGATATTGTCAATCTTAATCTGGTGTATGAAATGATCCACTTCTTGTGTACGAAATGATCCACTTCTTGTGTACGTAATGATCCACTTCTTGTGTACGTAATGATCCACTTCTTGTGTACGTAATGATCCACTTCTTGAGTACGAAATTATCCACTTTGTGTACGAAATGATCCACTTCTTGTGCACGAAATTATCCACTTTTTGTGTACGAAATTATCCACTTTCTGTGTACGAAATGATCCCGACTCCGTGAACACAACAAACCACCACTATTGTAGTCACCTCCTGTTTTGTCAAGTTACAAAAATACTGGTTTTTCAATAAATGAAGAAATACACTGACTACTTATTTATATTTTTAGGAATGTTCTATGTATGAAAAACTGTGCGTGTGTGTGTGTGTGTGTGTGTGTGTGTGTGCGTCATCTGGTCAGCTGCTATACACTGTCTGCTCAGCATATTGATTTAAGATCTCGGTACACAGTTAAGTTTGTCGAGCAGTAATTTATTTTAATGATGCATTATACTGAATTGGGCAGTTATATAATTTATTTCCCTTCTTGTAAATCTTATTTCGTAAAATTTATCTTCACAGGCTGTCTCCACCTAAGTCATGCGCTATTTAATTCTTAACAACTAGGTTTAAAATTATACAAGAGAAATTGTTAAGGTATTATTTAACCTACCATTACCATCATACAGGTGTTGTGTTGGCTAAGGGAACAAGATGTAATTTGGAAGCATTAACCAGGTACGTGGGAGGGTCGTGCTCATATGGGATAACTTTACCACAATCTACAACTTAACCCTTGTCAACAGGTCGTCTCTCTACGCCAATTAAAATCGTCTGGTGTTACCCAAATAAAATAATAAAACTGGCGTCTCGTAGTGAAGGAGTTAGTGGAGATATTTTAACAGTGGAGAAGGGGTTGATGATGGTGTGGTTCACATCTTAGCAGCAGTTCAGTCTGGAGTCATTCATCGCTGCGAGGTTCCGTCACAAGGCCCTGGAAGAAAGGCAGTAAAACCTAACAGTCCAATTCCATAACGAGACGTACAGTGGCTGACAAAATCCCCTAACACTTGGCAATATCTGCCATCTATTTTTGTGTCATATAATGATTGAATTACATCACAAAATGGAAGAAAAAAACACTCGTCATTGTAAAGAAAAATCTGAGAATATACTTTAAGATTCCAATGGTCTTCATCTACTGATCCTCAAGTACTGACACGGCAGATACTGTACTGCCAAGTGTCCAGGGAATTTTGTCCGTAACTGTACCTAGAACGCATCAATCACCGTGAGACTAGAGACGCTTTACGGACGGCTATTACTAAGACTCTCCAAAACTAAACAAAACACACACTATCCACACGACGCTGGGCTGAGGTACGAATCACACGAGAAATGCTTCTGTAAAAAAATTGTGTCAAACCCATTAGGACCAGAGCACACGTAAGACAACACACCCCGCACATAAAAGTTAAGAGAACCTACTTAAACGCATTGAAAATAGTATGTTGAACAAATTGACTTCTTGAACCTCGCCTCTCCTCACACTATATGAAAATAAAATGGTAAACAAATACAGTGTGGCTCATAGACTACCTGGCCAGGAAGGGAGGGAGGGTAGCAGGTCTTCCCCACACCTCAACTCCTCTCACTCTCAAGCCCCAGCAGCTGTTCACCCAAGTTTGAGAAGTACATCACGTACTCAAAAGTTCACCCGGAGCTAATTGCTGAAAGTTGGTGGGTAACCTCTACTAAGAGTCACTCATCACTCACTTTAAAATCTTGGAATTTTATCAAGTGTGTGAATTAAAATAGTTTGTCTCCTTGTTTACAGTTTAGTTTAAGACAACCAGATATTATTAAAATATCACATATCATTAAAATATCAAGTGATGTGTTTTAATTCTGTAATCAAATTACACACATTATTCTATCACTATAACACGGTAGTCAGTTAACGAAACACATAATAGTAAAAAATAGCAAATTTCTAACTTTCATTCGCCAACAGCATTTTCTTAAGACATAAAAATCAGACCAGCAGACTTAGTAAACAAATAGACGTCATAATACAACGTCATCAACACTGACGTCTACCACAGTTGTTATGTCAACCTCAGCAACATGTAATAAAACTATTGCTAGTATTGACGTCCACCTCAAATAGAGATATTCACCTAACAGGCTGCTGGAGCGCGGGGAAAAATAGCCTCATACTGTACACTACCAAGTCTGTATACACTCTGATGACTCCTCAGCCGCTTAGGACTCGAGAATTACACAAATCATACGAAACTTCCGGATATCACTTCGTAAGGGGCAGCTATAGGTCCTGGTGATGGCGGAAATATGGGCAATAATTCTATTTGGAAGGCATCAAAGAACAAAAGAGTTCAAGGCTAGACAACACACACCAGACAGTAAAATATATCACTTGCGCTTATTAAGGTTATTCCATGGCAAGTTCACCTTCTAGAGACAAATTTAGCTATTGTGAAGACTCGGGGAATAAAAGTTTTACGAGATTATCTACGTTTAGGGTATAAAAAAAAACGTTCACAAACAGATGGAAGTTGAACATTAGACTCCACGGGTCATGACACCACCCCACCCCCCGGGACCCAGGCGACTGTGAGGTAAGAAATAATCAAAACCAATACAGTGTGTAACGTGATGAGCACAATCCCTCCTACCACAGATCATCACTAATACATGCGAGGGGCTGCTGGAATCTTGCCACCTTATCACAGGGATTGTGTTCAAGACATTCTTTCTCCTCAAGAATCCTGTCTTCGTGAATTCCATCTGCAAGTGTTTCGAGTGTTTTGTGGGAACCAGTGTGTGACAGTCATCAAACAAACAGTGAATGGATTATTCAACTTTATAACCAGGTGAGACACAGAGCGGGGTCATACACTCAAGACGTTACCGACAGTAAAACGCTTGGACTTCATCAAGATTCAGAGCCCAGGAGAGAGTGGCACCATTGTCTAGTAATGAGTGAAGATCTGGCGTAAGAATAATCTATATAATCAACTTTAACTTGTAAGTGACTATAAAACGTGGGTGTCGCCGTGAGAATGATGGTGGTGGCCAGGCGGAAGTGGATCAGGGGCGTCTTTCTGCACGGCTGCTTTGCCCTCCCTCCATGTCACCCCACCACTCATCCGCATCCGACGCGACACGCCAACGTTCCTCCTTTACCCGCTAACCTAACGTCCTTTACAACTTGCACAGCACTTCATACATGGAGGTCAACAGCAGATAGTCCAGCTCAACCTCCAGTCATACTGTCACTTATCGAGCAATGTCTAAGTCAACAAAAGGGGGCCACACTTCATGGTAATACGGTATATGCTTGTATGTCAACACAGGGTGTGATGATGACAGGTTACACATAAAAGTCCGAAATAAACTTAGATATTAATAAACATTAAGTGAAAACTTTACCTCTTTCAAGGTGTGGGCGCGCGCATACACGAACCAATAGTATCAAAATCATACTTACAATGCATTAAATACTTACAAAATATCTATTACACAAATAAATAATAATAATACCGCCATCAAAGAGACAAGGAGAAACTAGAAAAAAATAAGTTAAAGATTATGATAAGTATAAAAACAAATTATAAATATATATGTACCCAGGGTCGGTATTGTGCCTGAGCTGGTGTGTGGGTTCTGGGTCACGCTGTAGTCTGAAGAACCTCCACAGACAACACTCGCCTAACTTCACCTCAGCTCACACAACACTCACCTCACCCAATACTCACCTCACACAACACTCACTTCACCCAACACTCACTTCACCTTACCTAACACAACACTTTATACATTATTGACCATCATTCATAATCAACCCTTATGCATTACTCTTTACCAATTACAATTATTTCCTTACCTATACATTATCACTGTAAATCATAATCCATTCTTAACAATTTATTTAGTACTTGTATAAAACTTCTTTCAATTTTAACTCCTCCTTTGTTATTAATCGGTATTTGTTCCTTGTTTATACACTGTAATTCGTTATACCTAACTTAACCTAAACCTAATTATCATCAGGCTATAAAGGATAGTGGTTGATGGTGGTGGATGTGATGGTGGTTGTGGTGGTGATGGTGGTTGAAGTGGATGGTGGTGGTGGTGGTTGTATTGGATGATGGTGATACCTGTGATGGTGGTTGTGGATGATGGTGAAGGTTGTATTGGGGGGATGATGGTGGTTGTGGTGGATGATGGTTGTGGATGATGGTGAAGGTTGTATTGGGGGGATGATGGTGGTTGTGGTGGATGATGGTGGTTGTGGTGGATGATGGTGGCATACCTAGATACACCTCCACCTGTCGCCCACCTGACGTCTCTCTGCTGCCACTGTCTGTTGTTACCTACACTTGTCTGCTGCTGCTGTGATCTCGTCTGCTCTGCTTCTTATTATTATCTGTTGATGTTGTTGTCGGTAACGGTGGTGGCGAGGTGGTGGTGTTGAGGTTGTTGGTGCAGAATTTGGTGAAGGGTTGTTTGGTGGGGTTGGTGAGGGTTGTTGGTGGGGTGGTAGGGTTGTTGGTGGGGAATTGGTGGGGTTGTTGGTGGTTGGTGGTGAGGTTGTTGGTGGGGTGGTGAGGGTTGTTGGGGAATTGGTGAGGGTTGTTGGTGGTGGGTGGTGGGGTTGGTGGGGTGGGGTTGTGGGGTGGTGGGGTTGGTGGGGTTGTTGGTGGGGTGGGGCTGTTGGGGTGGGGTTGGGGATTGGTGGGGTTGTTGGGGTGGGGTTGTTTGGTGGGGTTGGTGGGGTTGTTGGTGGGGGTGTGGTGAGGTTTGTTGGTGTTGGTGGGGGTGGTGGGGTTGTTGGTGGTGGGGTGGTGGGGTTGTTGGTGGTGGGGTGGTAGGGGTTGGTGGGTGGTGAGGTTGTTGGGGTGGTGAAGGGTTGGTGGGGTTGTTGGTGGGGTGGTGGGGTGGGGTTGGTGAAGTTGTTTTTATTATGGCGGTAATAGTGGTGGTGCCATATTTATCAGTCCATATTGCATCTTTTAACCTCAAACTATTCACTGCCACCATCAAAAGTAAAACTCTGCATCGGTACACACAGTTTATGCTTGAACCTGTCCCTACGAGGTTCTATACCCTCTTAATATAATACAATGTGTGTGTGTGTGTGTGTGTGTGTGTATGTGTGTGTGACCAGACATTTATCGTTCACCTCTACATATACAGCCAGTCTAGTTTTGACATCACCCAGTGGTGTAGTCGTGTTATTTGTTACACCTTTTAGATCGACAACTACATATTACCACTTGTAGTCTTACTTCGAATTCACCCACAACTTCTTTCCTGATTACAGCTTCTATAGTCCTGCTTCAGTGTCCAGGATTTATGGTCAACAGTTACAATTAATTATTAGACAAAAGTTGAGGTATGGATGACGTCAACTATTGTCACGGAGGCCTACTGTATGTGAGTAGGAATCCATACCATGTTGATAATTTCCTTGAGGGAGTTGAGAGCAGGTAGTGAGGGTTAGTGATGATGACTCTGACTATGATAGTGAGTTCTATATGTTTAAGAGAAGTGAATACAACCAACAGGTCACCTCGTATAAGGAAGATGCCCAGTAATTGAACGACTTCCTTCTCTTAGTTTAGTTATCGTTAATGTGAATCGTAACAGCAGCACTTCCAGCCCTCTGGGGCGTCACTATAGACGGTCTCTGTGATTGTGTTTTCACTCTGGACATAATTCATGAGCTAAACAGCATTTAAAAGTACAGAAGGTTAGGGTTAAGATGAGTCAGTTAAGACAAATATGTAGGGGTGAAGATACGTCGAAGGGGGGAAGAGTCTGCTAATGCGGAAGGAAGGAAGTGCTGTTGCGACTCAGATTTGTACAGCTGTTCTAGTGCAAACAGCTTCATATGTGTGGCTGTAATTTGGGTCTACAAATCATATGCTCGAGCAGCTTGACGTAAACAATGTTACCTGGATCACCACGTACTGTAAGAGCCTCTGGGTGATCATGAGGTGGACTTGTAGTTACTCTTTGATACTTTCCTCGTGCAGTACTTTTGTGGAATATTTATATTTGGTGTAATATATTACATATTCACTGGCTGCTTTACTATTTGCTATTATAATACTAATAATAATATCAAAAGCCATATTAATAACAACAGCAGCAAGAACAATAACAATAATAATAACAATAACGGTAATAAAAATATTTTCCATCAAGTCTTGTGGTCAGTCAAAAGAAAGGTGTTGACGTCAGGGTGTGGTAGCCAGCTGTCACACGCTACGACCTGCTAGCCGTGTCTTAGGTGGCCCAGATTCCTTACTGTCCCGAGACTGAACAGCTGGACACGTGGGAGACTTAACTTACACTTGTCTTTGAACTGACCCATTCTGTGTTAGACTAACCAGGAGGAGCATCTCTGTGTTAGGAACGAGTCTTTAATCTTACATACAGCCTCAGTTATAAGAAGGTGGAGACTTGTTACTATTATTTAGGCATCTAGATAAATGGGCCACGAAGAGACATTCCTAAATATTCAACATAAAAAAAAATAAACCTCGCACGTCAATTACAATATCACTCTGAAGGAGACACAATAAGACAAGTGATCCTTCCGTCCTTAACTGTGGTGGAGAGGGAGGGGGGGGGAGGAGAGAAGGGAACACACCTTCATGTTCTCAGCCTTATCCTACCGAGTGTGATGGCGATATTCACAGCTAGATCAGATATAATGGTACTAAGATATGTCGGATCGTGTATAATGGTACAAAGATATGAGGGATCATGTATAATGGTACAATAATACTAAATATAATGACACGAGGTCCAATAACACTAGCAATAATGACACGAGGTACAATAACACTGGTAATAATGACACGAGGTACAATGTTTGAGCACTCAGCATCAAGGACCGGTTCATCTGGTGACCACACGAGGCTAAAACAACACGATGACAGTCGATTGTGTACGGCAGCGGCGGCGAGTTGCTTCCATCAATCTTCCAAGAAAAAATACTCAAAGGGATTTCTAAGTATTACGTGTGTGTGTGTGTGTGTGTGTGTGTGTGTGTGTGTGTGTTGTGGTGTAGTTATTACTGAAGGCGCTCTGTAGCAACAAATGAGAAATGTTGCATCACAAAAAAAATGTTGATGTTTCTCTTTCATCTTACACGTATCCCCCGACAGTGAAATTAACGCTGGCTAACGAGATAATTTCCCTACGGTTATGTTCGAGTGGTAATAACTGAGTGGAGGAAGTGATGAGGTGAGGCAATCATATTATTACTCCCAATCATAGTAATTCCAACGTTATTTTCACCATCATATCAACAGTAGAAGAAGAAGCATCACTAAACGAACGAAATGAAAGAATAATTAATTAAACCAGAAACAAAACGAAACGCGAAGATTAAGACACAAGGGATGATAGTTACTACAGGTGCAGGTGTACTTGATAATGTGCTGTCAAGCTTTATATTGATATTGTACGTGAACCACGCCCATACACATCCATCATCACGCCCACATAGCTCATGATCACACCCACGCACACCATAACCACGTCTACACAACCCATAACCACTTCCACACATCTCATAATTACGCCCATATAATCCATGACCACACCCATACAAACAATGGTCTGCGCCTTTAAAAAAAAAAACAGAAAAAAGTCAAAATCTATGTCTATACTGTACAGTCGCCAGCACTTATACCTGGTACAGTGGCATGCACGTTTTGAGAGATGTGGCACCTCTGTGTTTGTTTACATTGTATTGAAACTCCCGGAATGGCCCTAAAGAACGTCGCAATAGTGGCCAGACTAGGATGTTACATAAATATTCCACATCTCACAAAACGCATAAACCACTGTATCAGGTATAAGTGCTGGCAACTAATTACGTGCGATCTGAACACGGTGTAAGGGAGAGGCTGTGTGTGTGTACCTGTGTAGAGATAAGCCGCTACACAAATATTTCCCTCACGATGTTCCTCCGTTTCTACAAGGATCCTTCTATCAGATAGTTTTAATTCACTCCAAAACAATAAAGACAAGTGTTAAGAGACAGCGAACACCATACAATATGCATTACTCGTAATACATACTGCTGAGGTATACGCTATGATGGGCAGCAGCAGTGGTCACGTGAGGCTGATCAGCTTTTAACGAGTGATAACGACAAAATTGGTTGTATCAGGTGGTGGCATATGATCAGGTAATACCCTCCTCGACCACTTTCATTATAGCTTTACTTGCCATTAAACACAACGCCTCTGACAATACCTAAAGCAAAGGCACACACACACACACACACACACTCAACAAGCAGGTAATACCCCCCCCCAATCTTCATTTTAGCTTAACTTGCCGTCTACCTTGAACCCAACACTTCTGGCAGTACTTAAAACACACACACGTTACTCAGCTCTTTATACTAGTAATGCCAACAGCGCAGAAGCGAAATGCATAATGATCTAAAAACACAAAAAACAGGACCTATAAACCCTTTATTTACGTCATTTGTATTTTCTTTAATCAGACTAATAATCAAAAGCTACATCCTACTAAAAGTTATCCTACATTACATTAGGTTAAATTACGTTACACAATAAGTTTGGCTCGTGTCATCTTGACTTGATTCAGCGATCCTTTGCGCAGTATTTTCCAACATTATAATCATGTAAGCTCGCCCACAGTAAACAAACACTAACCCCATGACGTAACTTCCAAAACACTGATCCACAAGCCATCGTGACCACACGCACGCACACTATGGTTAATTCTACGCAATACATGACCACACCCATAAGCTTAATCTGGGCGTCATGAGAGAAGCATGATCACCGTCGAGTGTGTGACGAGCCAACACACACACACACACACACAGGTTTTCTCCGGCTAGCGTTGGCTCACATGTAGGTCAGCTGTGTGTTGAAGCAGCACGCCGCCACTACCATGCTTTCTGGACAAATAACACCACACAATTGTTCCGCCTCTCACCTCCCCCAACTTTCCCACCACCATCATCATCGAAGCTACCAGCTTCTCAGGGTTTCTTTCAGGCAGTGTAGAAGGCAACACCAACCTAAACTATACGACATTTGTCATCATACAACAAGATACACAACTGATATACAGGAAGTTAATATAGATGTGTGTCGGAGTGTAGCGACACGGCGAGGAACAGTACGTGAGTGGTCATATAACAAACTGGTAAGAAATATTTGTACGCTGTATAAGTAGAGAAATCAATTTCTCTCCTCAGTAATGGAACGAGTGAAAGAGAGGTAAAGTCACGAATAGAGCTGCTGACGTAGCTAAACTGATTTAAGTATACCTGAAATTAATTAAGTGGACATAGTTTAAGATGCGTTAGGAGGAGTCACAGTTTATGTGGGGGTGTGGTGAGTCCGTCACGCAGACAGCTGAAGGCGCGGCTAAAACACTTTAAAACAATTATTAAACGAGAACCTCACAATATTTTCACCTGATCGTGAAATCTGATCTACAATTATTATATTAAACTGGATAATTTAATTCTCAGTAATATATTATGTGAACGTGGCTGTGTGGTACGTGGCGGTGCAGGCGTGATGCTCAGTGGACAGTGACGCGACAGGTGTGTTCCTGCTGGCAGTCACTGACCATCTACCATTCAACCTGGTTCACTGCTACTTACCCATCCAGTTCTGTACAGCATTGTCGTTCACCCACTTGTAGAAGACAACAAAACGGTTACCACTTACAGTATTTTACATGTCTATATACACCACACCAGATATACACCACACCAGTTATACACAGTCCAAGACGTCACCAGGAAACTTGTAACAAGAAATTAACGACGACCGCTCTCTCTCTCTATTAAGTTTTGTTTTATATTTATTTATCGATCTGAAGTAGAGAGTTAACTCAGGTTGTTACCGCCACACGTCAACAGTCTCTACACCCCGAGAAACCAGGGACTTTATTTAGCAATGTATGTAATAATCTCAACACATATATGCTGATCATTCTGTAGTTTTTACTTATGCTTGCTACTAACTCTCCCTCCTGGACCCATCCAGGTTACAGGTGTTAAGACCAATAGGTGCCTCCTGTACCCGTCCATGCAATAGGTGTTAAGACCAATAGGTGCCGCAAATAAACTGCAGGGGTGGTCTGAAAAATGGCAAATGAAATTCAACACCAGCAAGTGCAGCGTACTTAATATTGGAAGAACAAATACTGTCAATGTACTGTATACAGCCTTAACAACATCAACCTAGAGAAGTCGACTTGTGAAAGAGACCTAGGGGCACTTGTAAGCCCGGACCTAAGGCCTAGAAAACAGTGCGTTAATGTTCGAAATAAGGCAAACAGAGTATTGGGTTTTATATCTAGACGTGTAAGTAATAAGAGTGCAGAGGTCTTATTGCAACTCTATCTTGTGCTAGTCAGGCCGCACCTCGATTATGCGGTTCAGTTCTGGTGCCCTTATTATAGAATGGATAACAATTCACTAGAATCGGTGCAGCGAAGAATGAGGAAAATGATTCCGGGACTTAGAAACCTTCCATATCAGGATAGGTTAAAGAAACTAAACTTGCATTCCCTAGAAAGACGAAGAGTGCGGGGAGATATGATAGAAGTATTTAAGTGGGTGAAAGGAATCAATAAAGGGGATATAGATAAAGTTCTTATAATATCCGAGCAGGATAGGACTTGAAGCAACGGATTTAAGTTGGATAAGTTTAGGTTTAGGAGGGAGATAGGAAGGAACTGGTTCACAAATAGGGTGGTGGACGAGTGGAACAAGCTTAGCAACTATGTAGTAAGTGCTGGAACGCTGGAAAGTTTCAAAAGGAGACTGGATAGATTCATGGATGATAGAGAGTGGTAGTAACTCTCGACATGAGCTGCCATGCACAGGCCAACCGGCCTATTGCAGACTCCTTATTTTCTTATATTCTTCACTCTCCCTCCTGTACCCGCCCATGTCACGGCTGTAGTCCCAGGAAGGAGTTATTTCTGGGTACAGCAGATTACAGACCAGATCTTGCAGCATTATTCCTCTGACGCTCTTTGTGTTGACCGGGTTAAGACTGGCAGTATATGGCACATTTTGAATGTTTTCTAGTTCGACAAAATCAGCAAGATACGAGACCTCTTGGAGACTAACATGCCCGGTGTGACTTGACGTGCTTTTTATGGTGTGACGTGATGTGCTCTTGATGTGTGACGTGATGTGGTGTGCTCTTGATGTGTGACGTGATGTGGTGTGCTCTTGTGACGTGATGTGGTGTGCTCTTGTGACGTGATGTGATGTGCTATTAATCTTCCCAGCTAGTTTATACGAGTAAGTTAACTAGTTATACTCACACAAGGTCACCTCGACTTAAAAGCAGAACCATTACACACACACACACGTCTTGAATAAAGACGAAAGCTAAGGTACTCCGTTGTTTCCATTTTCCCGTGTGATTTTATCAAGATTTATCTTATCCACGTTTTCATTGTGGATTTACATGAAATATATATATATATATATATATATATATATATATATATATATATATATATATATATATATATATATATATATACATAAATACATGCACACACACATTAATTCATATATGCAGTACACACACATATACATATATACATCTAATACACACACACACACACACACACGAATACTCAGGGTAGAAAACCACAACAAACACATATGAACTATAATTAAAGGAACCATTATACAGCATGAGTATTAAGTCATTATAGTTCATCATACACGTATAACTACAACAGAGTGCCGTTGTAAATAATACGGTTATTGGTGTCTCATATATTTAACACCAGAGCAAGGGAAACACCGCGCCATGAGACACACACACACACACACACACACACACACACACACACACACACACACACCGCAATTGTCATGTCCCCACAAGTGGCTGGCCAACATAGTGGCATAAGATCATAAGAAAATAAGGAGTCTGCAATAGGCCGGTTGGCCTGTGCAATGTGCAATTGTGCATGGCAGCTCCTGTCGAGAGTTACTACCACTCTCTATCATCCATGAATCTATCCAGTCTCCTTTTGAAACTTTCCAGAGTTCCCGCACTTACTACAAAGTTGCTAAGCTTGTTCCACTCGTCCACCACCCTATTTGTGAACCAGCAGACCTTACACCAGTAGTCAGCAGTGATCACTTTGTTGGTGGTAAGGAACCTCTCCATATACTTTTTTATAATATTTTCAGACGTATAAAACATTACAGTTTATCCATGAAAGTTTGTTAGTGTATTAGTTGTAAAGGTACAATCTTCACACAAACTCGGCGACATGACCTAAACTGCTGCGTCACCAAGGATGTCATTACCACAACCAATCAAGCCTCACACAAACCTTCGCCAGCCGTTTGTTAAGAATTACAATTACTGAATTAACATCGTTGCGGTGAACACAGCACTAATTCATCATAACCTTCCTTACTGACAAATTTCCCGAACAGTTAAGACTTTAGCGGCTCCTCAATGTCCGGCAACAGCAAGTACTACACAAGCCCACGTTGATGTGCGAGATCGACGGCCATTTGTCGACGTCAGGGAGCCACTCGTTTCTTGGAGTTTAGTACGAGTCACGGGAGACCAAATGTCCCAACCACTCCTTATATCTTGATTCTGCCAATGTTAGTCTGTCATAATATCCAGCTAACAAACCTCCTTACCAATTGTCATACTTCTTTCATTGCTAGACTTAACAGCAGCCATCACCGATCACCTTAAACAACAACACTAATGACCCTCCAAGATGACGTCAGTGGGGGGCTGTTTATCTCCAGACATCACCACCTACCTCTCTCTTCGACCACCACCATCACTACCACCACTCACAGGAGTAACTATTAAGACTATGGATCAGCAAGAAGCTTCACAATCCTCATGTATCACTAGTTTATTTGTTCCCCCGTGTGTGTGTTAGTCCCAGTCATGTACCCGGGGACTGTGACCCTCACCACCAGCGGCGCCCCTGTCTCGCCGCACTAAAGCTGCACTCTCAGGCACAAGAGCAACGCAGGCATGCAGACAGGCAAGGGCAAGGCGGCTACATGAACACACACACTCTCTCTTACAGAGAGGAGACAGAGACAACAGGGTTAGCTACACAACTCTAGGGAACAACAACGCCCTCTGTGAATCATTTGCTGCATTTGTCTCAAACAAATATTCTTCATTTATAAACTGTATAAGAAATACGTGACTTACTTTACTCTCTCGTGTCAGATGGTCGAGAAGATTGAGGCCTGGGGCCGTAATGCCGTCTGTAGTAGTGAGTTATTACTGCTGTTATCACCGGTATTACCACTGGTATTACTTTTTCTATTACTTATAATTAAAGTAATTTTATTAACCTTATTATCACCATTAAACTTATTATAATACAGTATTTTAATTAATATTAATATAATTTCTATTATCATCATCATTATTAACTAACAGCATTATCAATAAAGATCACTATACAAATTATTATTATTTACCTTCATTATTACTGTTACTATTATTATTCATTATTATAGTTAATATTAATGCTATTATTATTGGTCATATTCGTGTTATTATGTACTATAGCTATAATCATCATTATAATTATTATTATTAATACATATTATAGCTAAATAACAATCTTTCTTAAAGCACTACAAGAGATGTTTCTCTATCTTGGGGATCACTGGATATAGCACCACAATGGCGAGCCAGGGTGTTGGTCGCCATATGTTAATTATTATCTCTACCTGGGTGTACCTCATCACTCGCCTGGCTCATCCATTATGCTAACCCATCGCCTGATTCATCTATCTCGGGCCCGTATCTCCCCCCTCCCCCCCTTCTATATGGTCGCAGCAGTACGCGTGCCTCTCACAACTGCATCTGGGGTTCGTATCTCTCTTGGCTCGGGTGTGAGATAGGATGTCGTGCAGTGTGGGTGGACCTCACTGGACCTCTCGGAAAGCCAATATAATCATCACTCAGCACACAATCATCATAAATGTCATCCATCTGATTCACCCACATTAAATCACTCAGCCGGATCACCCATCGTCTAAGACACTCCGTTTCATCATCCTCTACCCACCAGTAACAAAGTCATTCCCGACAAGCCTTCATGATGCATCACACAACCAACCTACATTTCATAAGAATGTTTGGTACAAAAATTATCAAGTGTTGTCATGTACAGTACGGCTCACTGTCGCTACAAAATGTGACACAACACAGACGAGGCAAAAGAATTTAGTGTTAAGGTGAAGTAATAAGTACTGTACACACAATCAATATGAACACTGTGACTCGAGAGGGTTGACAAATCCTTCGTCCATTGTGCCATATTGTCTAACACAAAATTTTAAGGATATTTATTTGGTCGTGTGTACATAGTACTACGTGTTCCCTGCCAGACACCACCACCCCCTCGTCCTGGTTGTGCCAACATAGAAAAATGGCCGCTATATCGCCATTATTAGTCAGAACAAAATCATTTAGATTACCACCAGAATAGTGTTGTGTTGTTAGTTTATGACTGAAATACAGTACAACAGTTATCACGATGACTCCGTTGATGGGAATTCCTCCAGATAAAAATACTTGTAGTTTTCCTAACGACAAATGTAACACAAGTCATCGTAGACAAACACTGTCTTCACACTACAGTGAGACTCACTTTTGACCTTCTGACGCCGAAATCAGTAGTGCGTTTCCCCTTTAATCCATTATACGTGCACTTTCACTCTTTACGACCAAAGTTGTTGTGGAAGAGTGTGAGTCCTTACAACGACGACGGTCAAAGTTATATCTACATATCTCGCCCAAGTGTGTGTGTGTGTGTGTGTGTGGGAAGGATGATGGTTGCGGGTGGACGGGGTACACTGGGCGGTGGCAATAGACGCAAGCGATTGTAGAGCCTCCTTCACGTACACTACTGCACCTGTCCACCCAGAGCTCCTCTCGCTGGCTGATGCAAGAACCAAAATTGTAGCCACTGAGATCACTACATTTCCCTCCCGCAAGATAATATGGACTTCTGAAAACATGGGAAAATATATACCAATAGAATATGAGATGCGGGGCCGACACCTTACCACCCTGGGTTGGGATTGACTATAATCCTGTAGGTTCATCTTGGTCCCTTACTGGTGCCAAGCTAACACATGCATTGAGAGTACAGTTTAAGTGTAACTGATACTATATTGGGAATTATTTTTGTGTTTTAGCTGAAGTGAGTCAGTTAATGTGTCCAGCATAAAAAGCTTTGATAACCCGGCGCGAGGAGCAGCTGTATACAGTACACAACCACACACACAACTCCGCCTCACACCCCAGAAGACACATCCATTCGCTCCCTGAAGGAAAAAATCTCACAAAGAGAAAACTTCTCGTCTCATTCACCTGGAAGCACATAATGCATCACCCGGCCCACACCCTTCCTTCCCACCCCTTTAACACTAATCTGTCCCCCGGGCAAATAAATTTCGTACCCCACCAGTGTGCAGACCCCTTGCCTGGCGAGTACCTCATGATCCTGCAGCCCCCACCAGCGTGTAGATCCCCTGGCGAGTACCTCATGATCCTGCAACCACACAAGCGTGTAGACCCCCTGGCGAATACTTCATGATCCTGCAGCCCCCAACAGTGTGTAGTGTAGACCCCCTGGCGAGTACCTCATGATCCTGCAGCCCCCAACAGAGTGTCCTGGCAGAGATGCAGCCCTCAATAAGAGCCCTGGCAGTACCTCATGATCCTGCAGCCCCCACCAGCGTGTAAACTCCTGGCAGTACCTCATGATCCTGCAGCCCCCAACAGTGTGTAGACCCCCTGGCAGGTACCTCATGATCCCCAGCCCCCAACAGTGTGTGTAGACCCCTGGCAGTACCTCATGATCCTGCAGCCCCCAACAGTGTGTAGATGTACCTCATGATCCTGCCCCAACAGTGTGTAGACCCCTGGCAATACCTCATGATCCCGCCTGTATCTCAGCCCAAACCGCAATCCATTATACCTCAGTTTTTCTATCAATCCCCCCGCCCCCACACCAACTCCATCATCATAACCACTAGCCCCACCACTACCACACAGCCCCCCACCACTACCACACAGTCCCCACCACTACCACACAGTCCCCCACCACTACCACACAGCCCCCCACCACTACCACGAACTCTCCCTTACTCTGTTTACTCTAGTCTCGTAATTTTCACTCTTAACACATACAAGTGTTCTCTCTCTCCCCAAATACCCGCCAACCCCTTTAATGTTGTAGCCGCCAGCAACAGGTCACGGGGTGTGTGTGTTCCGTGATGGTGATGACACTAGAGTACCTCCTGACCTGGAAAGTGAATGGTGAGCTGACGGCTGGGTTGTGTTGTGTTCAATTTGGTTAGGTTGGGTCAGATCAGGTTAAGGACCCTGGCCCAAACTTCCTACATTCAAAGTGAATGTCGACCATGAGTCACTAAGAGTCACTAAGAGTTAGTCATTATCAACACTACAAAACAATCTTCAAACCCCACAACATCTACTGTATATTCCTTCCTTCTGTGTAAAAATAAGAGTGTTATGGTTACAGTCACAAACACTATAGTGAGTCTCAGCAGCCAGGTGACGACACATACAAATTGTCTCGCTGCCGCCACCACACAACACCAGGGAGAGATTAAGACAGTGGGGGCCATGTGTTACCCTCCTACTGGCTGGTAAGGTCAAAGGTTCCTACTGTGAGTGTTCCTTGTAACTAAAGATGTACCCAACTGATGACCTTAAGCTACAACACAAGAGAAGCAAAAATAAAAAAAAATAAAATAATAATAATAATAATAATAATAATAATAATAATCAAAATTACACTGTGTTTCTACCTTGAGTAAACTCATTCACTTATAATAGACAAAATTATCTCCCAAAATATTCTGTAAAAAATTCTCTAAATAAGTTAATTATCATACAACTCGAGTTTCTGTACAATTCTAGCGCCATTATTTACCTTTAGCTTCAAGCAAAACCCACTGTATCGTGCGTACTCTTGCGAATCCCAACCCAGGGAACGAAGGTCAAAGTTCACACTCGTAGGGAAGCAATAACCAGGGTCACAGCGTCACACTACCACCCACACACAAGTCCTCCCTGGGCGGTGTGTGTGGCGTGATCGTGAGTTACTTGGTGGAATGGGTGGCGTGATCGTGAGTTACTTGGTGGAGTGGGTGGCGTGATCGTGAGTTACTTGGTGGAGTGGGTGGCGTGATCGTGAGTTACTTGGTGGAGTGGGTGGCGTGATCGTGAGTTACTTGGTGGAGTGGGTGGCGTGGTAAGAAAGGTGGCGTAGTATAGGAAGGAAGGAAGGAAGGAAGGAAGGAAGGAAGGAAGGGATCAGTGTAAGAAGACAAACGTGCTGCCACAACAACTCGGAGTATTATCACAGCCTCATCTCCAACCTCCGCTCCCACAGTAAGTAGCAGTAACTCATAACATCTCTTGGGCTATCAACACGAGGCCCACCAAGTATAACGAAATACAACCTGTTATACCAATCCTTCCCGCCAAAATCAACGTCAGTCTAGCCTATCGAGTGTTTATGAAATGCTGTCAAACCAAGAACCATTATCAAGTGACGAACACACCTGTATATAAAGGATTATATAAAGGCGCTTAAAGGTACTTGTAACTATCAAATTAGGTGTGAACACGTAGCAATGGTTTTAAAGTAGAGATGTTTAAATTTAGGAAGGAATTAGGTAAACATTGGTTGTGATATAGATGTTGTGATGAGTGGAACAAGTAACCAATCACCATCATTAACTCTAACTCGTTGGGAAGTTTTCATATATAGGTTGGACGGATATACGAGTGATAAGGGTTGGGTGTAAACATGGCTGACTAGTGTGGGTCAACAGGACGACTACAGTTTACATCAATTTTATGTTCTTATTACCTCTATATCCCTGAATTTTCAGTTGGGTGATAAAACAATGAAAACAAGGAAGTGACGTCTGGTTGTAAATGGTGGAAATGAACAAATTAGTAAATACTAAACATTTCATCAGTTACACCCTAAGTTGTCCTGGTGGAGATAAAAACGACAAGGTAAAAACACAACTAAAAAAATTAAAAAATGTCAAGAGCAGCAGAGTAGAGGTGAGAGCAGCAGCAAGTCTTTACCAAGCGGTTCATTAACCCAGATTCTGGTGTGTTCTTGTTCATCAGTGAATGTGTTCACGACGGGTGGCTCGTCCCCGACACTACTGGTTTCACCCACACTGAACATGACTTTAACAGTAGCAGGAGAGATTCCGGGTGTCGTCAGTGGGCACCTGGGCGGATTACACACACGGACACTTCCTGTAAGACTAAATCCCACCGGAGAGAAAAGTACTGGACAATATTTTACCACGCACGATAATATCTGACAATACTCCAACTCCCCAACTTTAGCTTGGGTTACGAGATATGGACTGGGGCACTACTATAGCGTGCGGTCCACAAAGATATATTTAGTACAGTTTAACCTAACCTGATCTAACCTAAATATCTTAAAGACCGTAAGCTATAGTAGCACCTGGAGTGGGCTCATACTGTTAGCGTGACCGTGCTCCTTCAACTGGTCCTGTACAGTGTCACCCATTCTTAGTAAAGTCACGTGATCAACCAATACTTTCGTCTTATTTATTTGTCAAAATCACAAAAAATTATTGTTCTGTGTCGGTAGATTATGAGATACAAGTCACACCGCCCGCCATTGTGTTAGTAAACGCTACCAAGAATGTTAAGAAAAATCTGAAGTTGAATTTCAGTCTTTGACAAGCAATTCATACACTGCATGGCTACAAATGATGTCCTGAAACCATAATAATGTGAACATTTCTACGGTATTCCCGTAAATTTTAAAAACTAACACAAAAACCTGATCTTTCCTGCTCACAAGACCCAGGAAGGGGCAGTGCGATTCAACTCAAAATTGCGAACCAGGAGACCAGGGTAAGTCTCCACACAGTTCCCCTCATATGACGTGTGTCAGTAGAGGCCTCAGGTGCCCAGACTCTCCACAACACCACATCAGTAATTAATGACAGTTTAAAGAGGGAGAAAGAAAGTCCGAACTACTGAGGCAGAGATGGGAAGATCACGTACCACCAATAACTTAATGGTGGGGAACCGCGTCACGGACCTGTTGTGTTTAGCGTGACCACACACTCGTGCAGCAGGTGGACCCAGTCACGGCGCTAACCAACTTTGATGATAACGAGGACACCATGAGAGGACATATAAAGTGGGACACCATGAGATGACAAAGACAGGACACCACTTAGGTCTTGTCATCAGTATAAGATGTAGCTATAATACTAACTAAATTATGTAAATAACCTAACCTAAATGACGTAAATAACCTAATCACAACAAGAAGCACATGATTCATGCACTCTAACAATTCGTGGATGGTCAAGTGTTCCACCAGCACCGCCATCCACCTTCACCACGGAGCCTCATGTAAAATAAATAAATAAATAACAAATAAATAAATACAAAACTTAATGAACAACGGTATTGACCTCCACACACTACAGAGATTTCTTCCCCAAGTATGTAACCAACAATAGACTCATTGTTCACGAGTGTTTGTTCTGCACGAGTCATTCAATACTTTCATCTGTGTTAACTCCTTGGCGCATATTCCTGACCAATACTTATATTCAGTTGTAATATTGTACAGGCGAGTAGGAGGCTGTTTACTTACGTTAAGAAGAGATAAACAAATGAATACGAACCTATCTGGCATTTTATCGTTCAGTTTATCCAGACAATTTATAATCAGTGAATGTTTATGAGAGAGAAATGCAATACACGAGGAGAGTTAGAGCATCACATGACTGCTTGTATGTTGAAGTTAGTACACACACACACACACACACACACACACACACACACACACACACACACACACACACAAAAACACCACAGCTCACATAAAACTCACAAATTGTTTCTGCATAAAGTGTAGCGTTTATCCCAGCGAGGCAGTGTTGGGTCACGTAATGCTGCACAATACGTCTACCCGAGCTCCTCCACCCACAGGTCCAGTGACACTCCCATCCCCTCTAATAATTTACAGTATGTCGGGCGTCTTCTCAAACACACCATAACATTTCCAAACAATGCCAGAACCTACACCACCCGGGTATATCCAAACCATCATGGTGTGGATATACCCTCTGCCCCCATCATTTTATTACACCTATAAAATACAATAAGAAACGTGAGCGTGAGACATCCTCAACTTTATATCGAGTGTGGTAAGAGTGACGTTACTGGCTGACCTCCTGGCAAACCTCCAGCTGGGAAGTTATTGTCACAATGAAGCAGTCCAGAAGAGGGCAGTGCCGCCTGTAACAGTTAACCAAGACTCCCCCTTCACGTGTCTGTCGCCTGCTGGCCACCACTACCACACACACACAAAGACAGATAAACACACAGAGGCAGACACACACATACAGTATATAGACATAAATACACAGACAAACATGTAGGCACACAAACACACGTAGACAGGTAGACAGACACACACAACACCGCTCCCCAACTTGTTTGACATTTAGCAGTGATGGAGAGGAGTTAAACCCTCGTACAGTGTCAGGCGAGACGCACTATGTGACAGTTGCAGGACAGGTCATGTGAGGTCAACACATGTCACAGGTCACCGGGGTCACCTGCAGAGTAGTACAGCACACCAGTAACTTAACAACTATCTTATAACATCTCTCAAAGTCTAAATATTACTCAAGTGTTTTAGTCCTCCAAGCTGTAGTGCAGGGCAACCTAACCTAACCACCAGCGAGAATATGACTCGTCCCTCTCTTACCAGGACCCCCGAGACCTTTAAGAAGCTTTAGCGGGACAAGTAGAAATATTGTTTCAGAGGTCCAATACTTCCCCAGGATTTTAGCTAGTGACCGCGCGCGCGCGCGCGTGTGTGTGTGTGTGTGTGTGTGTGTGTGTGTGTGTGTGTGTGTGTGTGTGTGTGTTTTATAGTTCATTAATAATTTTAGGATCTCACGATGCTTAGCTTAGGTTAAGTTTAGACAGGTTGAGAAGCCATCTAATGTGTGTGTGTGTGTCAGGAGGGAAGAATGATGGAAGAAAGAAGGGGGCGTAGTCATGGAGACATCTAGTGTGCCAGGAGGAAGGAAGGCAGAAGAGATGGAGAGAGGACGAAAGGAGAGAATGAGAGGAACATGATGGAAAGAGGCAGCAAATGAAGGAGTGAGGAAGAGAAGGTAAAAAGAAAGGAGGAAGGGAAGAAAGAATAGAGGGAGGAAGGAAAGATAGAGAAAGAAGGAGTGCGGGGGAGGGAAGGAAGGAGAGGGAGAGTGGTGGCGCCCCACACAAAGACACATTTAGAATAACGGAACCACGTGGATACCCCATTGTGAGAGACGTCCTCTTAACAATAGCCAGGTTGGGTGACGTGAAGAGAAATGGAGAATTAAAAAGAGTCCAAAGACATGAATAACAACGGTAGTGATGAATGACAACAGTAGTGATGAATGACGAAACAGTAGTGATGAATGACGAAACAGTAGTGTGAATAACAATAGTGATGAATAACAACAGTAGTGATGAATGACAACAGCAGTGATGAATGACGAAACAGTAGTGATGAATGACAACAGTAGTGATGAATGACGAAACAGTAGTGATGAATGACGAAACAGTAGTGTGAATAACAATAGTGATGAATAACAACAGTAGTGATGAATGACGAAACAGTAGTGATGAATGATGAAACAGTAGTGATGAATGACAACAGTAGTGATGAATGACAACAGTAGTGATGACTAACAACAGTAGTGATGAATGACAACAGTAGTGATGAATGACAACAGTAGTGATGAATGACAACAGTAGTAGTGATGAATAACAACAGTAGTGATGAATGACGAAACAGTAGAGTGATGAATAACAACAGTAGTGATGAATGACAACAGTAGTGATGAATGTAGTGATGAATGACGAAACAGTAGTGATGACTAACAACAGTAGTGATGAATGACAACAGTAGTGATGAATAACAACAGTAGTGATGACTAACAACAGTAGTGATGAATGACAACAGTAGTGATGAATAACAACAGTAGTGATGAATGACAACAGAAGTGTGAATAACAACAGTAGTGATGAATGACAACAGTAGTGATGAATGACGAAACAGTAGTGTGTAACAATAGTGATGAATAACAACAATACAGTAGTGATGAATGACGAAACAGTAGTGATGAATGACGAAACAGTAGTGATGACTAACAACAGTAGTGATGAATGACAACAGTAGTGATGAATAACAACAGTAGTGATGAATGACAACAGAAGTGTGAATAACAACAGTAGTGATGAATGACAACAGTAGTGATGAATGACAACAGTGTACTGACCCACACTTGTACACCCATGCACTGTGTCAGCATAGTACAGTACACTCCCACACACTGTACAGAGCCAAGACTTCTCAACCCATAAACCTTCTCTCGCTGCTGGTTGTCAAAGTACATTATACAGTAGAAGTGTCAACTCCAGTATGTATGTTAGCTAGGCTAGAGGTCACCATCTTATAGGGGTCAGCCGCCTACACTATACGTTCGGTTAATCAGTAGATAAACTTGTGGTTATTAAAAGGTTTGATTGTAAAAACCTGATCATTTTGTGAGGCTCCTCGAGTTGTTGACTGTGATGATGGACATGTTAAGTGACAGGTATTGTAGTTTCTTTTTATAAATCCTTTTCGCGTTATCTGGGAGGCAACTGAAACAATTAGGTTATGATCACTATTCTGGAATCCGAGTAACATGCTTGCACAACCTAACCGGTGGCCGTAAATCTAACAGTGGTAGTAATGCTTGTCTCCATATACAGCAATGTTTCATGATGGGGTGGGTGGTGGCAGGAGCAGCACTCACAGTAAGTCACGTACCACCACACCTCCCCCAGGGCGCCATCCTACACCAGGCTCACCACCCCGATCGTTTTCGCTGTGATTATTGTCGTACAAGTTATCATTATCTTAATCGTCGTCATAACAGCAAGCATTACATTGCCGTTACTGTTACCATTACTATAAACGTTGTCATTGCTGCAACTGTTACTATAATCGTCGTCCTTGTAGTCACTATATCATCATCATCGGCGTCACAATCTCCTAAGACACACTTAATATTTTCACCACAACAATGATACATGTTCAGTACAACTCAACTGGTAACACTAACTACACTACTTTTCACTTCTACATTACGATCTAACTATAACAGTAACACAGATGATATATGTTCGCTACAACACTAGTTTTAAGTACAGTATTTACTATATCACAAGTACAAATTAATGACTATAATACTACTGTTATAATGTTAAAAGCAACACGAATATTACCAAGCCACTACACAGTAGGAACAGGTTTGCTGCATCACAACCACAACATGTTCACTACAACACCTTAACCTTTCACCCTCAACGACTACAGACCTACAAGAACAACCAGGCCTACAACAACCAGGCCTTCAACAACCAGGCCTACAACAACCAGGCCTACAACAACCAGGCCAACAACATGTTCACTATAACACTAGTACATGTTCAATGAAATGACCTTGGAGGCACATAACAGGCAAGTCGTCAATTGACACAAACTCGGGTACAGTATTGAGCAAATAGACTGTCCTGCGGGTAGTGTCTGTGGCAGCAGGCACAAAGTGCTCGACTCCCAAGCCCAGCTGTGTTGCTTTAATCTTCTCCGAAAGGTTTTCTTTGTCGACAGTACGAGTTACAGATGGTGTGCTAACTATTATGACCGGGTATTCCACTGGTGAACGGAAATAAAGTCACAGGAAAAAAAAATCCCATGACTTGTACACATTGACAACAATATATATATATATATATATATATATATATATATATATATATATATATATATATATATATATATATATATATATATATATATATATAATGGCACTGCACGTAGGTTAGGTTAGTTTTTTCCGTGCCTTTTTGTCTAACTTTTTTTTCCTGGATTCGTTCTACTGTCCGGTGGCCTATGTATGAGCAGTATGGATACAGCACAACGACTACGATGGAGGTGCTTCAGGAGTGAACCGGCGACAAACGTTGTATTCGGCCGCCACACCAGGCAGGTACAGTACATAAGGCTGACCTCTTAAATGGTCCGTTCCACATGAACACTGTTCCTCAGCCCTGTAAGCTCTCTCAGATCAAATACATACATAGCTATGTCTGCAATTCTTCCTGCAGCGAAATAAAATAATCACTGAGGCAGTTCAACTTCTTTGGGATTCAACAGTTTTTATAAATTCCCTATCTATCTATGATAATAAAAGAACGTGTCTGTCTGTCTGTTCCAGTCATACCTCCAAAACGGAAGCAGTTAGAGACCAGAAAGTCTGAAACTTTACCCACATAACACATGGGTCTCAAGGTTGTGCGAATTGGTATTATTATTGACCACGGACCCTTGGGTGGTCCGGGCAAGAACCTAAAATATTTCCCGACTGAGATATCGCCACGGTGACTGCGGGAGGAGTGGTTACCCATGACAGGGAGGGCACACTGACAAGTCAAGGTTATACAAATATACTCGTATATTTAACCCATGCTAAGCCGGGTAATTTTGTTAGCATGTGATAAATAAAAGACAGTTTTTCTGTATTCACACCAACAATAATACTAAGAAAGTCGGAATTTTTCCAGTGATTAGAGGACTGAAGACGCCGGTCATTATTTAACTGTATTCAGAGAGGTCTAGGAAGAGTCGCTCTCTCTAACACTCCTCATTATTGTGTGTTCGATTTCCTCAGGGGTTAGAACGGGTCTTTTCCAAGCAGGGAAAAACCTGATGGAAGAGGGAGAAAGATATCTTTTTCTACGTTCTCATGCAACATGGGAATACTTCAGAAGCCGCTTTCTCCAGCCACTATCGTGTCCAAATAACGGGAAGTGTGGTGGTCGGTCACTGCAGGCCTATATCGAGAAGCTTGGCAAGGAGAGCAACTTTATTACAGATCTAACCCCTTTTTGGCCCTTCACTCAAACACGCCTCCAGCAAACTGAGTGTGGAGGCTAAACTATCTACCAAAGAGTTGCTCGCCAGGTCTCCGGTCATCAGTCTGCAGCAGCTGAACGATGGTGATCTGGGGCCAGACTTTACTACCACCTGACTTTCTTCCTAAATTTCAGGCCAAAGGGGTAGATCACTGGCACTTAGCATATGCTTTCGTTTATGTCAGCTGCAGAAACAAAATGCGAGTTAGTACTCAAACAAACAGATGCACCTTCAGCCCTTCATACACGCCCATTTCTACTAGATCAGTGTTTCATGCACATCTTCACAATGTTCAGTTCTTTTTATTTCCCTCCACAGGCCGATGTCATTTTAATGAGTCAGGATGAGGGCAAACATTTATTATTTCAGGGTTACTATATGGCTCCAGATTATTGTGAAATTACTAGTTATTCCCTAAAAACTTTGCCAACCCCTCACACACACAAACTAATATATGACCCAGTATAACATGTTTGACAACCTGTGTCGAGTGTTCGCTAGAAGCAATACTTAGCAACCAACTCCAGAACGTAATATACCTGTAACTTTGTTTTTCCCAGTGAACAAAATCTTCTACAAGTGACAATTTCAGTTCTTACTTTTTTTTATTCTCGAGTTTGTGATTATATATAATTACTTAAGTGATTGGTTGATTACTTTCCCCCGTTAAAGGAGGGATGGTGAGCAGGAATTATTCTTACCGGCTGTAACTTATAGTTGCCCTCCGCCGCCTACTGCCACCCACCAGAGGCAATGTTTTTCTCTGGGTAAATCCATCCGTTCCAACGCCCTTCAATATCACAGTGGTTCCCCATCTTAAGTTAACAGAGAAAAGGATTCATTTCACACCATGTTGAAACTGTACAGTAGTCTTTTTCCACGGCTCATCAACCATGGTCACATCCCAGTGATTTTTCATATTTTTTTCTGGCTTCAGATTGGCTGAGAAATTTCTGGTTCTCTCTCTCACAGTCAGAGACTTTATATAACCTCTAAGGCTCCTCAGATCTTGAAGTATATATACACTAAGTGTTAATAAGTTCTCATGTCTAAACACAAAACTGTATTTACGGCCGTAGATCAAAGTCCAAACTTAACACCGGGTGTATACCACCAGATTATTATTATTAATATTTTGTTTTAATATTATACTCGTGAACTGTAATACTTACCTGTCCCGTCAGGTGGAAGCTAACTGATGTCAGGTACACCACAGGTCCTGGTGCACCACAGGTTCTGGTACACCAAAGGTCCTGATACAGTACACCATAGTGTCAGGTATACCAGAGGGCCTGGTACACAAGAGGGCCTGGTACACAAGAGGGCCTGGTACACAAGAGGGCCTGGTACACAAGAGGGCCTGGTAGTGGTACAACGTAGTGCCTGGTACACCATTAGTCCAGAACCTGGTACATCACAGGTCTCACCGATATAATTGTTGGTCCTATATGGATAATTAGTGGTCACAAAAGCTGTGGTCCCTCTCTCGCCTTGGTAAGTGTGGTCTGTGGGTCCTGTGAGTGTTTGGGTCCATCAGGTCAGATAATGTTATCAAGACACTGTGTGGGTTGTGTCACACCCTGGTGGCTCGACGGATACTGTTCAGGATCCTCGATTTACTTTGAAATTTCTGGCTGAGTGGAGATGATTCACTCTGGAATATGACCGTTCATAGGCGCACAGTTATTGTCACTAGAGGTAGTAAGTACACAGCTGCGCCAGCCAGGCCAACTGGGGGATAATTGTCAGTTCAATGTGAGGTCATATACAGTGTACCTGGTACCCAATGTTAACCTTCACAGTGAAATACGTTTTTTTCTCCGATACTGCTGATACAACTAAGATACTGAACGGACATGACAACAGACTCCATGTGTGGCCGGTCTTAATATACTACAAGAATACTAACGGAATTTCCTCAAATCAACATACAAATTAAAATTCCGAAAAATGAAACTCATTAACAGAGGCAGGTGTGGCCCGGGAGTAAGTCAACATGTGTGAAGAAACCGTGACACTGAGCACAGTCTGATAAACTCATCATGGCCATAATTGCTGGTCATGATGGCCATCTTCCGTAATGGCTGCCATCTCTCCAATAATACTTTACTTAAGCTTAATATGCGCCATATATGATACATCAGCCTTCCAGAACATATTAACGAAATTATTATAAAACCTCACAGTCACGGACCAGGACCCGCTCGGTGGACGTGGCAGTCACTTATAACCATGGCCACCCTCGCTACGTTAACCTCCATGTGCTATAGCAGTCAAATATAAGAGCTAATTCTCTTCCGAATGGATGTATTAAGTCCTCAGAACATACTAATGTATTTAGGATAAGACCTGAAAGTGACGGCACCTCCTGGGGGCTATAAGATTAACCAACTCGAGACCCTCTCTGGGGTGGGTGGGTCCTCAACACGCACCACATCCACAAAGGTAGAGAGGTGTTACCTGGGTAATAATAATGCTTCAGCCACTGTTGATAAGATGATAACGGATATTTTTCACACACACACACTACTAATACATATACCGTATAAAGGTTGCCTCTCGAGTACGAGGATGGCCGGCCCTAGGGCCACTTCGGCGTGCATTTGTTTAAGGTGTAGAAGCTGTCGCCAACACAACCACCACACCCTAAGTTAACGAGCTGCATGACTCAGTGTCAAGGAACAGTCCGAGAAGACTAAACAACTTGCCAACTGCTCTAGCTAACCATTACTCCCTGAACACGATCCGCAAATCGATTAACATCCAGGTTCCCAATTATTGCTGGGTAGACAAGAGGTAAATGGCGTAAAAAAAAAAAAGCCTATAATTTCACTCTGCCCGGGGACCGAACCAAGGACCACTCGCTTGCAAGGAGAGCGTGCTGACCACACACGCACCTGCAAGTGAACTCATTGATCTAGCACGGAGTAACGTCGATTATCAGCTGATACAACAGGTAAGGCAGGTGAGTTAAAAACACGACGGGGCGAGGAAGCCGGGCTGCCTACAGACTGACGCCCGCCATCACCAATATTGACACACCATACACAACCTCCCACGCCCATCAGATCGCACACCACGTATTCACCTGTGTTGTTTTCATAATTTATTAACCAGAAACATGAACAGCTTAAGCCTAAGCGATCATTTGTGTGTGTAGGGGGGGGGGGGTGGGTTCAAGTGGTAGAATGTGTAGGTCGCTTCAGGTGATGTGACACGGCAAAACTCCTAACTTTTTGTATCAGGTTAGTATTATTGTACTGTGATGATCCACGACTTCACTGTTTTCCTCTGTATTATTTCTTCATATGATTGTCAATGTATTACTTGCTTCCGTGTGTGTGTGCGTGCGTGTGTGTGTGTGCGTGCGTGTGTGTGTGTGTGTGTGTGTGTGAGAGAGAGTTCTTCTTTGGGTTTCGGCGAGAGATAACACACACACACAACGGTGATAGGTGGGGTCACAAGTGCCGCCATCATCGTCTTCACCAAGTTCAGGCCACTATTGTTGTACTTTATACTGTACGTCGTGTCGGTACAGGAAGCGTCATCATCACCTAATCGCTGTCACCTCTAACACCTACTGTACTACTAACAGAGGAGGCCGAGACTAGAGCTTGGGAGATGCTCAAGGCTATGAGAGAGCTGGACGACCTGTACATACAAAGAGGATATTTCTAGCATATATAAATCTATGGTAAAACTTCTTTCACTATGGCCATTGTGTTAACTGGATACACATTTAGTAATATTCTACCCTGTGGACTAAAACCCCATCATAGCTGAACTTTGGGGTCAATAAGGTTGGGTGGGCGTCACTGGGATCCTTCAAGCTTTACCTTCCTCAACTTGCAATCTTCATGGCGCCAAAACATTATGGCAATAGTCAGTTGGTAGTGGTGCGTGTCGTGTCGTTCACTAAAACACGACTGGAGGAACAATCTTAGTCTCTTGAGGTGCTGTATTATTATATCTCAGCTACTGAACTCTACTGTACTGTACTGTACCTTCTGGATTTCTCTATCATCTGCTGTGTCACCTTTTCAATTACATAGATTTTTCCAGAAAATGGTTTTTGGTGGTGTATTTCACAGTGGTCCAGGCAGGTGTAAACCCAATACTTGTTACTACCATTAACTGGACACACTCTGACTGTCATACGGAGTCACAGTTAACCGACTTCCTTCACAGAACTATATACAGTAATAATGTAACATACTCTCAATAACTATTCGTCAGTAACTTAACAAATAATGTACCTGTAGGCAATTTACAATATTACGTTATAAACACAGATCAAGTTACGTAAAACAAAAAGGAGAGAATTTCAAATGAACTGTCATAATAAAATGTCTTATTTTTTATTGACGTCGACAAAATTAAATGTTTGTATGTTTATTGTTTTCATTTATACGATTTATTTGTGTCTAGTTATTTATCCAACTTCAGTTTTTATCCGTAAATAAAGATACAGAAAAAGGTTAGTGGCCGTCCACCATCACTGTGCTCGCCAAGATGGGTTACTGTCGCCCTGCCTTACCCTGTCATCCCCTACCCTGCCTGGTCATGCCCTGCCCTACCCTACCTTATACTAGCTTACCTTACCCTGCCCTGCCCTGCCCTGCCCAGCTTGGTTGACACTGATACGGACACACCTGGCGGGGCGTGGAGGTGGTCCTTGTAACGGAGTTGACCCGTGTTTTCTTATGTAGCTTTCAGTGACACCTCAGGTTCAATACGCACGCACGCACGCACACGCACACTCTCTCTCGTGGTGACGCACCCACCCACGATCGGCCGCAGACCATTGTGCTGACCATCCATACCACTGCCTCAGTTCACAGACAACTCAGTGTTATTGGCGTTTGCAGTGGTGATGGATAACGCACAGCAAGAAGGGATCGTCCGTGGTCAGTGCGGGACAATGTGCCGTGTAATTAAGGGTCACATGCAAACCCGAGCCTTCATGATATTCCTTCTCGACGACATGTCCAGGAGGCCACCATCATCTGTCGGGATCATACAGGGTTGGAAAATGTCTGGACAACATCGGCCTTCCCTTGCGTGTCTAATTTTACTTTTTTTCTCTCTCTCTCTTTCTTTCTCTCTTTTTTTTTGCATGACGTGTAACAAAGTCTCAGGCAGTCATGAGGTAATCCCGGGAGAAGCAAATTGCCAGGAAATTGGTCTAAACTTTTCTTAGGCTTTCACCATGACCTCAGCGGCAAGTGGTGCAACCTGGCACAGGGCACCACTACTGCTCCCACAACTACTACTAACAATAATAACAACTTCAACACCACCAACAAACTCACCACCACACACACTGTACCCCCACTTCTCTCTACTGCCGTCCTGTCCTCTCCTCCTTATCTTCCTCTTCTCCTCAGTCTTCTCATCTTCCCCTGTGGCACATACTATCTCTTCTTCCTCCATTTTCTCCTTGTCCACATACTTCTGCTCTTCCTCCTCCATCTCCATCCTCCTTTCTTCCATCTCTTCCTCTTTTTGTTTTTCTTTTTTCTCTCCTTATCTTCATATTCTTTCTGCTCCTCTGTCATCTTCCTCCTTCTCTTCGCCTTCGTCTTACATATTTCCTTCCTCCTTTCATACTTTCTTCCTCTTCTTTCGTCTTTCCATCCACCTCTTTCCCCTCCCCTACCCTCCTTCCTCCTCCTCCAGCCAACAGGTACACACAGCCACACCTGTATCGCCAATAACAATCAATACTGTTACCCGCCACCACACCGACGCTTATTACATACCTGCCTGCCATCACACCTGCCCGCCACTACACCTGTCACTCGATATCTGCCACCACACCCGTGACTAATTATCTGCCACCACAGACGTTAAATAAAGATAGCAATGTCAAAAAATTGCACCACGATGTCACTAAAGAGGATAAACACCATCACCATTAATACCTATCCCGACAACGTCACTTCACCTTCAGTCTCATACGTCATCTAACGTTAACTAAATTTAGATGTGCCAGCAGCTCTATGTGAGACTGTCAGTGTTATGAATGACAGTCTTCTGAAAACAAGTATATAGAGTGTCTCAGAAAAAGTCCCTCTCTCCAACTCACAGTGTCTCAGGGAGCAGGCAGGGAGAGAGGCAGGGACGTTTTTCTGGGACACGCTATATAAGAGAGAGAGAGAGAGAGAGAGACTGTACTTGTAAACTGCGCCAGTGTAGAAATCAATCACGTCCCCCCTTATCATTGAGTGATTATGAGTGACTGGGTATACAAGTGATTAATTTGCCGTCATTATAATAGACGTAACACTAAGCCACCCTCCACCTCACCCCCCGCGGCCTCAACACATGGCTGGTCAAGCGAGCGATAACAAATACTTCAACATCTGGACCATGTGGAAGTCACACGCATAATGTTTTCTCTCTTACACTTTTTCCACGCTGTTATGACTCTGCCCTGCTCGTTAGTGTACACCTCCATCCTCACCTGATAATGTCAAGGTCACACCTATACCTTCTCGTCACTCCCTCAACAGTTACGCCGTGACCTTTTATGACCTCTTAATAACGTTATGATCTTGCAAAACTTTGATTCATGACCACTGACCGCCCCTCCCCTCCTAAACCACTGACTTCCCCCACCTGACACCCCCATACACACGCCTGTCCTGAGCTTGCATGACCTGACCTGCTGTGTCACCCCATAACCTGTTGTGTCATCCCATAACCTGTTGTGTCACCCCATAACCTGCTGTGTCACCCCATAACCTGCTGTGTCACCCCATAACCTGTTGTGTCATCCCATAACCTGTTGTGTCACCCCATAACCTGCTATGTACCCCATAGTGGGTAGTAGGCAGCTCCCAAACAGGGAGGTACTACCGCCTGGGAAGATATTGGAAGCATAATGTGTTGTCAATGGTAGACCCTGCTGCCATATGGCCTCACGAAAATTGTGACCAAGTCCCAGGTGGCTGATCTGACTTTCTGCCACATTTACTCACAACTGCAGGGTCTCAATTGTTTCTCAGACTATTGACAACACAACGTGCAGTATATACAGTAATGTATATCGTGTCTCACTCTTGATTTTTTTTTCATATTTATTTATGGCTCTCCAGTATTATTTTATAATTTCTATATTTGCATTATAAGTTATATTTTTTATTATTAATCATTATTATTATTATTATTATAATTATATTTTCGCCCCCAGGCCCTGATGTGGGCCAATGACCTGTGCCCTGGTGTGCTAATCCCGTATAAAAAAATAAAATAAAAAATGACCTGTGCCCTGGTGTGCTAATCCCGTATAAAAAAATAAAATAAAAAATAACCTGCTGTGTCACCCCATAACCTGTTAATTCACCCCATAACTTTCTGTCACCCCATAACCTGCTGTGTCACCCCATAACCTGCCATGTCACCCCATGACTTTGTCACCCCATAACTTGCCGTCACCTCATAGCTCCATAACCTGCTATGTCACCCCATAACCTGCTGTGTCACCCCATAACCTGCCATGTCACCCCATGACTTTGTCACCCCATAACTTGCCGTCACCTCATAGCTCCATAACCTGCTATGTCACCCCATAACCTGCTGTGTCACCTCATAACTTCTACTGAGTCACTCCATAACTTCTGCTGTGTCGCTGTACGGTGTTCCATAATCCGCTGCATCACCCTGCAACCTCGCCGCCCACCACCACCTGCCGCACCACCCTCGCCTGTTCCCCATTACCTGCCACGTGAGAACAGCGTCTATCCAGGACTTCCGCCACGTCTCATATCTACCGCGTTCATTTTAACCTCTTCTGACCTTCCTACCTACCTAACCGTTCAATGATCTCCTTGACCCGTACATGATGTACCGCGTTATTTACAGACCTTCAGTATTGTTCTATGACCCTCCATTGATCACTTTGTGTCACCCCATGACCTCTCTCTCTCTCTTCAGTAAAAAGATGTTCTGTTGACACAACTATTTCACCTTGGAGGGGTTAAGTCACCGTCCTCCAAGTGGTTAAGTCATCGTCATCCAAGAGGTTAAGTCGCCGTCCTCCAAGGGCTTAAGTCGCCGTCCTCCAAGGGGTTAAGTCACCGTCTTCCAAGGGGTTAAGTCGCCGTCTTCCAAGGGGTTAAGTCGCCGTCCTCCAAGGGGTTAAGTCGCCGTCCTCCAAGGGGTTAAGTGGCCGTCCCCAAAGGGTTAACCCCTAGTATTTACCCATCAACACCCACACCAGTGTGTGTCCCCCCACACACACACACACACACACACACAATGTATAAAGGACTTACAGTACATTTCAGCACAACACGATGCAGACAGTGGGCGCGTCTTACCTGTAACAGAGAACATAATGTTAGTAATCATAATACACACGCTGAATAAACCACATAAATAAACCACCAATTAGAGTAAGACATAAATAAACTTCCCATCAACACATTTTACACTATAGGAGGCCTCAAGTGACTCATTTAACGCTTTGAGTACGGTGATGTGTTCAGTCATCGTACTCGAGTGGTTTAGTCATCGCACTCAAGGGTTTAGTTATCGTACTCAAGGGTTTAGTTATCGTACTCAAGGGTTTAGTTATCGTACTCAAGGGTTCTAGATAACAACCTCTATACCTTGAGATACTGCAGATAACAGCCTCTATAACTTAAATAATCCTTCCGATTAATCCACTATAACCTGCTAAGACGTGACATATGTGTGTGTGTGTGTGTGTGTGTGTGTGTGTGTGTACAGCTGGTGCAGGCACATGACAGTGACTGCCCTACTTGTGACAGCTGACAACATCTGCCAGGGCCTCCACCGCCACTCACCCTTGTATGACCGATACATCTGAGCACACTTGCATGACTACAAATACATAGAAAAAACATTCACACATAAAACAAGTGCACATACACTACATCCATACACCAATGTATATACAGTATACACACAAAACACAAAAACGCACCCTGTTAAACACACACAAAACACGATGGTAAAATAGACTTGGTGAAAGACACAAACACACACTCGGTAAAACAAATACAAAACATACTCAGAAAAAAATAAAAACAAACACCTCGTAAAACACACAATACAACCACCACAACATAACATCTTCAAACAGCCACAAGACTGACAATAACATTAATATGTCCACAAGAGTTGTTGTATCCAAACGTCTCTGTGTAATACATCCAGTGTTGTGTCGGAAAACAAGGAAGCAACTTGTCAGGGATTCTACTCGATCGCTTTCACTTTCCCTAACTCCCTAACTATAAGGTTAATTACCCATTCATAGCTAAGTGAACTGAGGATGCCACGGGCACGAACCAGCGACGCTTTCGACAGTAAATGAGCGTTGTATCCACTCACCCACTGCATCCTTATTAACTTTAAATACAAGAGTTACCTTCCTTGGGGGGGAAATATTGTTCTCCAGACCCATCACAGCCAGGAGCAGGATTTGTTCCTCGTAACGGGGAACAAGGTGTGTCCAGCCACCATTACACAGTAAATAATAATGTACAGACACCAATATGTGACGGATTAACGGAGACCCAACATACTTGCAACTTTCGTCCTGCTCGTTTTGTTCTCCAACAGTGGCAGAGTTGAAGCACCGACACAGAGGACAGGATTAATCTACCGTACACGATGTGCGACAGAAAATGAGTTTCGCGTCAAATGACTTTTCACAATTTCTTACTGTAGCCAGGTAGTTGTAAGGGTTAGCGGGTGACTTGTCCTATCATTGGTACAGATTACTGGTTACCGCTCACGGCAACTACACCACATGAAAAATGTCACAAGTGAATTTAATAAATACCACTTGTCTCAGTGCCCCGGTGTTCCCCCTACAATGTCTCCCGGTAAACAAAGGTTACGTCATTACGTTTTGTTTTCATTCATCTCATCATTAAGCTCCTCCTTGTGGTCCTTCAGGCACCACCGAGCACTTTCTGAGGGGCACCATCAAGAGGGTCCTCACACACCCCTCCTCCTGAGTCCTGCTTGACACACTGGTAATACCTCGAGGCCATTCCGAGACGTCACTCTTTTAAGGTCCACCTCAGACTCAGTCACCAAGGAAGGACATAACTAAGCCTCACGGAGGTCCCACTGAGTGAACCCTCCTCAGCCCCCACACAAAGTCTGTCGCAGAGATCTGTAACTGACGTCTCCAGGCACCTGTTACCTGTGAGAAAATTGGTCTAGACATCTGTTATTTGTGAGTGTAGAGGAACCTGAACCAGTCACCAGTTACTTGTGAGTGTGTAGAGGAACCTGAACCAGTCACCAGTTACTTGTTAGTGTGTAGAGGAACCTGAACCAGTCCCCAGTTACTTGTGAGTGTGTAGAGGAACCTGAACCAGTCACCAGTTACTTGTGAGTGTGAAGAGAAACCTGAACCAGTCACCAGTAACTTGTGAGTGTGTAGAGGAACCTGAACCAGTCACCAGTAACTTGTGAGTGTGTAGAGGAACCTGAACCAGTCACCAGTAACTTGTGAGTGTGAAGAGAAACCTGAACCAGTCACCAGTAACTTGTGAGTGTGTAGAGGAACCTGAACCAGTCACCAGTAACTTGTGAGTGTGTAGAGGAACCTGAACCAGTGAGTGTGTAGAGGAACCTGAACCAGTTACTTGTGAGTGTGTAGAGGAACTTGAACCAGTCACCAGTTACTTGTGAGTGTGTAGAGGAACCTGAACCAGTCACCAGTTACTTGTGAGTGTGTAGAGGAACCTGAACCAGTCACCAGTAACTTGTGAGTGTGTAGAGGAACCTGAACCAGTCACCAGTTACTTGTGAGTGTGTAGAGGAACCTGAACCAGTCACCAGTTAGTTGGGTACGGGAATTATCAATTACCTGTGTGTGTAGTGGAGGACCAGGGGGGCCAGTTACCGGCTAAAAGTGGGTTAGCATAACTACAGCTCTGGCCTCTTTACCCCCCCCATACATGCACACTCCAAGCTAATAAATAAAAATGTATCCAAGAGTTTACACCGAAGAGAAGAGAAGGCATCAACTCTCAATCAATATGCTGACACACACACACACACACACACTGTCACGTTGTATAAAACTTGACCGTCTCAAACTTAATTGATATTTAAAGTTGATGACGAGACGGCGACTGAACGTTTCCTTCAATTCTCTTCTTCCTCTTCTTTTCTTCTTCATCCTCTTCTTAACCTCCAAGCATACTCATAATTCTGTTCATCCTTTTCTCTTCCTCCCCCTCCCCCTACTTGTATTGCTAGAACACAGTGTTTGAGGTGATGGTGGAGTTGCGTCACCTCTCTGCCTCTCACTAGTTGCCCACCGTCACCACCACCACCACCACCTTCGACCAATTTAGTAGATAACGTTTCTTTCTCAAACCAACACCGGTCACAGTCAAACAGCAGCACCCACACCCACAGTGTACAACAGCACCCACACCCACAGCGTACAACAGCACCCACACCCACAGTGTACAACATCCATGTCCACAGTGTATCTAAACATGCCTTCCTATAATAAATGTGACAGCTTCAATTCCCGTGAGTATAGATAAACGCGGTTGAGCAGTGAGCCCCTCTACCACTAGTCTAAGGTATTATCATAATGTGAGGCTTCCTTTATTAACGTGGTGCTGACAGGCCTATAATAACAGTAAATAAGTTACCCCGAGGAGGCTGCCAGTGTGTCGTGATTGTTCATGGTGTACACAAAAGAAAGGTTTAATGTTATGAAGATTGTCCTTATATATACACGTGTGGTGGCAGAGTAATGTTTGGATGAAGGAGGGGGGGGGGAGGAGAGTGAGGGAAGAGGAGTCAGGGAGTAGAGTGAGGGAAGAGGAGTCAGGGAGTAATGAGAGGCGAGGAGGAAAGGTAATAGTTGACCCCATATATGTGAGACCCCCACCACCACTATCACCACTACCAAATACACCACCATCACTACCACTACCTACACCACTATCGCCACCACCACCACCTACATCACTATCACCACCGTCACCACAACACTAATAAAATATCTCGCCATAAGTAAGTCATGACTGTGAGAAGAGAGTGAGTGAGGTGAAGGAGTGTGGGTGAGAGGTGCTGAAGAAGAGAAAGGGAGAGATAGAGAGAGAGGGATGAGCGAGAGTGAGAGAGGGGGGTGAGAGAGTGAGCGAGAGTGAAAGAGGGGGTGAGAGTGAGAGAGGGGGTGAGAGAGTGAGCAAGAGTGAGAGGGGTGAGAGTGAGAGAGGGGGTGAGAGAGTGAGCAAGAGTGAGAGAGGGGGTGAGAGAGTGAGTGAGAGTGAAGCAATATAACACATGCACCACCAGAATAAGGCTCACAGGTCACCATTCCTTCCTTTAAAATAATTTCCACTTGAGAAAGACACTAAATGACGAAAACAAACAATTCTTCTATATCTCAAAACGAAAGGTATCAAGCAGGCATCAATAAACGGGTAAACAAAAGAAATATCTCTCGGGCAGGTAAACATAAACAATAAAACAAATGACGATCGACTAACATGTATCCCCCAATACTGACTGCATCTCGTCTATAAACCCATCTGATATTTATGTTGCGTTTCTATTCGTTTATAAACTACTATTCGTAAAAAAATATATTAATTTATATTCCCATGAAAGCCTATATTAGATGGGGTTGCAAATATGTTAAGCGAGAAATTTACACCAATGCTATTTTCTTTTTTTGCTTTTACCGGTAACTTCGGTGGCGTTACCTGGTGCAGTACCACCAACCAGCGGGCGTTACCTGGACATCCGTTTTCTTTCTGAGAAGCAGAGGAACAACAAGGGAGGGACTTGTGTATTCTAGCGAGTCACATCTCCGGTATTATAAGAGTTTCCCCATTAATAAAAAATCTAAGGAGTTAACAATGCTCATTTTGTTGCGCTGACTCCTCGTGGGGGTTGGCATCACGCGCCTTGTTGATGTACTGTACTCCAGCTGACCATAACATTAACTGTTAACCCTTTGAGTATGAAGACTTGGGTCCACGTATTCTAGAGGCCAAGTAACGTATAATCAAAGGGTTAGGCTCCTCGTACTCAAAGGGTTAGAATTCTCGTACTCAAGTAGTAAGGTGGTCACTGTAGTAAGGTGGTCACTGTAGTAAGGTGGTCACTGTTGTAAGGTGGTCAGTGTAGTAAAGTGGTCACTGTATTAAGGTGGTCACTGTTGTAAGGTGGTCAGTGTAGTAAAGTGGTCACTGTAGCAAGGTGGTCACTGTAGTAAGAATGCGTGATAAAATCCCCATTAAACACACATACTGGCCAAGCTTAAGGTGATCGTCTTCTGATGAGTAAAAGAAACACGTGGAGGATTTGTACACATACACCAGGTTCTACGCTGTCTTCTAACACGAGCCAACGACGCCACCATAACAATACAACATACAACACACTATCACCACAACACACAATCACCACAACAAACAACACACCATCACCACAACAAACAACACACCATCACCACAACAAACAACACACCATCACTGCGCCACAAAGAGCACCATTATTAGCCATCCCAAGGCCGCTTAAGCCACCTCCCTCACACACCACTGCACAAAACATATCCACAAGTAAAAAAATTAAAATAAAAAAAATATGCCTCAAATCTTTAAATTATTCATGAAGAGAAAAATAAATATGGGAGTCTTCCTTCATAATATTCTTACCTATGACAACAAACACATTACCTTAGCGAGAAATAGTTAATGAACTGTTAATATGCAAGTTAATGTAGAGCTGTAACGCGAGAGGTTTAGAAGGCTGACGTAATAATTGCTCAGAGACATACACACATACATATATAACACTCCCTTGTTCGCCAGTCACCTACAGTACAGTCCTACACTTCACCATGCTTATCATTTACCTCGTAACTCAGATCAAGTATCATACATACCCTGACCGTCCTCCCCGTCCCTAACCAGCCGGGTGGGTAAAGTTAGATGTAAACACGTCTAATTATGTCACACATATCCTTACGTTTATATAATTACACGTGGGCCTCTGGGTGTTAGTCAGGGCCTCTGAGTGTTAGTCAGGGCTTCTGGGTGTTAGTCAGGGATTCTGAATGTTAGTCAGGACTACTGGGTGTTAGTCAGGACTACTGGGTGTTAGTCAGGGCTTCTGGGTGTTAGTCAGGGCCTCTGGCTGTTAGTCAGGGCTCTATAATTATACAGCACGTAAACTACTGAACTTGGAAGCTAAAATGTTAAATAATGTTAAATAATGCTTGAGTGAATTCTTTTGAAGAGTCGCACACACTTCACTAACTTAACCTTTTAACTTAAGACGAAAAAAAATGATGGTGATCTGATGCATAACACACACAAAGTTACTGTAACTGGCTGGAAGATCAAATTATTATTTTTTAATTAGTGTTTCTGCCCAACACCATTTTTGAGGATGGGTTCTTAAGAGCATTGAAGGTGAACTAGTTTTTAGTCTTCCTTAAATGTTGGTCTTGGTGGCCTTTTATGTACAATATTGCATGACTCACTGTCATGGTCTATAGCGATTGTATTCTTTATGTAAGGTTTTAATATTTAATACTACTACTACTACTACTACTACTAATAATAATAATAATAATAATAATACGAATAATACGAATAATAATAATAATAATAATAATAATAAAAATAATAAAAAATAATACCAATAGTAGTAGTAATAATAATAATAATAATAATAATAATAATAATAATAATAATAATACCAATAGTAATAATAACAATAATTATAACAACAATAATAATATCAATAGTAATAACAACAACAACACAAACTAGAGAGTAGTTACTGACAAGGGACAATGGACTTGATCTCACTCTCCTTTACTGTATACTGTATTAGCCTCGTCAGTAACCACTCTTTAGTCTGTACTCACCCCTGAAGATGTGAATTACATGAAAGCGCTTGGGAACTTCGTGTTTTCTTTTCCTATGTGGTTATCAGCATATACATGGATCACGCGCCCCTACAGCGAATTATTTGCACACACACAAACTTGTAAGGCGAATGCTTTCCGAGTGGTCCGAGCACAGTGTGAAATGGCACACTTTATCTCTAATGGCAAGATAGCTGACATAAGATTGTTCCACGATTTTGCACTCAGTAGCTATATCATTTCCCATGTATAAAACCAAACACACAATGTGCTTAAATACCTCTCACGCAAATGTGAACAACAAAGTGTGCTGCCAGATATATTTCCCCACACTCCAGTACTCACGCGGTTTCGAATAAGTTAGCCTATGTACAGAACTAAACAAAGAATGTATTTGAAATACTCTAACATTCAATGCCATAATATCTTGACCACGGGGGTTAGTTATAAAGACCCTTTGTGAACTACTCTGTAATCCTTTTGCGCTACCGCTCACGGGATGAGTATGGGGTGCACAATAAACTAGTCGCTGTAACTGGCAAAATATGTTAATAAAAAAAATATAATAAATATCATCGCTGCTACTTAAACATTACGCCACGTTTCCTCTATGAAAGTTGCTGGATAAAAAAATGTAAGGCAAGGTAGAGGGCGGTAAGCACTTAGCGGAGGAGTGAAGCGTTTAGTCGAGGCGCCCAGAATTGTGTTTAACATTGTCTTGTGGAGCAGTTAGTGGTGAAGGGTGACACCCACGCACCTGACACAACCACCTCCGCCCCCCACACGCTTGTTGTGAATACCTCAACAACAACAATTAACTCTCATATCTGGGAACAAAGACTCTTCTCTACAGGAAATGTCGTCATGCAAGAACTACCACCACCAACAACAATGTGTAGTGTGTACAGTGGTACAATGTAGTACACTTGAATCACTACAGTACGGAGAACAAATACGGTATCACAATTGTTTTCGTTTTAATGATAAGGACAGGAGGCACACAGCTTTCGAGTGGAAGAATATTTCAGCAAACAACAAAACAAGTAAAGATTGAGTTCCTCCACCACCTCCATAAGATGGGCCGGACTGTCAGTGGCCGGCATCAACAACCAGCTGGGCGGGGCAGAGCGGTGTGAGGCGTGGCAGGGCGGCCAAGATGGGTGGGTGAGGGGGAGGGGGAGGGGGAGGGTCGGCAGCAACCTTCCTCTTGCTCCTGGGCAGACAAAGCCTGGGCGGCCCACGTGCACGGCCGGGATACCAACTTTAAGTCACGTGTTCCGCCAGACGTACCGGTACGCTTGCCTTCACACCATCTTTCTCCTTGCATCGTCGTGTTTCACAGTGAATCGCCCGCTAACAAGGACACAATATAAAAAGTAGAATTCATATTTAATCTACATTTATTTAGGCATCTCCTACGTATCAGTAATATAAGTAATGTAGCTACATATATTTTTTAATAAATAGTAAAAGCTGAAATTAAAGTTTAAAAGTGTGAATGAATGGCGAGAAGGTTCCTCCCCTCATGACTCAGATCAATATGGTGACCTCCCCACTTACAGTAATGATACGCTCTCCTTCGCCGCTATTTCCTTTTCTAATTATTTACATAAACGAACTACGAGAGAGTTTTATAGAATGTTTTTAAAGACTGTGAGGCCGTGGTTGTCAATACCATGGCACAGGGAGGCCTGTTGCTAATATGGTGTTGGGATGCTGCCTCCGTCCCTGCAACCACGAGCGTTCCCTCCACTACTGCAGCAGTCACGTGCCACGTCAACACGTGCTCCACTCTCATGTGCACCACAAGTGTCGTGGCATTGAAATATACGCTGCCACACACACTTGTATGTAGCAAGGGCCCTCAGGCGACCACTCCTCCTCTAACACGAGATGTGGAGCACACCACTCAAATACTCCCGCCCACCAAGTACTGTACAGTATACACCCCCTGTCTAGTGGCCACGCCTGCCACCCTCACTCATCAACCTGTCATCACCACACACGAGGCCTTACACAGACAGAGTAATGAAGTAAAAATGAACGAATCACGACAAAATCACTACAGTAGTTCCAGTTAAGTTAGATATTTCTTACAGGCTCGGTCTAGTAGTTTAATCATCATCTCCGTAAAAAGAGGAAGAGGTTTATCATGATACACACAAGTGGGTCCTTGAGGCCAGTGTTTTGACTGGTGGTCTTCAAGGAGGGGTAAGAGTGGGCGGAGCCTGGCCAGCTTCCGCCCGAGTGCCGCAGCTCATCTATTTCTCCAGCCGTCACCTCACCAGCAGTCCACCACGGTAGGGTATGGTAAACTCTGCCTGGCGTCTTTCATATTCTTAACATTAGCTGTGATGGTAGATGTACGGAAGAAATAAAAACAAGAATAGGGTAAGCAAAGACGGCATTTAAGAATCTAAGACTTAATATAAAGGGACATTAACTTCAATTCCAGAAAAGGGCTGCTGAAAGGCAAGGACTGATGTATGGGTCAGAGTCGTGGACACTTTCAGCATGCTGTACACCAGAAAGGTTGGAGGCCTTTGTAATGTGGTGCTATGGGCGAATGTTAAGAATAGCAACACTGACAGGAAAACAAATGAAGAAATATACCCGGTACTAAGATTAGCAAAAACTTTTAAGAGAAATGCTTGAAATGTACAGAAAAGGAAAAACGAGATACTTTGGTCACATAACTAGGGGTGAGGGAATAATAACAAATAATAATGTGCAAAGTTGAGGGTAGGAGGGTCAGGGGAAGAGAGTGGGATGGATGAATGAAATTAAAATCTAGGTCCCCAGAGAGATACAAAACTTCAGAGTACAGTATTGGTAAAAACAGCCCGAGAACGTTTAGGGTGGAGAATTGTGATTGACAACCCTCAGATATAAGGAAGGTATGGTACTCTGATTGATTGACAAGATGAAAATCTCCATGTATTTTGATCTAATAATATATATATATATATATATATATATATATATATATATATATATATATATATATATATATCTTGATAAAATCACACGGTATCCGTTGTTTCCATTTTCCCGTGTGATTTTATCAAGATTTATCTTCCATTTCCATTATTGGATTTACATGATATATATATATATATATATATATATATATATATATATATATATATATATATATATGCTGATAACCACAGCATTAAGATATAAGCCTTGGGTGTGATTATTATACACTGTCTGCACCATTAATAAACAGTGTTGTCTTCCAGGAAACATGGGGAGACAGCCGTCCCAGACGCTCCCACTCGGCCCTGGTAATAATTTTTAACTTTAAGATCTTGTCAAACTCTCTCATGTTGTCTTGGCTCGTCTACTAAACGCCTCACTCCTCCACTAAGTGCTTTACGTCCGCTGCCTCACCTTCATGTTGACCTGAATTCCATGGAGGAAAAAAGGACTTTTCTCTTCTGCTGTAGAATTTTTGTATAAACATCTGAGGCTTCATGCCTCTGTATCCAGATCTTCATCTACATCCGAGAAAACAATTAGTACTGTATAAGGGAGGGGGTACTGACGGTACACAATACCCCAAAGTACACCCACTAAAATTTTATTCGGCACCCTTACGGCGTGATACAATATGACACGGGTGCCGAATAATTTTGCTGTGGGTGTACCTCAACCAGAAGGCCACAATGATCGTCTAGGTGGGACTCAGTTTCAAAAGTTAATTACTAAGAATTCCGGAAAAAAAAGGAGCTGCGTCGCTGTGCCTCTTAAATACATTTAGCCATTGTAATGATGAAGCTGCTACAATGACAGTCGTGCACTCTGGGGTTGCTACAAGATTCGCAACCGTAAATGCTGGTTTGCAAGTTACACTATATGATCTATCGCGATATGCTTGCAAGCAAACACATTATCTTCGAACTGCCTGGTGTGTTTATGATTCCATAAAGAAGTAAATGTTATTAAATCCAAATTAATTCACTGAAGAGTAAACATTTTGCAACATCCCGGAGTGAGACGGCTGTGGCGTGCGGGGCAAGGTGTTGTTCAAAAGAAATCTAACCTATCAAGAACTGTTCAACAATGCAGATTTGATTCTAAAATTGCCACAATGGTACGTAAATTTGCCCAATACTGTATTAACTGAAGTGTCAGAGGTAAGGTCCACTGACTTCATCCTTCCGTCTTACAAGTTTTCAAAAATAAATTGGTTGCTTAGAAAAAACAAGGATTGATAAGGGCAGTTATTATAGTTATAGTCATGTTGCTACTCCATTTTTTATTGTTTTCGTGGTAAAAAAAATTATAATAAGCCAATTTGTCTATTTTGGAAGTTTACACAAGTCTTCAGTCTCTCCAACCTCTTGTGTGTTCATCCACAGCCGTCAAGCAGAAAATTTACGGTCACTTGATCACGAGGAGCCACCCAGGAGCGAGGGCTGGTGAATCCTAAGCCAAGCACTGCAATCTATAAACATGTCGTCCTCGCCAAGTCGGTGGGAATATTAAAACAGCAGCGGTGTGGGCTTCGAGATTTTGACCTAGACAAGAAAGCTGGCCGTTGTGTCTTTAAACTGGTAGTTATAACGAAGAACAGTAAACCTACACTATAGCTGTGGCGTCGTGTGCAACTGTATGAACCCAGGTGTACACAGTGGAGCGCCTGTCACCACGTGATGATAAGCCACTAAACATTATATTATTCAACTAACTACACTGTCATTTATACTACTGTACAGCTAATTCTCTTATACGTATATTGTGTTCCTATTTACCATACACTGTGCTGCTCCCATGTCACACTGGAGGCCTCTGTGTGAGATGATGGCAACTACCTTCACCAAATATCATGTTATTTTAACCCACTGTAAATAGAAACTATTATCATTACAACATACACAGGGACTGGCGTCAGCAGTGAAAAATATATTTCTCCAAGACAAGTTATTGGACTTAACTTAAGGTGGCAGACTGGACACAACAGCTGACTGGTCATACAGACGATGGTGAAAAACACTGGTGTGTCTCTACAACAGCTGACGTCAACTAAGAAGACGTTCATACCAAGTACAATACGATGGGGACAGCCCGTATTGGGTATGACTTTGCTTGGGAGATTGGTATCCCCGCATCCCCTGAGCAACGCTCTTGTGCATTATGCAGAAGACCCGACAGCAGCACCCTTATCCACTACCTCCTAAGATGTCCTCACACACAACGCTTCCGTGACGCCTGCTGGACCACCACTCCACGACCCCCTGACGGAGACACGATGATCCTCCCCATACTGGCCAGATATTTTGTAAATAACATTGATTATGTGTTAAAGGAATATCCTTCCTTCCTTAGGCTTTAGTAAGCCCCTTTATAATATTTATACTGTATATACTTGTCACACTTGCCAGATGCTTCTGGTGTCATTGTACAGGGGTACCTAGTGACAGCACTAGGATCCCACTTCCTCTATCAAGGAATAAACAATTGAAATTGAAAATTGAATTGATGGGGACAGCCGCAACAATAACACTGGTCTCCATTAGATAAAGAAACACTGAACTAGTTTTGCGACGTAAACAGAATCAAACACATATGATGGTATATGAGTTTCGAGACAAGAATCAATGATTAAGTTTACAAAGCAAACAACAGACAAGGCAGGGGAATAAACTCTAGTAAAAGAAAGAGGGAAATTTTGTGAAGACGTAGAAAAAATCGTCGTTTAAGACCAAAGCGGAAAAAAGCTATGCTAATTTGTGAGAATAAAGTAAACATCAACACTGACATAAGAAGCTCAAGAAGATAGTAATAAATGAAAGAAAAAGGACAGAAACAGACCAGGAAAGCTATCATGTCAAAACTATTGTGCAGGATACTGAGGGTGGAGGATCTAGGTGCAAGGGTCTTGTAGGCATGACTACCAACGCCACCAGCGGAGTTTTAAGGTACTACACTACAACAGCTCCCATATTAAACCAAGTTAAGGAAAAGATGAAGATCAAGCGTGATATAAATATTCAACGCCAGGAATTACCATAAGATTTACATAATATTCCACGTACTACACTGGCGTTAATTTCCAATGGACTGCTCTGAACTGGAAAATATGCACCGGGAGTTTGGACGATGCTAAAGATTACAAGCGTTAATTAAGATTGGATACAGGAAATTGGCTTGAGATTGAAGACCAGTAAATCTCTCTTGTATGAACTGGTCCCTCTCACCTTAATCCTCGTCTTCCTCTCATTTTAATTCCCGTCCCTCTCATCTCAATCCTTGTCCCTCTAATCTTAATCCTCGTCTCCCTCTCATCTTAATTCCCGTCCCTCTCATCTCAATCCTTGTCCCTCTCATCTTAATCTTCGTCCCTCTCATCTTAATCCTCGTCCCTCTCATCTTTATCCTCGTCCCTCTCATCTTAATCCCCATCTCTCTCTCTACATAATCCTCGTCCCCCTCCAGGTCTCAGAGGCATCATAAACAAGAGCATCACCAGGCCGTGTTTACCTCCCCCAGGAAGTACCTACCTGACCACACCTTCACGACCTCATCTACACATCAACAGCTCCTCAAACTCTCTCCTTCACCTCCCAAAAAGCAAAAAAAAATCAAAATACGCACAAACAAAAAAGTATCTTTACAATTTTGTGTTTAGACAATATGACACAACGGGTCTTTTGACAACCTCTATGGAACACTTGAACAACCATATACAGGTACTTGTTACATAGATTTGTACCAGAATATGAACTTCCAGTCTGAACATCTCCCATCCGAGAAGTAAAAAAACTGACGTAGAATTTGTGTGGCAGCACAGCCAACCGAGCAACCAACGAACAGAGTAACTAATCAACCGGGTAACTAAACAACCGGGTAACCAATCAACCAACTAAGTAACTAATCAACCAACTAAGTAACCAATCAGCCAACCGAGTAACCAACCAACCAGCCAGTTCCTCAACAGTCGCGGTTATTAAGTGGTGCGCGAGTGAGCGGATATTAGTCGACAAATTAATGCTACTGAAAGAAAATTACAAAACTTAAAAAAACACACAATAACGCTTCGCATAATTTACGGCGTCTACAAAAAAATACACAAAATTAAATCAGGGTAGATTGCAACACAACCCTGTACAAAAAACCTGTATAAATTTTCTTCCCTCCCATCTTCATCCTCGCCTGTCCCTCTTATCTTCATCCTCGCCTGTCCCTCTCATCTTAATCCTCGCCCGTCCCTCTCATCTTCATCCTCGTCCGTCCCTCTCATCTTCATCCTCGCCCGTCCCTCTCATCTTCATCCTCGTCCCTCTTATCAACGAATCACAGGGAGTCGGGAAGAACAAGATTTCTTGGGTTATTTAATATCGTCTAAGAAGAATCAAACGAGTAACGAAGTCACAAGGCAGGCGAGGGAGGGAGTGGAGGGGCACGGACACACTCCTCTCTTCCACCAGCCCACGGGTAAAATGGTAGTAGAATGTAACTCATTATTTAGAGATTCCAGTTAATATTAGCTTTATTATGGCTATCTGTGTTTTCATTATGTCAACAAGAGAACCACAGTGCATTATTTACCCGGGGTCATATTTCACCTAAAACCTTCATCTTAGACACGTAAACAAAACTTAAAATTTGCTTCTCTCCAGTAGTAATCATATATATTACTGTGAAATGTTAGACGTTTCATTATAATAAGAGCATCACCACAAAAGTTATACACTAAGTGACGGGTGTAGTCAAGTACTCAAACCCGTTCGCCTTCCCCCAGAACCACGAGATTCAGACTCGTGAACCCAAATCAGTACACTGATTCATTATTGTCCATAAATGCTTCGGATTCAGAAGTTTGAATCTCGGGATTCGTGGTTCAGAGGGAGAGGTGAACGAACTATTTATTAGTTAACTGTATTGTACACTAACCAACACAGTTTCTATGTCACAAAAAATATAACGCGTTAGACACTATTTTGACCTTTGACTTCAACAGTGACCCTGACCTTTGACACACAGGCTTGAGCCTGGTGTTCTGTAGTCCGTCTAGTGATGAAACATTCTTGTGCAGCGTCCGTGTGGTGTCGTCGGGGAAGAATATCTATGAGAGAGACGGCTCGTACCAAGATACCTTTACTTTTCAATGGACAGCTAAAAACAACAAGTTTCATCTTCGGTAAAAAAAATAAACGATTACAGTTCTTCGTTGTTTATAAGAAATTGTTTTTAAGTTTTTTTTATCCCTTTAATCATGTATAGGATTAATACTCAGAAACTACCCTCAAGACACTGTTCATGATCCTAGCACTTAGAGGTACAGACAAAAATATATACTACAGTAGTTTAAGGGTTAACCTGTCAACGTCCTGGTCACCAGGGAGTGATACCTTCAGGGAGAGACACAGGTCTGTCTCAGCTATGCTTTTATCAGTCAGTCAGTCAAGAGGAGTACTCACTCTTCGGTCATCACAGCCAAGAATACTAAAAAGCCAAAATAAGATGATCCCTGAAGATACTGGCATGAAAAATACTCTATGTTCCTTGACTGAGAACACCCCGAATGAAACAGAACTGGCCTAAAGCTGGGTAATGTGACCAGATAGGGCACAGTAACCCGCCACTGAACTCGAGGGTGGAAGAAATCTAAGATTCAGCCTTGAATCTCTTCTCAGGACGACTTAGAGGTTTTGTTACCTTTGGGTCAATATTATCCCAAATTTCTAGTCCATTCTCAGCCACTTACTGAACAATTGGCCAACTTGTACACCATCACCACCAAAGACAAAACTACCAGTGTACCGTGTGTGGCTTCCAGTGGAATCGTTGACTGTACCATGCGTTCTCAGTAATATGACTGTACCGTGTGTGTTCTCAGTGGCCCGTCAGCTACCTCACCAGCAAAGAGGTGGAGAAACAGGAGGGTTTGAGAAGGAAGTAACTGAAGATGACCATCACATCTCCACTAACGAACCTTTATATAATTTTGACGGGTGCGCGCACACCAAAGCCTTATAGTGACGCAGACAACCATCCTATAAGTTGAAGGAAGGTACCAAGGGACAGCCCCGTTATTTCAGTGAGCACCCCCTCCCCCTTCTCCTCCCGGGGGACGCCATGAGGACGGAGGATGCATACCAAATACGGTTACGCCAAGCACTGTGCAAAATCAGAGGCGGGCGATCAGTGGGCGGTGTGCACTCAACGTCCACCCTACTTGTGCACTGCCTGGCTGACTCACCCTACCTACATAAATGGTGAAGATGCGTAAAAAATAGAGAACAGTTGAGGAACATGACACGCTTTACGCTCTTGGTGGCTGCGTAGTGTATCATTATCAACAACTTACGTATAATTTATAAACGTTATCATTATTTTGGTCATAGGACGAACATTGGTCTCGGCTCAACACCCTCCCAATATCCACAACCCTATTATAGTTATCCTCGCATCACAAATTAGAGACACCTGGACCACAAGTTCACAACTCCAGGTAAACACATACAATATTATATAACACTCCTGCTAAAATTCGATTCAGGCTAACTGCAACTGGACATAATAAATACAAAGGTGACCAACTCCTTATGAGCACCAGAACACATTTGGGTGTCATAAATTAGTGCAGCCAGACGTCGCTTTTATCAGCAAGAGAGAGAGAGAGAGAGTCCCGCCGACGTCTGTACCTTACAGACGCACGCTCCCGCCCCCTGCCAACCAGCCTCTCCCGCCACCCCCTCAGTGTCTGACTACACACTACAGCGACTCCTGACTGACGCAGCGCACCACCACCAAGACGGACGCTCAGGGTACACCTCACTCACCACCCACAACTACCCTCCTTCCTTGCCTGAGACACCTACCATGTATATCACGGTTTGCAGGGCCACTAATGTTAATCTTTGGAGGTACACTGATAATGTTTGGAGGTACACTGATAATGTTTGGAGGATCACTGATGTTAATGTTTAGAGGCCCACTGATGTTTAGAGGGCCACTGTAGAGGGCCACTGATGTTAATAATTGGAGGGTCGTTAATGTTTGGAGGGCCACTGTTGTTTAAGCTTATTGACTCACTGATGTTAATGTTTAGAGGCCCACTGATGTTAATGTTTGGAGAACCACTGATGTTTTTATTTTTATTATGTATAAAGAATCAAGGTCCAAGAACTGAGCCCTGAGGTACACCACTTGTAACGTTTCCCCAACAGATACATATTATTATGATCCACTAGTCTGGTAGATCTAGCATGAACTGGTATGAGTCACTGGCAGCAACAAAAGCTATGAGAAGTACAGAGGAAATGTCAACTCACAGTTCAATCTTTAATCCAAAAATATGTTGAAGGTAATGTGACCGACGTATGATTAAAGCTTGAGTGACAACAGTAATCCTATAATAGCCCTCCTCTTGCACCTGTGTTTAACCGATATGTAATCAACACAAAGTTAATAGCGTAAAACACATTCTCAGGGAAAGTCAAGTAAAAACTGTGTCAGACAATCTTCACACACTCTCAGGGGCACCAGGCAACCGACATTTTTGCATCCTATAAAAAGTGAATACGGTTGCCATTATAAGTTTGCTGAATAGAGCAAAATTACTGGGTCAGATTTAAATGCTAAAGGAGGTGCTATACATGCTGAAAGGGAGCCTCCTTAGCGAGTATAAAGGTGAAGAAATGTCGAGGAAGAGAAAGGCAGCACATGACCCAGCACCTCCACACAGGGCACTCCATCTTACATTACTGTCAGGTTTACACGAGTTAACCTCTGGAGATGACTGGTGGATAAAGGCCGTGTCTGTGTCAGGCTCACGGGTAGACAGTGTCTGTCAGGCTCACAGGTAAACTGTCTCTATCAGGCTCACGGGTAGACAGAGGCAACACAAAAGTCTTCACTGGTCCATTATGTCCAAGAGGCTGGACCGCCGATGGCCCCATTGTGGAGTGTGGCGGTAACTCTGAGCCTTGTGTGGCTCAGTCAGGGTGTGTCACGCTGGTAGCACAGTAGTCGGGGCGTGTTACGCTGTAAACACTTCAGTCAGGGTGTGTCACGCTGTAAACACCCCAGTCAGGGTTTATCACGCAGTAAACACCACAGTCAGGGTGTATCACGCTGTAAACACCCCAGTCAGGGTTTATCACGCAGTAAACACCACAGTCAGGGTGTATCACGCTGTAAACACCTCAGCCAGGGTGTATGGGCAGCCCGATCTCTCTCTCTCTCTCTCTCAGGAAATACCTTCTCTCCTCACCCTCTAAGTCTGTCTAAGACTATCCTGTACAGTGTACACCCCCTCATGACTCGACGCTTATCAACCCGAAGCAAAACATTCACCTTAAGCTAATTTGGCGACCCTTTCCTCGCTCACCCACCTTCCCCGTGTCACCTCCTCCTCCACCACCTCCCTCAGGACCACACCACCTTCAGTTCTCCTCCCAGTGTCACCTCGCCCCTCCTCCACCACCTCCCTCAGGACCACACCACCTTCAGTTCTCCTCCCGGTGTCACTTCGCCCCTCCTCCACCCAGGACCACACCACCTTCCAGTTCTCCTCCCCGGTGTCACTTCGCCCTCCCACCTCCCTCAGGACCACACCACCTTCAGTTCTCTCCCCCGGTGTCACTTCGCCCTCCTCCACCACCTCCCTCAGGACCACACCACCTCAGTTCTCTTCCCCGGTGTCACTTCTGCCCTCCTCCACCAGTTCTCAGTATTCTGGTTCACCGTCCATTGTGTCTTCACCACATCCATCCTCACAATGCACACTGGTCATATTCACGGCGGCCAGACCAACCTTAGCGTCACTCCTGTCTGTCTGTCTGTCTGTCTCTTCCACACAACCCCCCTCTCTCTCTCTCACAAGCCCACCCCCCTCTCTCCCACACACCAACACTCACTCTCACACACTAGCACTCACTCTCACACACCAACACTCACTCTCACACACCAACACTCACTCTCACACACTAGCACTCACTCTCACACACCAACACTCACTCTCACACACCAGCACTCACTCTCACACACTCGCACTCACTCACACAGTTTAACATCTCTCGTCACCGACACATTTTCCTCCACCATTCTCTTCCAATCACCACTGCCTTACCCTTCCTATAAGTGCCGCTTCCATCTAAACACTGATTCTTCCTACCAATCACAGACCACCAATCCTGTAACTGCCCTGTCCCTTCCTTCCAATCACCGCCTCTCCTGTCAGCCAATATCAGACACAGCGACTAGGCGCGTGACAGGTGTGTGAAAGTTAAGGTGGGGCGTGATCGATCATGTTAAAGTGTTGCTTACTCAATACATCTCTCTCTCTCTCTCCACGGGCTAAGCACCACCCTTGACCTTGGTCCAGAGAATGGGAAAATTATGATAGTTCCTCCGTCCTCTGAGGTAGTCAGTCTCCCCGTGCGAGAATCGTTCAGCACTAAACAGCTCCCTGGGTGGAGTCATTTAATTATTAGCCTAAGTAATGTGGGTTACATGCTGTATACCAGGTCTTGATTCGAGAAAACTAAATACGTACTATACGGTAATCAGATGGTGTAAATATGAAATCATTATTAAATCAGATTGGCGCAGCAGCAGCTGTGTGTATGGTGCCATCCCACTTGGACGATCGTCTGTTTTACGCAATTTTATCCTTTTTAGTTACATGATCAGGTTAGGTTAAGTTAGGTTAAATGGCATAAAACAGACGAACGTCCAAGTGGGAATCGTCTAGTGGGATGTAATCGAGTAAATACAGCAGTCGCCTCTTGACCCCAACAGTCGACGATTGGAGGCCCATGGAGGAGAGCCAGTTAGTGAAGCGGCGCATCCCAGTCGACCCATACACAGACCTGGTCCATAACTGTACATGGGGAGGTACAAAAGGCGGGAGAGTGTCGTGTTGGTCTCCTTGTATACCAGAGGTCATCAAGCTTATCGGACCCACCTTCACCAAAACTATGTACACCTGTGTCTTATTTATTAACTAACACGCATGTGGCTGTCCATACCACCACCACTACGACCACACAACTTTCTAACCACATCACCATCCCGCTGCCAACCCATCACACCACTATACTGTACTTTGTTACTATCAACCACCACACCATAACACCGTCAACCACACCATACAACCTATCACACCACACCCACCCACCACAATACCACTGTCAATTTTATCAATTGAGATAGACTATGTTATGTGAATCAGACTATGTTGTGTGATACCAGACTGTTATGTCACACCAGATTATGTTTTGTGACACATACCCAGGAGACAACATTCAGCGGGATTTCCTGTAGCTCTCCCCGCCACCTGCCTGACCACCGTGACTCAGCAACACAAACACTCGGTATATAATGAATCACCTTTTGTTTATGTTTTAACCTTTTCCAAATTAAAAACAACCAACCCAACAAGAACTAACAGCTTCAAAACACGAAGAGTGATTTCGATTTTACCACGTACAGTATATATTAAAGCAAAAATAATGAATAAAAACTGTGTAATAACAAGTAACATTTATTCTTAAAACAACTGATCGTATTTGTTTTCACTGGATCAAAATTTCATGAATTTTATTAGTTATTTTTATCAAATTATTCATGTAATAATAATAACACAAATTAGTATTTTAATGAAAATCGTAAAGTCTACTTAAACGTCTCTTTCATAATAAAACAAACCACTTGTTAGTCACGTCTGGTTTATAACAGTGAGAGGAACCAACACACGCATTCAGGTATGTACAGTTGCAGACTAAATTCCCTGGACACTTGGCAGTATCTGGCATGTACTGTACGTATTTGAGGATCATTAGGTGAGGACTCCTCCAATTTTAACGTATTTTCTCACTTTCCTTTGTATTAAGGTTAAGGTGTGTGTGTGTGTGTTAAACATAATTTCATGGAAAGCGGTGCTATTACATATAAACCAATCATATATATGACAAACAAGGAAATGCCATATACTGCCAAGAGTTCAGGGAACTATGTCCGCAACTGTACCTGTGATAATAATCAATAGGCCCAACACGCACCACTACCAAGCTTCTCCCGCGAGAATCTTTAATGATCTCAGAAGTGATCAACTCTACCATCACCACTGTTACTCCCATACGATGACTGGCTCCGGTGAATCTTAATTTTCTTTCAGGAATATATAGTTGGTATTCTTTATGATGACGTCACGAGATGCATAACAACGTGCCGCCAAGTTTGTTGGGGGAAACAAACACAAAGGCAACAGAGACATTCTCAAACATCTATTTTTTTTAAACTAAAAATTTGCTTTTAGTGAGTCTCGCGTACATATTAATTCAAAAAATAATATAGATTAAAAAAAGTTTCTGGTTGATGGATTGAAATCTTTCTAGAACTAAGTTGCAGATCATCGGACACAATGACCCGAGACATAATTTAGGTCCAGCTTGTGTTTCATGCTCAAGAGACACGCCACCAATTTCCGCCCAGGGAAGAATGTAAACAGCCTGGAGTACTTCAGTCCTTAAAGGTAATACAATACATGTGATTTTATCTCATACTACAAGTGTGTGTGTGTGTGTGTCTTTTTTGGTAGGATACACAAACTCGTCTGTATATAGAGACAATCATGTAGAAAATCATAGTACGTACTAGAAAAAAATAGTAAATAGCATTATTACTAACCTTACCAGCGTTAGGTCAATTATGGGTGTGAGAGTAAAGGACGCACCCTTCCCCTCACAGAGACCAGCACCACCACCAACGCCCTTCCCCTCACACAGACCAGCACCACCACCAACGCCCTTCCCCTCACACAGATCAGCACCACCACCAACGCCCTTCCCCTCACACAGACCAGCACCACCACCAACGCCCTTCCCCTCACACAGATCAGCACCACCACCAACGCCCTTCCCCTCACACAGATCAGCACCATCACCCACGCCCTTCCTCACACAGATCAGCCTTCCCCTCACACAGACCAGCACCACCACCAACGCCCTTCCCCTCACACAGATCAGCACCATCACCAGCACACCCTTCCCCTTCCCCATCACACAGATCAGCACCACCACCAACGCCCTTCCCCTCACACAGACCAGCACCACCACCAACGCCCTTCCCCTCACACAGATCAGCACCACCACCAACGCCCTTCCCCTCACACAGATCAGCACCATCACCAGCACGCCCTTCCCCTCACACAGATCAGCACCATCACGCCCTCCCCCCTTAAAACCACCCCACGCCGTGTGTTCTCTCTTATCCAAACACCACTGCTTCTTTCTCATCCTAGGTATCAACTATCCTTTCCTCCAGCACTGTATCCTTCACCCCAATCCTCCATATCCATCTTGGTCTTTCCCCCTTACCATTCACCACAGACTTGTACACTCTTTTTGTTACCAACCAATCTTTCACTTGGCATCATCCTCTCTACCTGCGAGCCCGTACCACCGAGAAGGCTAAATGAGCAACAAGAAACGATGCCACGGGTTCGAATCCACTACACCAAGGAGAACTTAATGACAATTCAGGTGATGATGGCAAGCAAATCTAAAAAGACACCAAGCAAGCAAGTCCATTCATACCAGAGCAAAACTTGATCCAGTCTCTACTTCAATATTTCTTTCACTCTCGCATATCTTTATTATTTCTGTATTTATTATCGTTTCCTATTTTACCACCCCCCTCCCCAGACACGGTGCTCAGAAACAGGTTATTTAGATTGTTTCTTTTAATTTGTACTTTCTTCTTGTATACGGAGTCCTAGTTTCACCCTATTATACTGTAATAGTGTTGGTTCAATATTTTCCTTGTACTGTATAGCCCTGTCGTTGCCTGCTTTATCACGCCTCTCTCTCTATTACTGTACTTTCGTTTCATTCACTATTCTATGGATCAGTTTATCACTCATTAGTTCCACTTAGTGTCACACCCACTTGCCGCTACCTGAAACACTACACTGTTTCTCCATTCAGGCTAATGTTTAATTCTTCTCGTCTCTCTTCTTGTTTTCATCACATCCAGTCAACTTTCTCTTGGTAGTTAAGGTACACTTTCTTCCATGCTCAAACACTAATATTTGTAACTTTTATTCGCACTCGCCCGTATCTCATTAATCATCAAAAATGCACAACATATAATACGAAATTTTGACTTGAGAAGAGTAATTTACAGGGATATATACAACTCGGTACAAGTATATACTGAACTGACATAAACAAAGGAAGAATTTCAAAAGTCTCTAACAAGAAAAAATCGGCAGTTTGTAAATTATTGCCCAGCTCCTTCCAATCGAAATGATAAAAAATTAATACAAAATAATATATATTAGATATAAACAATTTAATTACTCCTAACTCTTATAACTAAGTTCATAAGATGGAAAATAAGGGCATGAAAACATCCATATCAAAAGAAAAATCATCCACGCAGAAAAAGTGCATATAATCACTTATTTAAGACGCGAAAGCCTATGATTCACTTCTGAGGGACTTGATGTTTAGCCCCTGGGTGTAACGTTCCAGCCTTCACGTGACTTACGAGGCAGGAGATCGATCTGTAGTCGCTCTCGCTCTCTGCACAAGAGCTGCTTGGAGAGGCAATTGATCAGTTTACAATGTAAACTGATCAATGTAAACTTTACATTGATACGTGACGCCCACAGTTGCTGTCCACACCCACGACATACTAAAACTCTTCCGCTTCGCTCCCTCTAGCACAGTGGTTCTCAACCTTGTTTGCCCCATGCACCCCTTTCACCATATGTCAGAATGTCATTCCCCCTCCTTTCCAAGATTGTCTGCCTCAAAAAGTGCATTCCAAATAATATGCATATAATACTGAAAATCCTTTATTTTTTCCATATTAGTACATATACATTTACAATTTTACATGGATTATTTTTATAGTGGAGTTTTACAAATTAAATGCCAATTGAAAATGTTGATGGATTTATAAAACTTGAATAAAAGTAAAATAGTTTTTTTTTATTTATAATGAATTACTTAACAGACCAAACTGAAGCATAATGCAATAAACAAAAAGTTCAATAGAATACCAGGATATTGTAAATTTGTAATTAATTTTATTCAGATGAAGATTACAGTCAATGAGAAACCTGTGATTGTTTTTTCTTCGCCAATTCTGGGATACGCGGAGGAGTGCTTGAAAGGGCACAACGCAGGTCATTTTCTACCTCTAATCTACTACGTTGCTTCGTTTTAATTTGCAACAGAGTTTAAAAGCCTGACTCACAAAGATATGTCGACACAAACGGAAGCAATGCACGGATAGCTCTTTCTGCCACTTTTGGGTAGGAATCGCACATCAAGGGCCAAAACTCTGTGATTGATTTCTCATCGAACATATCTCTTGCTCCCGAATCAGTTTTCCCCCTGAAAACCTGAATTCTCCCCTGGTTGAGAACCCCTGCTCTAGCAACTGTCGCAATAATACACGACGGCTGGGTTTGTGACATGTGACACCTGCACGCTCACCACCGCAAGTGATGAACCCAGCCTTGGAGAAACTTGACGTCAATCATTGCGACGAACATTATTGGCAGGTTCTGTATCGTCATTGGCAGTGATATGGTCGACGCGGGACACTTTATTTTCGTGCAGTTGGCTCTCACGTTATAAATGATGGTCATGCCACACGGCTGGATAAGAGGTGGAATGTGGCACCAGAAAAACCTGTTTGACGTTGAGAAGAGCAGCAACAGCGTCCTTCTCATCACGGAAGTAGTGAGACCTTGCTCTTCCCAACGACAAGCAGGAGGCGCCTGTCAGAGCCATCAACACCACGGTGGCGAGTGCTGTAGTGTGTGACCCTTCGTCTTCTTACCACTGATGATGTATTCACATGAGAAGACCAAAGACAAGCGTGAAGAACACGGTATTATATCTCTTGTTCATCACGGCTGTAAATGATGAAAACAACCTGCTGATGAAAACATTAGGCAGCGCTGTTGATGGACAGGTGTAAGCGTCTACTGTCTCTGTACTGGTTCTTAAACTGGACACTAGAGCACTGTTTCCACCTTGACAGTGAACCTGAATGGGTCTCAAGTCATGGTAATCCAGTTGTGTATCAAATACTGGCTGGCCTTCTCCGCGAGATCTTATCAGCACACACCCCCCTGACGGCCTTGAACCAGGTGAAGGGTACAGCCTCACCATCCGCCTCCCTCTTCTTTTCCATCTGAGCTTAAGTTTCGCAGTCAGCAGCACCTCTCTTCATCTGATCGGCTTTAGCAAATATGTAGGAAATATGCGATACAGAACAGACTAGGCGTAGAACGAACTCAACCTGGGAACTCTTGTAACCTTTCAACTTTACTATTCAAGTTTTTTCTTTTCGGAAAGAAACAAGTAATTTCTCTTGCGTATATGTTCATTGAGAAGTGACACTGGACAAATAAGAGACCAGAACTTTTGATGTATACTCGTCAGCGTTATGATATGTAAGTAAATCACGGCCCCTCCCCCCCCCCCTCTCTCTTTTTTCGAGTTCTATCTGAAATCCGAAAACCAACTAAATGGTATAGTCAAGAGGAGATTGAGAACATGAAGAAATTATAGCGGTAACACGAGGCAAAGAACATCCAAGGGGAACTCAGAGCAATAAGAAAGGAAATTGAATGTACACAAAAAAGTCAAAATAAAAAGAAATAAAAGGACAGAGGTAAAATAACAATACGAAAGCTACACCACAATTCACAGCAAAACAAGAGGATGATAGCACACCAGTTAGCGAGCCGTGACATACAAGATATTAAGACACGACGAAGAATTCAAAGTAACAAGAGGAAGTCAAGACACCAAGAATTACAAATATATAGAGCGGGAAAGTCTACCACCAAGAGGCAAAGTAGAAAAAAATTCAGCGAGTCGCTCACGTCAGGAAGATGTTGATTAACGCAGCCAAGAAATTCTCGAGGAAGAACGTGGCGGCGCAGCAATTGTATTGGAGTAAAGTACAGAAAGATGGCCTCTATGTAATTATATGGCGGTGTATGAGATCCTGTTACTGAAAAGGGGCAGAGACGAGATGGAGCGGGGCACCACACATTCCTCACATACTCACGGCTACAGTGACTCCCATCCTCTCCCTACCTCGCCAGACGCCACCACCAAATGTTCAAAAACCCAACATATTTTTCACCACGACAATCAAGATTTCGGCTAATATTTGGGCCTTGACTGTTGCTAGTTTGGCAGACTATTTTGGTCGCATTTTGCTCAATATTTGATGCTTAATGCAATGGATATGTCTTTTTCCTGTTTGTGTGTGTGTGTGTGTGTGTGTAGAAACGCTAAGAAAATGTTTTCCTACCTCCGAGTTGAGAAGCATGAAGAAAAAAAAGCCCTTTTTCTAAGTTACTACAACCGTTTTCCAGTGAAAGGCAACAAATATTGAGGAAACTGAAACCGAAATTGTGGAAATGATTAATACATGAAATTTATTTTTGTTAAGAAAGACAGTTTTTGTCAGCGGGGAAAGTTATCGATCATTCTCAGCCCCAACCACCCTGTGACTTCACTGCGTGACAAACACGTGACTCAGTCGGTTAAGTTAGGTACTCAAACTATCCAACCAGGAGTGAACTAGTAGCAATGGTTTTAAATTAGACAAATTTTGATTTAGGCGCGAGATAAGTAAACATTGGTTTGGAAATAGCGTAGTGGATGAGTGGAACAAGTTACCAAACATCATTAACTAAATACGCTGGATAGCTTCAAATACCTGTATAGGTTGGGTGGAATATGAGCGATAGGGGTTGGGTGTAAACGGAACTGCCCAGTATTTGCAGTTTCCTCCATTCTTTTGTTCTTATGTACCAGTTTAACTGCCTTTCTATATCTAAGCGAGTCAATGATCGCCGGATCAGAACCATCACCTGGTTCGCTTTGTTTAACTCGTTTGTATAAACTTAAAAAAAAATTGTCAGCCACCACACAGGCTTATTTCATTTTCTGCTCTTTTCAACTCATTTTTTTTTCATTCTCGATATAATAGGTTCTGTGGCTTCTTTCTTCTTCCTGCTAATACTCATCACCTTAAATTGGTCAGAGTGTAAGCAGGGTAACTTGGGTCTCGGTCAGATTGAATAAAGTAAACCACGTTCATATCGTCAGCGAAACATTATAATGAAGCTCAGATAAAGCCCCCTGTAATTAAAACCCAAAAGAATGCCTTGGGTAGTTTCCCTTCGAGTGTTCCAAGTTACCCAGATAGTGACGTTGCTGTCTTCGAGATCTTGTAGCCTACACAGTTTAAACCTGAAGCTAACTGGCAGTCGGAGCAGAGCTTTTTATTTTTTGTTTGGGTTTAACCCAATTCTATATGAAATCATGAAGTTTTAAAATGGTAAGTTAAAACTTATTTTGTCACTTACTTTCGAATGTTAATAATCATATTTTAAAGCTGATGAACAAATCACTAATTTCCAGCACAAAATTTTCATAAAAAACTGACACTTAGATCACCATTACCATCGTTTTACGGTTATTTCCACATTTGCGTGGGTTAGCATCATAAATACCAAAATCAGTTCTGTGTATCGTCCAATTACAATAATAATCAACAGAAACTAAGCTGATTTCAAAATCATGAATGTGTATGAAGTGTAGCCTACTACTGTAAATATGAAGTGCCTAGTGGTAACTTGACTAAAAATGTAACGGTTTACTTTGTCACACATGACCCCTGGGACCAACAGGGTTGATTACTTAAGAACAAAGTAACCCACTCCCCGTTGAGCTTCCCAGAATAAGGGCACTACACAACATGACATTAATATAGTACAAGAGAAATTACAGGTTATACAATATAAACAGCTTACAGAGCAAGTTTTAATGATATAAACGTTATTATTAAAGTGTTTCTCCTCAATCTCTTCACCGACCCTAATACATACTAGTTAGCATTTTTACAAGCTGAACAATATAATAATTACACCCAGCAATTTTAATTAAAACTTCAGTTACATGTTTCAACTCAATTCAACTCAGGTTTCATTTGATTACCGATCGTAAAACACATTATAAACCAGGTAAGGGCAAACGGACGTACAGTTGGTAAACAATATATGCCACAAATGTATTTAACAGAGGAAGATGCCACAAATGTATTTAACAGAGGAAGGGCATAAGAATTCATACCGTACTCAGGAAATATAAACAAACAAAAAGCAGAGACGCAGCCAGAGCGGGAAGCCTAGCCCAGACTCCCCCAATCCACCCGCCAGTCTCATTATCCCCAGCCAGTGTTGTGTTGTCCCTCCCGCTGACGACCATATCCCCTCCACTTCACGCCCTCCCTCCCTCCCTGACTACTCTCACGCCCTTTCTCTCCCCCACCACCTTCACACCCTATCCCCCTCACCACTCTCACACTCGCTCTCCCTCACATGCTCTCTCCTTCTCCCCTACCACCTTCATGCCTTCTTTACCTCACCACTCCCAGGCTCTCTCCCTCTCCTCTCTCTCTCACCACTCCCATGCTTTCCCTCCCTACCACATCCACGCCCTCTCCCCCTCACTGTTCACACTCCTTCCTTCACCTTATAGAAATGACCCACTAATCCCAAAGACCTAAGAACATATCAAACCCAGCAGGTAAACACGATGAAACGCACCACCAAACAAACCTTCAGAGACGGCAGCATGACATTGACTGTGCCGCTGTGGGAGGAGAGTGGCCTCTCGGGCTGAGGTGGGGTGTGGCATCTGACGGCTAGGCCTAGGTTTTTCCCCTCACACACACACACACACTGAGCTGGGATGCTCGGCCAGGCATCAAAAGGATAAAATACTGTTAGTTCCCTATTGTGATGCTTAGATCAGGGTTTAGTGTGTAATTCTTTAGTGTGTAATATATATATATGCTGATAACCACATGAGCAATAGGGGTTGGGTGTAAACGGGACTGCCCAGTATGGGTCAATAGGCCCGCTGCAGTTTCCTCCATTCTTATGTTCTTATGTTCTTATGTGTTTTCTTTTTCCTTGTGGTTATCAGCATATACCTGGATCACCGCACCTACAGTGATTTACTTGCATATATATATATATATATATATATATATATATATATATATATATATATATATATATATATATATATATATATACATATACATGTATAATATTTCTAAAATATACAAATACTGTATATATTGTACTGTTCAATCCGTTATATCTAAAATTAATGAGGGTCAGCAACCACGACGTTTCTTCCAGGTCGGTTACAGCACAAAGAGTGATCTGATGTTTAGGTGTGTGGATGGTAAACAGCTCTAAATGTTGTGAATCTTTAAACGCCAACCAATCTCCCAGACTAACAGAAGTACTGTATCTACAATGGATTTTTAATCCACATATTATTAAAAATATGTAAACCCTTAACAATAACTGAAAAGTGCCTTTTGATTATTTCTTATTTCAGGTAAATAAAGAGAAACATATCTTTTCGATTAACATACTGGTTATGAATTTCGTTTGAAAAAAATTAGCATGAATATAACTACCAATTACATTAAATGTTATTGGATCAGCGATAGTACGAGTGCCTCTCATTGTCCCGGGTTCAAACCCCGTGTCAGATGTAAGAGGGTGCTATCCAGCGACCCTACACCAAACATGGCAGATTTACTCTGTATACTAGACTCATCTCCTCTATTAACACTGGACAGTGAAGGATACACTCATCAGGAACAATGGAGAGGAGTGGGGTTAAACAAACATGGACTTTTTTCCCTTGTCAAAGGCGTGGGCATAATATCGAAACGTTGCTCGCAATTCCCTAAAAATATGTTCGCGTTGGCGGGTCTGAAACGTTCAGTCAACAAGTCGTATGAGAATGATGAATTCTTTTATGTGAAAAAATTGTAGCTATGTCTATAACTGTTGGTTCCTCCTCGCGTGGGGTCTAACTGATGACCTCTGACCTTGACCGGGATCGGGTGTTATCTGCATTATCATGCTAGTCATCTATTCCTAATATTAAAAAAAATGATCTAAGGTTAATAAAGTTAGCACATGAACACCAAAATAAACGACACATGACGCATTACAGCATTATGACAGTGCCAGAACACGATCATAGTGAGGGCGTAAAAAAATAACTTACAGGTTCAGGCGATATGTACTGGTATCGGGTGTCTCAAATCCCATATTTCTTACTTATAAATAAACGCACAATTTCTTAAAGAATAAATTAAATACCCTTGTTCACATTCTACCCAAGACAATGATCTTTTATCTTAAAAAAAATAATAAGTTAGTTTTTGTAAGTGTAAAGTGGAAAAGAGACATGTTTTAAGTTAGGTCTTTCCTAAGTAAACACTACAAAATCCGATAACTCGAAAAATCCAGATAATTCATGGAAAAGAGTACCATCACCGTATAAATCATATGAAACCATAAGAATAATTTACTGCACAAGCAAATTATCTTTTACCATGTCTGAGCTGACGATAAAATCAACGTTTCCAAGCAAGTGTTTCTTTAAAACGACTTAAAATATGAAATATTCTTTAACACTAGTAAGACGACTATTTACTGTAGCCTTTATATTTTCAGTGCAGTGTACTCGTAAAATTTGTTCCAGGGTCCGGGAGCCACTCCATTGTCATGGTGTTAGTAACAACTGACACATGAGCGTGATTGCATGAGTGACCGGGGTCTCCGTGGCACCATGTCAACAAACCAACACCCAGCCACGCACTAACGCCATCAAGTTCTTCATACCAAATTAAACCCTATAAATTGTAAGAAACAATACGGTATCAGGCTTTATAATACATTTCAATATCCCGATTATGAGTTACAAAACGAAAACTGCCACAATATCTAGAGTGTAGGTTCGCAACCAGCCTTTCCAATGTCCTTTAAACGACCTCAAGTCTCCCATTTGACCCGTGTGCTGATGTGGAAGATACAAACACGAGACTTCAACGCAATAAAAAGAGCGACTAAGATATATGATTGTTTACATTATACTGCATAGTGAAGCTACTGAGCCTGTGCTGGAGGGCGTTGGAGAATACGTGCATTTGTAATGACATCCTGACATTTAACTACCTTCCCACATCTTTTATGGGTAAAATAAAACGCATCTCTGTTAAATGGTTCCTCTAAAACTTAAAATAGTCGATATTTATCATCATCGTACGATGATAGTCGTAAAAATTACAAGTACCTACTTATTTTATATTTACGTGTAGTATCTAAGGCCTATATTCCTGACAAGAAACAGTAATAAGTAAAACTCTGAATCGCCTCAATGAATACCAACCACGGCTAGTAAAATAAAACAACAAACCTACACGTCTTGTTTTTACTACAGGTACCCGTTCTTTCTAGAATAAGCTAGGTGTCGTTCAAAATAGTAAATGACCATAACCTTATGACCATCTGTGTTCAGAGCGGTAAATCGACATTTTTAATGTTAACCTCTTAACGTGACCCAATCGACATTTTAATCTGATCAAAAACTGCATGACGAGCACTAGTATTTTAGTAGTTTATAGTTAATCAATAAAAATGTAAATGCTATTGTACTAAATAAACTTTTTTTTTGTATTTAATTCCAATTTCACCAAAATCAATATCCAGTACATTTGGTTTAAATTACATGGGCTGTGGAGTTTACACTTGGTGGAATCTAACAATGAAATCAAATTGACGGCTAAAAGTAGTTTTACTCTAAGCATCACCAAAATCCATAAAGTTCTTAAGCTGCACCCAAAGTTGAAGCTACATTACACGCTCGACTGAACACTATTTAGAGTACACAAGATGAAATCTAATAACATGGACGGACGACACACGCACAAACTGAATTAAACTGAAAAACTATAACACGATACTTTACTAGATAATGCCTAAACTAAAGTGTCTGAGTTAACATAGAACTTGTAATGATCATAAAGTGTCAAGAACCATGAGTTACGGTTCTCTCGGGCAATGGTGAGTCATGCGAGTGAGAGGGAACTGAGAGGTACAGGACGGGTGGTGAGAGTCAAGGTCATCGCGTGAACGCACTACGGCGCATCAACATGAGCAATTTTCTTCATCATAATAGTTCACCGCTGCTGCCACCGCCCACACTTTACCTAGTTAATACATGTATGTCTTAACTAGCTCCGACTGATTAAGTGATAGAGGAAGTCATGTACGGCTCACCTAACAAAACAATCTTAATATATTTATTTCTTCCTCCAAACATTCCCAACGGTTACGGATCGGGTTTTCAAAACAGTCTCCGCCACTTTTTTTGTTTTCGGCTTCCTCCACTCTCACTCAGTGTTCAGCATGTTTCTTCTGTGTCCCTTGAAGATAAATCTGGGATCTTCTTTGATATCTTCCCTCTGATCACCCCAGCCCAAGCTCTTTTCCTTGCCTCCTCTTCCTCTCGTCCTACCACATAACTGAGCCTATAAGCCTTACCTTTCATCACAACTCTCAACCTGTCCCCTGAGTGACACTCCCAAAATCCAACCAACATCTTCACTTTAGTCCTCTACAAAGACCCTTACCTTAATATCAACGTTTCAGCTTCATACACCATTCACTGTCTTCTATATCTTAATTTCACTGGCATTCTTGTCACACAAAACTCCCCCATCTCCCTTCCCCCACTTTGCTCATAACCCACGTTTGGGCCATGAACTAAAAAATTTCTGACTAAATTATAACCCCTTAGTACCCCTGGGAACCTTCCAGTCGGGAGCCATTAGGTTAAGTTTTTATTTCTTATACCTGTAAGTTGTGATATGATATAAAATAAACAGTGATATGGCACACATATATGATTATGTTGTTATTTATATTACCTTAAAGATTAACCCATGGCCCAAACGTCCTAAACATCCTGGCTTAAACATCCGGGGTCGTGGCACATGGCCCAAACGTCCTACATTCATCCCCTCACCATACCCTCACCCTCACTCCTTCAGTATAACCTGCTTTCGACACTAAACCCAAGTACTGTACTACTTACACCTGTCCACTTGGGTCAGCTCATTTCTCCTGCCCATATTCCTGATCCTATGTTTCCCCGCTTTGTTACACACCATAACCTCTGTCCCCCCCACAGCATTCACTTTCCAGACCAAGCTCTCAAGATTCTCCTGCCGCTGAAACTCCTCATCCGTTTCTGCTGTTATATTAACATCATCCACGATCAGGAGTACCCACAACCGCCATTCCCTGATGTTCTCACTCAGTACATGATTACACTCACAAGGAGAAAGGGACTTAATTCTGAACCCTGATATGGGTCTACTCTCAAGTCATATTGTTTTGAGTCTATTTGCAGACCATAACATATTGATGGCTCCTCCGTACATCCCCCTCCACTATCCTCACCAATTTTTCTTCCACAGGCACCCACACTGGTTCATTACTTTCCCCAATACTACTGTACGTTTTAGCTATAAAACTCTGTAACCCTCAGGCGGGGCAATTATGTGAACCCAAAGATTTCATATAAACAAAACGCGAATCAAGATTCGACCTTCCCCATTCCTATAACAAGCTCCCTCTTCCCTACCCCATAATAGCCAGCTCCCTCCTCCGTTACCTTTTATAGCCTGCCTTCTCCCCCGTTGCCTATAATAGCCAGCCCCCCCTCCTCCGTTACCTATAATAGCCAGTTCCCTACTCCCTACCCCATAATAACCAGTTCCCCTCCCTTCCCTAAATAGCCAGCTCTCCCCCCTTCCCTAAAAGACAACCTTTCCTCCCTTCCCCACAAGTCAACCCCGTTCTCCTCGTCTGTACCTGGGAAGACTCCCTCCTTCCTGCAGCCAGGTAAATCCCTTCCCCATCTGTTCCTAGCTATGACTCGAACTTGGTCTTCATGAAAATGAATTATACTCCCAAAATTTTCTTTCATTATCAACAAACTAATGAAGACCATCCTCATTTTCTATTATACATAAAATGAAGATCTTCCTCATTTTGCCTCCCTATCAACAAACTAATGATAAGTCTAGCATATTTGCTGATTGGATAGGGGACACAGTGTAGGGTAGAACAATGTCAGGATTGTCATCCACATATAGGGGGGGAGGCCTGGTAGAGCGCCATCAAATCTGTTATTTGGAGCTGAGCATCTGGAGAGTAAGGGCGTTGTGGCTGAACAGTTCATCAAAATTTCTTATCAATTTATCATACAAACAACTCTACTTTAGCTTGTCTTCCTTAAACGTAAAACCTGTCCTTGCAAGAACATTATGAGATTAGTGGTAACTTCTCTTTAAGGCATGATTAATCAGGCGATTATATGACTGGTACTGCTTAATTTAAGTAACAAACAAAGTAATTGTAACATGCTACTGAATTAAGCTGTCCGTAACAAATGTCACTTAAAATATCACATACTAATTATTACATCTGAACAATTTATGGGAAATTCCTACTCCCCATCGAGTAGTAAATGCCAATCCAAATCTGTCTCAGTTGCTAACTCGCCCACCCCCTTCCAGAGGCGAGTTGCCACTAAGGATTTCTAGACCACGCTTCCCACAACATAAACATCATAATACAAGCAATACCCTTTCAGTTAACTTTTAATTTTGCAAGTTCTTCGTGATTAATAAAGCAAAGAGTACAATGAGCTCAAGGGTATAAACGGATATTTAAAATTAATATCGCGTAAACTGACTGGGTGTAAAACAGCACCACACCATCACAACAAAGACCGGCTTTGCGACTCACGCCTGTCAAACTCGCCACGTTTCCCTAAATCTATTTCGTGCTGACAACCCACATGCTACAAACAATAACCCAACTTAAAGCTTTCCATAAATGTAACTTACCTTTAGTCTTCAGATGAGCTGTAATTCTTCCCGAAAGTAAAGACGTGATAGTTTCAGTGACGGAACACACGCAATTGACCCACACGACACAAACTCTTGGCGTGAACTAACTGGTATCGAGCGATTCAACTCCGCGGCTCGGTGATGCCACGCTGCGCGACATGGCTAGACCCAGGACATTGGCGCAGGATAACTCAGGTACAGTAGGACCAAAGTCTTTGCTGCTCCCCAAGTTCCAGCAAGGCTGTGACCCTTTAAAATGACCTTATACAATTTCATAAAAATTTCCATATTATTTAGGTTCATTTGATGTCAGATTAATTAAACATTTTTTGTCAAATAATCGATTGTTCTGAAGAAAAAAAATCCCACTCGACCCTACAGGAGTTTTTGCATCGTATATTACATTGCCAGAGGCTTTGCTTACATAGCATGGACAGCTGATTGCTCTCACCATGCCATCGTGCTTCCCACATCTGCCTTAAGCACTTAATAAACAGTATTGTATATCAGTGTTTATTAACACTTAATAAATAATATTGAGGATCTCAGAGCATTTTGGATGTTACAGAAATGCAACGAGCAGCAGCTCTGGCAGACAATTATGCATTGACTCATAAGAATGTTAGGTTTCAAAGTCATGTAACTAGGTACAAGGGTGGTAGGCAGGATAAGTTTGAACATGCAAAGGCATCTGCCTCAAGTAAGTTAAATGTCCGTGGTGGCTCAGAACAAAAATCTCCGAGGTTTGAGCATAGTCAAATAATCTGTTTCTACTGCAAACAGATAGGTCACTGCATGTGTTCTGGGTATCAAGTTCTATCTACAGGAGCGAACACAAACACCTGTAGAGTTTTCATAGGTTCTATTTCCTGGATAAACAGATACACAAGGGAGGTGGCGCTCCTTACTCTGTCTGGGGGTCAACTAGCCTTTTAGGTGACATGTGACAAGTGATACATTAGCAGCTTCCATATGTCGCCAGGCACATTAATTAAGCGTGTGGGACATGGTAAATACATTGCCACACGCTGCTAGCTAGGCTGAATAAATAATGTATATAAATGGAGCACATACATAATATACATACAGCATACATAATATACATACAGTCGCGTTATTGCAAATTGCCCTAAGCTCAAAAAGAAAAAGGAAAACTCTTGTTCTTTCATTTGTGCAGCTGGAGAAGTTAGACCTTAAGTCAGTTAGTTCTTGCTCAAAGGAAGATTTACTCAGCCGTTTCTGTTTGATGGGACTGTCTCAAGCGACGAGTCCAGTGATGTTCGGATTTTGCAAGACACCGCTGCAAACCATAGTATTGTGTTGAAAGGTGCTTTTCCATGTGTGGAAAGTGCTTACACTGGTGAGCATGTGTTATTGAAGGGCAGCGGTGGTTTATTCACTCTTCCTTTATGTAAGATGTTCTTGACGAGCAGCATGGTTTCTCAATGGGTGACTGTTGGTGTCCAAGACTCTCCCTGTATCTAGTGTTACCTTCTTGCTAGCTAATGACATTGCTGGTACTCATGTTGTCCTGTATCCTGTAGTGATCATGACTCCTACGATGGACAATAACACTAAATTGCTTGAAGATCAGTATCCTGGTTTATTCCCTGTCTGTGTTGTTACCAGAAGTATGTCACTTAGAGATGAAAAGAATACTTGTGTTGACCCTGTTCCCAATGTACCTGACACAAGTGGTGCAGTTTGTGATGTAAATGACTTTGGTATTAGGGACCTATATGTGTCTCAAGATAATTCTGTTGATGACTGACAGTTAACGTAAAATCAGACAATTCATATTACGCTCAATAGCCCACAAAACATGTAGCTATGCCTTCTTTATTGAGTCCTACCTATTATTGTTGTACCTGATTGGGGATAATTTGCAGATATAGTTATCCCATGTTGAGTATTGAACCCATGAATATTGGTATTACCAGTAATAATGTTTGTTATAGGGGTTGTGAGTCCATCATTCATGTGTACTACCAACTGAGTCCTACCTATTATTGATGTACCTGACTGGGGATAATTAGCAGACACATAGTTATCCCATGTTGAGTATTGACCCATAAATATTGAGATGACCAGTAATAACGTTGTTATATGTGTTGTGAGTGCATCCTTCATATGTACTACCAACTGAGTTCTAGTTAAAGTGCCATGTTGTTCATTCCGAAATAACATGATGTACTAAATAATATCTTAATTCAGGGTATTGTCAAGTGTGTCATATAATCATCTACATTGACAATGAAATAATATGATAAGTGTGTAATGTTGTAACCAAGAAGTGAAGATCTATTTTGCTACTCGTAAAGTAAGACCTAAGTGGTCCAGTCTTGTCTGAGTGTGCTTAATTAACATCTTGTTCACTCCTTATGTTAATAAATATTGAATTAGTAAACTACGAGTATCGCCGCTCTATTTCTTCTACCCGTTGGTTCTCAGAAAATAACTATTGTAACTCACGTGCCTAGAAGCTCGCTAGCACACTACCTACCAGTTCAATGAGATATGTTATTTTCTAATAAAAGTCTGGGTGGTGGCAGGCTACCGTGGTAAATATAATAAGTGTTATAGTAAGAATGACATGGTTTTACCATACTAATCCATGGTATAGAATATAACTTAAGCAGGATAATAAATTGAGAGAAAGAAAGGATATAAAGTTTAGAAAATACAATATATATGACAGAAGAAATAAGTATTGAAGAATAAATATAAAGTATAAAAAAGAGCCCCCTTACAACAGTGGGTCGTATTTGATGGAAGCCAGTGGCGCCGGCGGCGATACTCCCCCCTAAAGTCACTAGTGACGTATTTGACTACTCACTCTTATCTAGTGTTGATTTAACTTTGAATACTGATGTAATCCCTATGGAACAAGTACCCATCAATAAGAAAAGATTAATTTCTGACCAGGAAAGTGATCCAGAGTTGTTAGAGCTTAGTAACAGTGCTGTAAGGAAGAAGGAAGCTGATGACTTGCCTGTTTGTTACTCTTCGGACTATGTCCTTCTGATGAGGAAATTTAGACCACCCTTAGTGCCTGCTGGGGAAGACTGGCATGTGGTTAGGCAAATTGTTGTTCCAAAATGTAATAGGGGAGAGATCTTGAGACTGGCACACAATTTTCTGGGAGGACACTTAGGGGTCAGGAAAACCTACTATAAGATATTACCTCACTTTTATTGGCCTGGCTTGAAGAGAGATGTGGCAAAGTACTGCAAGACTTGTCACAAATGCCAGATCACAGGTAAACCTAATCAGTCGATCAAACCAGCCCCTTTATAGCCTATTCCAGAAAAAGAAGAACCCTTCAGTTAGGTAATAATAGACTGTGTTGGTCCCCTCCCAAAGAGTCATAGTGGAAACCAATTCCTGTTAACTATTATGCTAAAAATGGGGTGTAAAGCTTACGGTAACCACTCTTGACAGGCAGCAAATTTTGAGGGGAGATAAAAGTTGGAAAATTTTTATTTTTATTTTGTAGAATAAAAGAACTTATTTCATGGATTACAAAAACACAATCTTATTTCTGTACACCACTTAGGTTCCCAGAATCACAGTGTAGAATTATAAGACCACTACAGTATGACTTCATAGGCCAGCCACATTTTGGTGTTTTTCTACCTACTAAATCTTACTCTTCAGTATCACTGTCAATAATACATCCAAGTCAATATATACATCCAATATTTTCTGGATTTTGTGAGGTGTAGGATTTTCCCGAGTTCCAGGCCCATAATTGCACCAACCGTGGTGGCCTGCAGAGTACAGTATGTGGCAACACCAAGCTGGAAGGTGGAATATGTTCACCCTACATGCTAGTCCTTACTCACTGAGCTCCCAGTCTATGGTCACCCACTCCCATCCCTCATCTCCTTGCCTAAACAAGAACCAATGAGGTGACATACATAGGCTATTAACAGCACTCAGAGAGAATACCTGTTCCCACAAGTACCGTGTAGGAGTCAGTAAAACATGTTTCTGCTGGCACCTTAAGGGTTAAGCAATAGAGAAGTGAAGGGGTGTCTTTTTCTGACACCCTCGTTTATGAAAAAGCCAGACAGTTTTACCAGAATTTGTAAATACAGTAAATGCATAATAAAACATTCATTATTAAGATTTTCAATTTGTATTTCTTTAACCTTATACTGTATCTGTTTAGAAGCTAATATTTATCCATTACCACAATTTGTACTTCATACCACTTAAAAGCACAGTACAGTATATATAATTTTCAGAAAACAGCTTACTGCTTAGTCCCTGGGCCTTCAGATTTTTGAAGTTGGACTGCACTGCAGATCATTACTACCTTCTTCAACAAAAATGACAAACTGAAAATCACTTCCCAGGTCATCTAGAGTTTCAAGAACAATCTCTCCAGATGATGATAAGGAAGGGTCCTGGGCTGAAACTTGGTAAACAACCTGGGTTTCTTTAAGTTCAGCTACAGGTGGCACAAAAACAATAGTATCTTTGGCTTCTACAATACACTGATGCCCATTGTCTGAGGATACAACATGTATATTTGGTTGCAAATGTTTCTTATTTAAAGCACTACTACATTTATGAATATGTTGTGTTTGTAAGAGCTGTAGTCTCTCTGTGTTAGTCTGACTACTGACATCACTGAATGATTTACTATGATTTGGTGTTATTTTTGATATCACTCCACTTGACAGTTGCTTGTCAGCAGTTAAAACAATGTTTGATTTTCTTGATAATTCTTTCCCAATTTCATTGTCTGCCCAAAATTCATTAACGTTTCTTAGTTTTTCTGATCTGTAAGAGAAAACCAAGTAGCAAACACAAAGTTTAACAAAATATAATTAATTCATCTAAAATTACTGCACTTCATCTAGAACTGTTGTTTATTAATTGGCATATAAATATCAATAGGGATACAGTAATCCTATCACCAGCCCATGGCACAACTAGCCATAGGGGTGTGGGGATCATAACCTTACTCCCTGTATTAACATTACCAAAAAGAACAAAGAAATCAAAATCTCTAAATTTCATAGGAAAGAATAGGAATGAGAAAATAGAAACAAACAAAGAATGAAAGGAACTTGGATGGTCTGTATTTGAGCAAAATAAAAGTAAAGTCTGCTGGGGACAAGTACGTGCAGTGTAAGTGTGTACGGTTAATTTTTTTTTTTTTTTTGTGAGGGATTTTTCTGCTAACACTCAGGGTGGAGGTCAAGTTGGGAAAGAGTGGCATACGGTACTAAAGGAAACCAGGGAGCTGCCGAGCACAGTAGTAAAGACGTACAGTCAGTTGTTGTCATCATAGGTCCAGATGGGCTCACCCTCATCACACAGAAGACTGGGGATGGGGAAGGATCTAAAAGCACCAGTAGCCGGGCAAATGTCAGTGTGGTGGACAGAGCTTAAAATACACAAACAAGATGATGTCGCGGAGGAATACAGCTCACAGCCATGATCAAGTTTAGGCCAAACCAATAAACGGTATAGTCAAAGGAGCAGGGTTTGATCAGCACTCCAAGAGACATGTGAGAGCCTACGGATGAGAGACATCCAGCGGAGACATGCTGTCTTCAATTCTCGTAGTTGTGGTATCTTTGTGAGACGGTGGTCCAGGAACATACCCAGAAAGCAAGTCTGTTGGACTACTGGGAGTCTCCTGCCATACATATACAAATCTAGGTCATATAAATCTCCTGAGTCAGGAAAAGTGCTGACTACAGTCTTAGTTGGAGAAAATCGAAGCCATGGGTGTCTGTCCATTGGGTAACACAGGTAATTGCCAGCTGGGTATGGCATTCGGCCACATCTAGAAGGGAAGAGACATAAGAAATGGAAAAGTCATCTATGTAAAGTGGTACAAACATCCTGGGGTACACAAATGGCTATGTCATTGATGGCCAAAGCAAACAGGGAGACACTGAGGACACTGCCCTAAGGAACACCCTCAGCTTGTGAGAGGGTGGCTGAGAGGGCAGTACCTACCCTCACCCTGAAGGCACAGTCACTAAGGAAGACTCGTATAAACAGAGCCATCCGATCCCTGAGCCCAAAGGCATGTAAAACCAGCAATATCCCATACTGCCAGTTAGTGTCATACACCTCACTTTGGGATTGAGTTCTCGGAATACTTGAGCTCTGAAAACAACTCTGCTTCGCCAATATCGTGAGAATTTCCAACACTCAACAACTTGTCCAAAGCAGAGTTGTGCTCAGTTAGGTATAGCACAGCAGCTATAATACATGTTAGAACCGATCACCTATGTTCCTTTTCTTTATTCAAGTCTTGTAACATGCGTGTATCTATGGTATTCATTAAACACAACCTTCTTTTTACTTCCATCCATTTGATTAAGGTTGAACAAGTGTTTATTTGTTGACTCATAAGATTTTAGTCTTTGACTAAAATGCTTCCAATCAGCGCAGCCTTCTTTTACTAGTTTGTGTTGCATTTGAACTGTATAATTACTAACTAAGAGAGTGCGTGGCCCCTGGAAGAGCGAGGCCCGAGGCCGGTTCACCAACCCTTCGGGACGGTTGTGCTTGTAGTGGACTTGGACATTTAAGTTCACAGGTCAATAGTAACAATTTGTGGGAGAGAACCAAAAATATCCACTCAGCAAGATGGTAGCCTCCTAGTGGAGGTCTCCTCCCATGAGGAGAGTACTGTACTCGACTCTGTACCCTGTCTGAGGTACTTAGTGCCCCAGTCTCCTGTACTCCGCATGCCACCTTTAACCAGCGTTGAAGGTTGGTATTCTCCAAGAAGTTGCTCCGATACTCAGAGGAGAAGCTTCTGGAGGAGCTCAGAGTCGAAAAAGTGGTGAAAGTGGACAGGTTTCACAAGAAAAAAATGTGATTCTTAACCCTACAACAACGCTGTTATTGATATTCGGCTACTTCGAAATTCCACCTCTATCAAGGTTGCCTGGATCTCCCTCAAGGTGAAACCATACTTCCCAAACCCTAATCATACGAAAATATAATAATGAATAAATAACAGCAAACTGGCAAATGCTGCATGACCAGTCCCCCCCCCCCTCTCCTTTACAGAGGGAGGTGGAAAGTGGTCAGGGAAGAGGTTTCCTTGTGATTTGTTGGCTTGTCTTATTTTGAAGTCAAATTATATATTGTATCATATTTTGTTCTATTATTCAATACTGCATGTTACATTACTGTATTTATGATGAAACATAGATCATAATATGTTGATCATACTGTATAAACATATAATAATGAATAAATAAAAACACTGGTGAATGAAACAACAGCCAGGCACATACACTTGGTTACAAGGGGAAAGGACAAGAGTCCCTTGTGCCCCCACACAAGAGGGGGGCAGTGACCATGTCAACCCTCCCACCCCCCAGCACACCCTGCCTCTACCACTCTCCCATCCACCTCCTATATATACCCTCTGTAATTGTTTAAGTAAATAAAAGCAAGAATAAGAGATAAGGCATGAGGACTCATGTAAATAAATAAAAAGAAAAATAGAGAGAATGAAATAGAGTAATTAAAAAATAAATAGAAAATAGAAACAAGAAAGAACAAAATTTTTGTGGTGAAAAAAGTAAATTTATCTTCATTCTCTCATATTACTGACCTGACCTGATATATATATAACTCTTCTCTCATGTGCGGTGAAAATGGGACGAGGGATTAGTTTAGTGGTCTCATATTATTTACCTGATGCATTGTCAGGTCACCCATTGTTATGGGTGGGGAATTAGTGGGTCTCATGACCTGAAGATGTTTTGAATAAAGACAAAAGTAATATACAGTACACTGCCCCCTTTTAATTAAAATTTTGGCTTAATTTTTATCTTTTGTTTTGTTTTCAAAATGAATTAAACAATTTGAATTCAGAATGAATCTGATATAACCATGCAGTTCCAAAAAGTCAAATATTATTATAGGAATATATTGTGAAATAGATTATGATGAATGAATTTTAGGAATAAAATATGAATTATATTAAGATACAATACTACTTTTGGGTGCATAGTTGGTAAGGGGTGGCAGAAGAAGGGGGGGGGGGGTGGGGAGGAGAAGGACAACTCTCCACCTCTTGTGCTCGTCATCCTGCAATCCCTTTATAATGACAGCATGCAATTTCAACATAATTCCCATATTAGTTAGGTTTATCTGGTGCCGGGTTAATAAAACATCTTTGAAAAATAATTAATTTTCCCCAAAAATCCAACACTCAATCCCAGATGAAGTATTGTGGTCTCTTGTACAGTACAGAGCAGTGTCTACTGATAGTTCTTGCTCTCCCTATCAATGTTGCCAGCACTCACCATCTCTCAAGCACCGGATTGTTTGGTAATTCAAGTGACCCAGAGCCCCGTTTTTGCTGAATTAACCTAAACAAGCAAACGATCACTAAATTAATGCTGTACCACTACCCACGCTACCATGGCTTTCTGTGTACGCTACAACTATGGTCACATTTCAACCAATTGTGTAAACGATAACCACGCATGTGAGTCCCACATAAAATGAGGCCCCACTGTATAATAATCATCACTTCGTGAGTGTGTTAATGTGGATTCCTTAAGTCCAAGACACAATTTGGTAACCATGTAGGAACAGAAAAAATTGCTCATTATTAAGTGTTCCTAACTATAAAAGCTATTGAATAATAAAAGTGCTGTAACCGAAAGCACATTAATCAAGGAATTATTGCATAATAAGAAATTGTATATCAATGGAATGTAGGAAGTGGAGTATTTGTGATGTTTGAGAATGAATGTGATAGCATGTGGAACAATGAGTGAAGAAGTGAACCACAGAGTAGTGAAGGGGAAGATAATGAAGCACAAGAGGGGAGAGAACCCTATCAAGGCAGGCAAAGATCAGGTTGTTCATGAGAATTCTTCAGCCAACAATATCATGTGAATATGAAACATGGACGTTGGATGCAAGAGGATGGAGCAAACTAGAAGAGATTTTCCACCAAAGGTAGAGTTCATCATCATTACTTTGGGTAATATATAACCTTCTTGGGTGGGATACACTACAACGGATCACTTATTAAGGTTCATACATTATAAGAATAGAAATAACATAAATAAATCCATCAACTTACTCATCATTACTAGTGGTGTTACTCTGTCCTGTACTTGTCTGTTCTTTCCAATCTGTGACACAGTTTTCTTTATGCCTCTCTAAAGCATTCTCTGCAGAAAACAGTAACTTGCATTTTGAACATTTATGCTGACCCAATCCATGAGCCTAGAAGAGAGAGAGAGAATTTAAGCATGAAACCCTCCCCTATGTCCAAGATAAGTGGATGAACTACAAGAGACCACTAGCAAGTGGCTCTCGGTAAAGCTTCCCAATTCCAAGAAGACATAAATTACTTGGTGGCAGGATAACATAATCCATACTGACAATTTTTTGCTGCAAACAGAGATACAATGTAGCCACTCACAAGGTGGAATCTAAATTCATATAAAAATATCTAGTGGTTGCCTTAGAAACCAGTAAGGAGTCTTTAACTCTTGCTGTCATTTGCTTCCAAACCTAATTGAACTGTGTTTGTAAATTGTGACTCCAAATCTTAGTTCACTACAAATTTAAGAACTCACTCAAGGCAGAAAATCTAGACCAACTACTGTACTTGACTCTTCAGATATAAAAGGGCATTTCATTTATAGACAAAGGATCCTCAAGAATAACATGAACACATGAACTAACTTGACAATATAAAGGGTTAAACTTCTGACACTAAGATTCATATGAAATTTGGGTTAGTTAAAAGTTGATTGAAAAAAAAAATGCTCCTAATAAAATATGGGTCCTTAAATAAAACCATGAATATTAAAGATTTTCTTCTTACTTGAAGCTTCATATCAAAGAAACTGGGAAAAAATAAAAATAGGTCTTTATTAGAGGAATTACAGTAGTACAGTATATTACTGAAAAAAATAATTTTGGTTCAGGTAGCCACATAATATTGTATACTGTACAAATCCTGTACTGTAAACTGCAAAGACCTTTGTGTGAGGAAAGACTTATATCTACTGTGCTTTTGAAAACAACCATGCAAACTTCAACTGAAAAAATCCAGTTGAAAACCTTAAACTAAAACCTATAAAATAAAATGAACCCTTCTCTCAATATATGAGAAGCTACTTAAACTATTCTCATTATAATTCAGATGAAGGAAAGAATGAACCTAGTGTTTACGCACGCACGCACACACATACATATACACGTATTCCAGCATAGTACATAGGTGCACACACCAGTGTGCAGTGGCAGCATCTCCCCAGTACTTGTCCTCAGCACGTAGTCCAGGTAACTTGAAGGCATTAACACTTCATGTGGTGCTTCTCCTTTTCTATTGACTGCCAGTATTACATTTGCTATTCTTTAAATGACAAGAATAGCTGCTTTGTTACAGCAGTCTATTATCTTCCATGCAGCTAACGTGGCGTGTCTGACATTCAGTAGTTGGCCATGGATATATATCAGCCTTGATGCTCCTACAGTTGGTGTCAGTAAGAATACAGCTCCTCCCCGACTTATGACGGGGTTAGGGACCCAAATCCAGGTCGTAAGTCGAAAATGCTTAAATAAATAAATAAATAAATAAATACGGTAAATAAATAAATAAATAAATAAATACCGTATATATATATATATATATATATACACACGTGTGTGTTGGTGTTGGGATTGGTGGATGACATCATTATGACCTGACCTCGTGTTTAATAAGGTCACCCTGTATATTTAAGCCTCTCTCTGTCCATGTAATCCAGTTGCCTCTGAAGATGTCTTGAATAAAGACGAAAGCTAAGGTGCTCCATTGTTTCCCTTTTCCCGTGTGATTTTATCAAGATATATATATATATAATACTATATATATATATATACACACACACAGGTACTCCTCGACTTACGACCACCCGGACATACGACCGCTGCAGTCGTATAAAATATTTTTAAAATTACGTATTTTCGAGTCCCGACGTTAGTGATTGCGCTGTATACTGAAAATTTATTTTTTTTGTAATTCCCTTTAAAATGGCTGGCAAGCGGAAAAGTGAGAGTTCTCGTGGTGCTGAGAAGAAAAAGAGACCCATTTTAGATTTTCTATGGATTATTTTTGCATTTTCGACTTACAGTCAGTTCTGCTATAACGCGATAGTTGTGTTCTTGTAAAACATCGTGTTATAGAAATTCGCGTAATAGAAATAACAGGGCTTATGGAGAAAATAGGGTTAGGTGCAGATTACTACTCGAAATCGAAAAATTTTTAGTAGTTAGCCTAACACAAAGGTTAGCACAGTCTAAATAAATGTTACATTCATATCTTATAATGAAATCATACAGTAAATGTAACACTTTACCGTGAAGAAATATGAATATATCTTGATGGGGGAGAAGGGTGATTTTGAGGTTGATAACATCGAGCTTCTCTTCAAGTGTTATAGCCTTTCTTTTACGATCATCACCGGGAATGCGATCAACAGGATGCTTCTTGGAGATATTCTTCTTTACCATATTCACAGTTAATACCACAAAATTGGAGAAATAGTAAGCAAAAATTGCGTTACAGCAAACAAGCGTTCGCGTTATACAAATATCGTTCCTCTATTCATAAATCGCGTAAGAGCCAATTCGCGTTGTCAAAACACGCGTTATAGCAGAACTCACTGTACGACCAATTCGACTGACGACCTGGTCGTCGGTCCCTAACCCCGTCGGAAGTCGAGGACTGAATGTACTGTATATATAACTACCTAGCTTATACTACAGATGGACGAGGGGCGACCTAATCGAAGTGTACAGATATCTCAGGCAGCACTACTCAGTCAAATGTACATACCTGGACCTGGTGGTTGTCTGCCCCACAAGGGGTCACAGCTCAAGGTTGAAGAAGCATATGAACTTCTCTTTATGACCAAGGTGGATTAAAATGTCTGAAAAAATCTACGGATTTGGACCCGTTAACCTGAAGTCGCACTGGTCCACCAGAACAAACTGGATCAAACAGCTATTTTATCCCTAGGATGATCTCATTACTGCAATTAGCTTTCTTTCCACTAAAACTGTAAAACATTCCCCAAGATTACAAAACCTCGCCTACAGGGAACAACTTACTAAGCATATAAAGATTCGTAAATGAAGTGTATAGTACAGTATAAGAATCTCACACAAATGCAAAATAGAAGACACATTACCATTCACAAAGAAGCATTTTATTCTTACATAATAATTTAAGATAAAAGATACTGTACCCAATTTATATTTCTTACCTTACGCATATGATAAGTATAACTAGCATGAAACCTCCAACTTTTATTGCAGCTGGAACAATGATACAGAGCCTTCTTTTGATGGTGGACTCTCTTATGCAAAGTCAGATTGGACATGCAACTAAACGTTTTGTTACATTCAGTGCAAGTGTAACCTTTATGAGCCCTTAAGTGCTCAGCCAATAAAGAGGTGTGTGGAAATGTGCAGCCACACTGAGGACACTGATGCGTCCCATGTGAAAGGCCATGAACTCTAGCCTGGTGTCGCTCAAGAGACTCTTTCCTGCTGAAGCTTCTCCCACACTGATCACAAAGACATCCCTACAAAAACAAACATGTAACTGTACAAAAACAAAGGCAATGAAATTGAATCTGGAAATCAATTTTATTTTGATTTCATTCACAGAACATTTTAAACGCTATTTCATGGCAAGCACACATGCATCCACACACACTGTACATTATTTACAATTTTATCTGGATCACAGCTTTATTTGCTCATGAGTGGAATTTATGGTTAACGTTCTTGTTTAAAGTGAGCTAAGAGTTTGGTATTTTTCTTTCAGGTATTTAATTAGTTAACCATAAAATTCAACCAGTTACAAAAAAGTGATTGGTACAGTATACTCAAAATGAGTTTAGAGATCAGCTCTGAATGACATAATGGGCACTTGTCTAAGGGCATGAAATTACCCCAGATACTAGAGCCACCCGGCCTGGGGGCTTGCGCTCGAAATTTTTATTGGAAACCTAGACCCTGAGGGCCATAATCTTGCCAATCAAAAATGTATGGCTAAGTGATACATAAATACATGCATATGAATCGAACAAATACTACTACCGTATATATCTCCTTCCGAAAATGGAGAAATACCCGGAAGTTATCAAATATCCTTACCTTTTTAGTGACCGCAACTCCTTCATGAAAAGACTTCATATGACGGGGTAAATATGCTGCACTGGAAAGTTTTACCTGTAAAAAAAATTGAACATAAATGAAGGATTAATTCTGATATTCCTTTTGACACTAGATTACAGGGATGGGGGAGGATGGAAATTAGGGTAAGTGGTCACAGATGTTGGCTCTGATGCAGATTCACCACAAATGAATTGGACATCAGCAAAATCATGGACAAGTTTGCCATCAAGCAACCAAGATGGATGTGGATACAGTAGTCCCTCGCAAACCGCAGATTCCGGGTATCCACGGTTTTTACTCTGTATACCATTTCATCAACTGCAGGATTGAATTTCGAGTTTTCGTGGGTTAGCGTGGCACCATTTTCCCTCGGTGTTTCAATGTATTAATCCTCGCAGCGTTCTGCCTCCTGCCACTGCTCACACCACTCTCTATTGTGATCTCATATTGATTTTGCCTTTAACTATAGCCCCTAAGTATGCATCAGTGTTAGTGATAAAGGTGAGAAGAAAATGAAGAGGGCAAGGAGCGTATTATGATTCTAGAAAAGAAAGTAGAAGTGCTCGATTGACTGGTGTGTGGCTATAGGGTAGCATCAGCGGGACGTCTCATGGGGGTAAATGAATCCTCAATTCGTACCATCAAGAAAAATGAGGCTAAAATAAGGGCTAGTGTTGCTGATGGCACATGGAAAAGTGCAAAAGTTACTTATATACCATGTGACCATTATCTAGAAAAGGTGGAAAAGGCACTGGACTTATGGATGGAAGACCAGGCCCAGAAAAATATGCCTAAGTTCTGAGGTGATATGGGTGAGGGCCAGGTGGATTTACGTCCACCTGGTTGAAGGTGCGGGTGAGGGAAGCATTGCAGTGTTAAACTCACTGGGTAATCTGCATCAGCTGATTACCAAGCTGCTGTGCTGTATCCTCAAGAATTTGTGAAGTTGACTCAGGAGAAGGGTTACCTGCCAGAGCAGGTATTGAACACACATGAGACTGGCCTTTATTGGAAAAGGCAACAAAGGACAGGCTGACCCTTCTCCACCCAATGAGTGTCATTGCTCGTCTCCGTGGTGTCTGCCTTGATGCGTGAAATGGCGAGAAATTTTTATGCTTAATTTTAATTATCTTCTAAACTATAAATTATATTTGTTTTTATTCAGTAAACTTATTATTAAATTATGTAGTGAGTTTTTCATTACATTTGGTGATACAAATTTCCCCTTCCCGCCAAAGTTTTATTCATATCCTGGTCATTTCGTAGCTAATCTATTTGATTTACTCATCAAAATAACTAGGCTTAAATTATTACATACTACTTAATATTTTAATACTTAGTACAGGTTGTACCTCTCTAGTCCGGCAACCTCGGGACCTGACCGGTGCCGGACCATGGAAATTTACCCTTTTCCTGGATAGATAGTGACTTGTGCTTATGCTTGGAAGCACTAGCACCACTTTCTCTGCATCATGGTCTCTTTTAAGACATATTGAAGGGTTAAATGTCGTATAGTAGCTTCTCAAATTTCGCGAGTTTTTAATTCAATGTATTTTATTGGAACACACAAAAAAATAAAAATAAATAAAAATTTTGACGGCGGAAACTTGAATTTCGACGGGTTTGAACGGCCCGCCAACGTGCAGACGACGTGCATAATTGTGTAAACAGCATCATTTCTCTTATGTACAAAAGATTCATTATTGTTTATTACTGAATGTCTTTTTTATTGAATTAATGTTTATGTGTGCAAAATGAGCAATACAATTCATTAATAATACGTAGAATATTAAAACACACGAGGAAATGACACAGCATTGTTTTCGTTGATTACAAAACCAGTGACTGACTGGTTCTACATATAAAACTGAAGAAAATAAGATTGGTTGTAGCTGTCGTAAAATTAATATGGTTGTTTTAAGTAATGTTATTTAATGTTAATAAATGGAACAATAGAAATAGCTAACGATAATGGTAAAGAAAATTGAGAGATCGCGTATGTAAGTGCGCACACGTGAAAACATATCGTCATTACTTTACATAAGAATATGAAAGCAACACTTATTTACTGTTCATATATATTTGTTTTTATTGAATTAATGTACGTGTGTGCAACATTAACAATACAACTTATTAATAATAAGTGGAATGTTAAAATACACGAGAAGACGAGACGGCTGCCAGCATTGTTTATGTTAAAGCTTACAAAACCAGTGACTGATTGGTTCTACATATAAAACTGAAGAAAATAAGACCCTGATTGTAGCTGTAGTAAAATTAATGTAAAAAAAATAATATGGTTGTTTGAAGTACCTGTAATGTTATTTAATGTTAATAAATGGAACAATATAAGTAGCTAACCATTAATGGTAAAAAAAAAGTGAGACTGCGCGTATGTAAGTGAGCACATGTGAAAACATATCGTCATTACTCTACATAAGAATATGAAAGCAACACTTATTTACTTCTCATATATATTGAAGGGTTAAATGTTGTACACTGTATAGACAAGCAGAGAGAGAGAGAGAGAGAGAAAGCAGCCGAACTGCCGGATGTAAACAAACCTTAATTTCCAGCGGCTTTGTTGTTGTTGTTTTTTTACGGGGATTAGCCCACCCGGGCATAGGTCACTGACCCACATTGGGGCCTGAGGGGCAAAAATTTAATACTCCTGTAATAATAATTCAGATAAAAAAAAAAGAAAAAAAGAAAAAATGTTGCCTATCTACCTATTGGACAAACTAAAATCGTTCCGGACCACGGGAGTTTCCGGACCACAGAATGCCGGACTAGAGAGGTACAACCTGTATAGTGAATTATTTACAATAACATGTACAATCGCCTTCATTAGTGCATTTACAGGGGCTTGTCATATAAACATTTCACAAATCATTATCTTTGAGATATTTGTTTTAAAATTGTTTTAATTGGATTCCATAGTATGTTTACCATCGAGTTTCTTTCTGTAAATGTAAACAAATACAGCACTAACACACTGATGAGCCCCTATAAACGCACTAGTGATGGGGACTGTACATACACCGTAATACTTTTCGTAACAATTACAATAAATTTATTTAGTCTCTGCCTGAGACAGTTTTATGTCATCATTTTCTTTTACCCCAAAATACCCTACCAGTATGTTATCACTGCACAAACCATTACCATGGCAACACTTGGTAAATTTTAGCATGATTTTTACCAAAAGTTTATTATGAGGACCTTGTCACATACTGTATGGTATTGACCAAAGCCACTAAGCTTGGTACAAATCTGCAAGCTGGTTGTTGCTGGACAGGTTCCATAATATGGTAGCTATCAGCATGACAGAAAGAATGGACAAACATAGAAACAAGCACAGAGACAACCCAGAAACATAATATCCCATGACACCACAAGTAATACACACAAAAATCAAGATGGATGTTCATCATAATTTCATGCAGTAATGCATGTACAATCAATTAATTTTATCTTACCAAACAAATTTGACAATTAACTGGCACATTCTTGTAGCAGAAGTCAATATGCTTAATGTAGTCCCTTCTTAAAGTAAATATGCTTTGACATCCCTTACATACATAAGAGATATTTCCCTTTTTCTTCTTTTTGAAGCATTCATGGCCAATGTACTCTTTCTTAGTAATAAAATTTCTTTTACACAAATTGCAGTTAACTTTCACTTTACAATAAGTTGATTTACAAGTTTTAAATTCCGATGAATAATTTCCAATATGATTTGGCCACCCTGAATCTAAACCACTGCCATCTTCTGTATAATAATCATAATCCTCATTTTTTTTGGCTTTTTTTCTTCTCTTTGATGGTAATTTATCCTGACCATCTACAGTCACATCTTTTATCACTTTTTCTGTAACAATATCATGAGCTATATCTCTAATATAACATTCATTATCACACTTTTCTTCTGATGTAACATTTCTTAATTCTTGCTCCTCACTTTTATGCATTGAAGAGTTCTGTATATTTCTTTCAGCTGAACTACAGTGAACTTCAAACTTTGTTTCGTTAAAATTCAAATTTTCTAGCTGGTTGTCAAATATATTTTTATAATACACATGGTCACCAGAGTCTGCAGATTCAGAGCATGCAGGAGATTGCATAAAATTGTCATTCCCTACATTACACACAATTACTCTTGACTCAACAATGTTTTGTATATTACTCTGTAAATTGCCCCTCTCATTATAAAGTTCAAAAAAGGTTTTCCTCAGTAATTTCAGCTCCCTCTTATGATAATCTATTCTTAGTATCAGACGATAACATCTGAAACATAGTTCAGAGAAGGCAGTTTCTTCTTCTACTATTTCTCCAATGGCCTCAAACACCAGTGTGCCTGAGTGTGGAAGACTAGTGCTGCCCTTAACACCCTGACCTTTGACAAGTCCTCGCTGGCACACAAAGCAGGAATCTGATATGTAACTGCTGGTCATTTTGTCTGAAAGAGATATAATGAGTAAATTAATAAATAAATGAAACTCGGCTCACAGTCTATAGTCTGTTCACTCGAAGCTTGCATCTTAGTAGACCTAGGGTCAGTTTGTAGTAAGGCACCTGATGAATAGCTGGCAGACAGATACAGGAAAAGTCACTACAGATCTTGGGTATTTAATCTATCTGATAATTTCCACACTTGAGGAAGCAAAAATTAGATTGTGAAATCTCTGGTAACATAAATATCTTAGAGACAACATGAACATGATGAACAAATTTTGAGACGTACACCCCACCTCGCCTTGTGACATCAAACATTGTGGTAGAGGACGTCGCTGAAAATTTTTTATTTTTCTTGTTCTCATCAATATATTTACGTTACCAGAGCATTTCACAATCTAATTTTTGCTTCCTCAAGTGTGGAAATTGTCAGATAGATTAAATACCCAAGATCTGTAGTGACTTTTCCTGTATCTGTCTGCCAGCAAATCAGCTGCCTTGCTACAAACTGCAGGGGCAGATCTAGTTATATAAAAAAAAAGAGGGAATCCAAGAAGTTGTGAGTGGGGAAACATGGCGAGCATAGCAAGCCCACCCGGTTAGGGGGGCTGTAAGCCCCACCTATAAATGTTTTTTGAAATTTGACCAATATCATGGACATTTTTAAGCCAATTTGAAGCCATGTGCACCTGATATTAGGAGATATTCTGAGGTCAATAGTAATTACTTTTTACTATACAAAAATGTCCGAGTACAATACTGCATTAAAGAAAAGTACTGTATGAGAATTATCTGATGAAAAGGGGGTTCTGGACCCCCAGGACCCCCCTGGATCTGCCCCTGGACTGATCTTAGGCCTAAGATGCAAGATCGAATAAACAGACTACAATAAAGTTGGCTATATGGAACCATTTATGGTACACTGAGAAAAAGAATTGTCAGAGCACATGAAGTCCCATTTTATAGCTGGGGACGGATGATGACAGGATCTGCAAGGCCAATTATAATTCTGACCAAAAGTGCTTGTAGACATTAATCAAATATAGGTAATACAGTAATGTGACAAGATATAATTCCTCTGTAGGTGCACTGAAAACGAGATTTCCTACCTCGTGATCCAAACCTTCTCAGTCAAAGATAACAAGTCAGAACACTCAATGAGCAAATCACCTTCCCAATGCTGTGAAGAGAGAACTAGGTGAGGCAGGTAGGTTTATGACATGTCTTAATCCCTCAGTGGCCAGAAGACAGAACCTAACAGCCTTGAGAGGATGTTGAGGTTTAATACATAACCCATGAGAACTAAGGCAGCCAAGATGGCAAAATAAGGTCCCGTTCATAGAGATTACCAGTAGGTAGTAGGCAGCTATCAAATAGGGAGGTACTACTGTCTGGGAAGATATTGGAAGCATAATGCGTTGTCAATGGTAGACCCTGCTGCCATATGGCTTCAAAAAAATTGTGACCAAGTCCCAGGTAGCCAGAATAAAATGGCAAGTGCGTGACACGCGGTGAAAGGGTTAATCGAGATAGGTTTTAACCCTCTCACAGTGGGAGGTTACCCTAAGCTGAATAAAATGGCAAGTGCGTGACAAGCAGCGAAAGGTTGAGGGGTCAGGGGGCCGGAGCCCCATGGCTAGGAAGTTAGGTAGGTTTCTTTGGTTAGGTTGGTCAGGTCTTCTAACATTGCTTTTGCTTCTTTTTTCTTCTTATCAACTAAGGTTAAGTTCGGTTAAAATTATAAATAACCACTTTTTAACACACTTGCACAAACTAAGATAGTATCCACTATAAAACTCAGTGAAATTGCAGCTTTTTATAAAAAAAAATTCTATGAAACATCGCCGGCGGGTCAGTTGTCAATAATTACCTGTAGAAATGAATAGCAAATTTGTTTGTGTGCAGAAAAATACCTGGTTGGAAGGGTCTACCCTTCCTCTGGATAAGATAGTTACATTCATATATGCATTGTCAAAAAAATACACAAGCATCAAACTTTGCAAGGACAAACTTAATATGAACCATTCTAATGTTGTATATTATAACAATTATTTAAGAGGGGTAATTCACCTAAAAAATAAAAAAATAAAACCTAACCTAACTTAACCTAACCAATATAACGAAATGCTCTATTATTGTGCAGGTCTGTGCAAGCAAATTTTGAAGTATCCAAAGAAAATTGGTGAGCCAAATTGCATAGTTGAGATAGCTAAAAATGTGCATGCAAAATGAAAGTACAGCCAAGGAAGGATGCTCTCAGAACAATGGGCTTTTGGCAGAATATGTAGAGAAACTCGAGATAATTAAAGTACTGTAACTTTCTTGTTATTCATTTCTACATTAGAAAAAAAAATGAGTGCAGTTCATGAAACAGTAAAGACCCTCGAAAAGTCTAAAATACTCGAAAAATATAAATTTGTAACGGAAACATAATGGAAGAAAATTTTTTTTCTTTTTGGTATTATTTCACTTGTTGCCATTAAACAAATTTTGGTTATTTTAAAGTAGCAATCAGTAATTTTAACAATTCTAAGATAATTTTCTTCAATGGTATTTCTAGTGCAAATTAAGTATGGTATAAGCGAGATATAGGTTAGGTTAGGTTAGATTCAAAACTATGTTTTTCTGATGGTTTGTAACGTGTCTGGAACACTTTTTACCTTGATTTTTATAGGAAATCTCTAGATTCTGAGATGGGAGGGGTGAGGGCTTATCTCAGAAACTATTGATTTGCGCCAGAAATGAATGTCAAATTCGTTCATAACATCAAAACTCATCGGAAAAAGTTTAACTTCGATTTCGTATTGAGGCAACATGCGTAATTTTACCCAATATTTGCTTCCTATTCAAGCTATCATTGTATAATATTAAAAATATATATGTTGAAATTGGTTCATATCACAGCATATAATCTTGACACTGATCTAGATGCCATTAAACTAAAAATTTTCAGCCCCCCTTACTGGAGACCCACACAGTGTTGCCCAGAACACAAGATCAGCTTTAAAGTTTTCTTTGAGTTGTAAACAAATAATAAACTAGGTGTGATTCCCCTACTTGTTCTCCAAAATAAGTTTTGCTGAGATTTTCCTGTTTTGTCAATATTCTTCAGGCTATCTCTTTTTTCCTTGGCCTAGACGGAGGAAAGTCTGAAGATACAAGAAGATGTAAGAGTAGGGTAAAGTTAGAAGGAATGACAGGGGGAGATTGACAGTAGGTGGGTTATCCACCTAGCGGGAGCGAGTGGGCAGGACCACGGGGGTGAGATTGCAACTTTTTTTTTTCAACTAGGCTAAACTAAGCTATCGATGCCTTGTGTTTAGTTTTGGGGGGATCCTCCAGGTCCTTGTGTCTTTGGAGGGAAAAGTCTCCATATTTTTTATTGATGTGTCACTTTAATGTTTGGTGTGGAGGTCCTGGTAATAGGTTAGGATAAGATAGAGCTCTTGTAATTTTGCCCAAATTTATGAATAACAAAGGAACATAAGTGGAAATTAAGTAGATACGCAGTTCTGTGAATATACGGAGGCATACAGGAAGGTAAGCCCATCAAATTTTGTATATACAATAAAGAAGTCAAAATGAGTGAGACCAAGGACTCAGGCGACAGAAGGAAGGCAAGGGTCAACAAACATGGAGGAAAGAAGAACACCGAAATGTGTGGAGGATGTGGATTAACAGTCAAGGATAGCGACAAAGCAGTTAGCTGTGATGTTTGTGAAGTGTGGTTACATCGAATGTGAAAAATTACCAGAAGAGGTATATAACTTTATGCAAGATGAGGCAGGAGTGTTGATGCGGTCCGACTAATTACCCAAATGTAGCCAAATATAGCCGGAATGAAGTCAAATAATGGTCCTAGATGAATAAATCGGACTGCCAATCACTTCTCGACTAGTATTTGGTGTCAGAAAGTCACAAAAAATTGGAAAACTTACTTTAATCTGAGTTAATAGATCGTGCATGTACCGACGGAGCGAGGTCCAAATGTAGCCGCAAGAAGTCAAATGATGGTCGTACAAGTGTAATTCGGGCTGTGAATCACTTCGATTATTATTTGGTGTCATAAAGTAAAAAAATGGTAAACTTAATTATGATATATCATTAAGTAGTAATAATGGGCACACCAAAGACTATATAATGAAAGACAGGAATGTAAACGAATTGCTGGGCCAAGGGAAGGCTTCAAGTAACTGCCGGTTCAGCTCAATAGATGGCAGGTAGTGAGCACTGTGTCGTTGTTCTGTTTACATATACTATGGGCTGTTTTACTTATACTGTGGTTTATGTATTAGTATACTATGGCCACAAATACTTGGTGGTTTTTTACACATCATCTTATGGGTGAACCTCAAATTCAAACAACGTGATAATGAGTACGACCATATTTAAAGGCTTCGTATAGTAACGGGGTCAGCTCAATGTAGATATGCTATAGGAGGACTAACCATCACATTTTTTATCGATATAGACGGTAACTTTTCCGTCCTACACAAGGTGGTAATCCGAAGCTGAAATTAATTTTGAGTAACGTATGCATTAATATATTCTTGCTTTATTTTTCCGTAAAGTTTTTCTTATCGTTTCTTTCTTTATTACGATATTAAATCATTTAACCCAAATTTTTTATTAAATCTTTGTATGTTTTATTAAGATTGATATATTTTTAAGATTACCTTATACGGATAAGGTTTTTGTAAATAAACAGTAGGCAGAGGCGGATTGACGGGTCGACGCCCAGTTTTAACACAGACACAAAGGGGAGGTGTTGTTTGGTCGCTCTCTACTTGCATTAGAACCTTCGTTTGATAGTAAGTTTTTATTTTTAATTTATTTAATTCATAATTTTGCTTGTGTAAAGGACGATATATTAAGGTTATTTATTTGTACTGATTTATTTTAAAAGGAAAATACTTAAATGGCACAAGCGAGCACTAGTGAACAAAGCATAGGTTAATGGTCGTTAACTCTCACATTGACAAGTTACCAAGAATACTTAACAATTTTTGGCTCGATGATTTTATTTAAATTAATGTGAAATACTATAAGTTTTGTCCAGTCTATATGACGGTGTTCATTCCCAAGTGACTGTCTTGGTCTGTATGTTACAGGATTTACCTTAAAAGTATTTGTTACTCGTAAGATTTTCGGTAATACTGGGTCCTTTGCTGTCCATAGGTTCCCGCCATGTTCACCCGAGGCTCTACCATTTGGTTAGGTAGGTTGTGGGTTGTTCCTTGGTTTGTGGAGTTTAGGTTTTTACTCAAATTGACTTACTTTTAGTAAAATCACAAGCAGTTTGCTAAAAAATTGATGTTCATATTTTGTGAAAATCGATGTTAATTTGAGCACGAAATAAAATGTCAAATTTAGTAAAAACTGATTTAGTAAAAAAAAATTTCTCTGTTAAAAACCTGAGGACAGCCAATGGACTAATATTAGTTATCTTTTTCTTTTCAGATGATGGATCCAGTTGTTGTGTTAAAGTATTAGTTTATGCGTATCATTACGTCAGCGTGATAGTACAGCACCTTTCTTTAATATGCAAGTTTATTAGATATAAGCGTTAACTACCAATCACCTTTTTCATATATTTTTTTTCTTTTAGTTTCTTGATTTGCAAGATTAACATTTATCTTGGAGGCGAATCACTTATTTTTATTCTAATTCCAACGATGTAGAGATTACTAGCCATTTGTTTGTTTGAAGTGGGCAGGCTTAAAGGGAGAATGGTACCCCAAAAATAACTCCCCAAACAACTCTTATAAAACCTGGACTTAACGTTTGCACTTTAAAAATCCAAAGGTAAAAAGTTTTTCTTATTCACGTTTTTGGTGTTTAGTAGGTGGTAAGATGAGGTATTTATAAATTGAGTGATTCTCTCACATTTTCTCAAGTTAGGAAACATTAGGTCAGGTTTTTAAAGTGTTGTTTGGTGTTCTTTTAGTATTTTACTTAACAAGAGCGACGTTGTCACTGTAACGTCAAAATAGTAACCATTACCACAAAATTAATCGTGATATCGTGGAAGCGAATTTAAAATGCCGCTAAATTAAAGCTTCCATTAGTTTTCGATCTATTAAAATGGTAAGAGAAACTCTTTAAAAGGTGATGTAAGCTTAACCTAAAAATGACTGTTCTATAGTGAAATGTCAAGTCTGCTGCATTAACTTTGCAGCTGGGGGTCAAGGTGTGGTCGATGTATCTGGATGACACTGCATGTACTGTGGGTTTCATACAGTGTTGGCATGTACTGGGTGTTACACTGTTGGGTGCATTGGTTGTTATTGTTATAAGTACAGTACCAGTCACAAAATTCCAACAGTAAATGACTCCGAGCAAAAAAATTGCCCAAAGATTTCTGGGCTTGTTATTTAACTGCTAGTTAGACTCTGGGCTAGTGGCCTGCTAGCGTTGCGTGAACACTAGACTAAGTAATGCCTCATTACAGTGTATATAAATCCTTGTCTGTTGTGTTTCCGCCTATGTTGACAATAGCATAAACCAATTCACATATCCTCATACAATATGCCGGTCACCATTGGTCTATACAGCACTGTAATTGTCTATCTACATGTTGTCTGGTTTCAGATTTCATGTATGCCTTTTCAAGCTTCAGTTAATTTCTTCTTGTTTATGCTTCTATACAACAAGACGTAGGTTTCACTGCCCAAGTCTTTAACACTGGAAGCTCCTACCGAAGTTTGTATTTTTAGTTTTGATGATTTGTTTACCACTTTGATTGAGAACACACAAAGTTACTTCCTCAAAACACATGGCGTGTTTGCCTCTGGTGAACACTCATTTGCCTCTATGAACACTCTGCCTGACGCCTGGCTCTAAGTTCCCTGATCCTAGTAACTACTATCTTGTCATGGGTTTGATGTGCCCACACACAGAAAGCTTTTTGGACTTTCTGCCTTGACCTCATTTGGGAATCAGGACTGGCAATCTTACTCCAGTCTTTCGGGGAAGAATCTGAAATTGGTCTGTATTCATGAGTCAGTGGGTTTGATCTGGCAGTGATACAGTATATTTTATCAGTCCATTAGCTTTATTTGACTGGCGATTCCACCAGCGTTTTAGACATTTATGTTTTCTCGGTGATTCTATCTCCAGTGAGTCACCCATAATGCTGTGTTCAAGTATTGATGCCTGTAAACCAATTGGCTTACTAAAATGCAGTTCTCAGATCTATAAATACATCCAACAAAAGATTAAGCCCTTTACCTTAGTTTAATTTGTCAGCAAGCGCAAGCAAAAGCAAGCAAAGTGTTGTCATTATATTCATAATCACTATTCACATTCTTCACTTGGTTGGGTTTCTAGTCCCCAGACAGTAACTTGGATCCCTCTTAAGTTAAAGGCCGAATCGTCAACTTGGGTATTATTGACTTGCTCGTATCTAGCAGTGTTTGTGCTTGTCCGAGTGTTAGTCTTCAGTCTAGAAGTTATCGATGAGGTGAATTTATACTAACACAGGTAATCATACTTAATATAGTAATATATACCAATACAATAACTTGTAATTAATATATTAACTAAAATACAGTGTGTTCATTTGTTAATTAACCTGGCCTGTAGGTTCTGCCTCTTCTTCTATACTAACAGCTGACGGTAACAGAAAACAAAACTGTTGGACAATAGGGTAAAACAATTCATATATAAAAATAATAAATAAATTATCTGGACTATCATAATGCAAATGATCCTAGTTTGTCAGTTTTGAGATGTTAGAAATGTTAAATATTTTATTACAAAAGCCGATGGTAAAATTACAGGCTTATAAGGGCCACAGTCCGGGAGGTAAAAATGCCCTAAACTCAATCCTGCTGTGTAAGTATAGCAGAGGGAAGTATTTATAGGTCAGTTAGCAGGAAATAATATACTTGTATTCTATATAAACTTGTATACCAGGTGCAAGAATGATTACCTGTTGTAGATGGTGAATTAAAAAGCTTTACTATATTTATTAAACTGTACAAGAAACTTTATGTAGTTGTAAAGAATTGTAAATTAATGTTCTAATAGATGGCTTGTTGATGTTTAGCTATGTCTCTGATTAATCATAATACCATAATTGTAAATGTTAGTTTTCTTCAAATTCTTAAATTGTTTATTATTTTTGATTTTATTTTTTTTAATACACACATTCTTGGGGTGGAAATACGGAGAAAGTGTTAATGTTACTTCCGCCCTACCTTACCATACCAGTTTTGATGAAACCTTTTTCTTTCACAGAGCCTCGCATAGTATTTCATCAATAATCTATAGTACCTGCAACAGTCAGAATAGAAACATTGAAGGCAGTTAACAGAATCATCAGAGATGACTTTAATACCTGTACAATTTGCATCAAAGCTTTGTTTGTCAATGTTTATATCATCACTGTTAGACCTATATAAAACAAGTGTCAGTTACTTAATAAAGCCCACTTTTCATATATCTGGTGCTATGTTAAAGGTAACGCTTTCCATAGTAATTGTAAAACCAGTTCCACAGGTGTTCTTTAGATATCAAATATTGTTCTGAAAATACCAAATTAAGTTTAACTAATTTACATATTGGGGTTATGTTCCTGTGAGGAAAATTTTGATTTTGATAAAACAAATGATCACGTTTGTTTGTTTATAGTTATCTGTTATGTACTGTATATTGTGATACTTGTACCAGTAAGAAGTATGTGCTCGGTATGTTTATTTAATATATTGTATAGAGAGCAAATAATTGGACTGATTCCAGATATTTGTTCTGAAGATGGAGAAAATGATGACCACAAATATATCTGACTCAAGATGCACTAGAGACAATGTCAGAAGAAAATAGTAAGCAATGAGCCCTCATTAGAGTTTTTCAATAGAACTCTTGACAAAGTACAGTAATTGT